>NC_064931.1:6842220-7145250 GCF_023897955.1 Schistocerca gregaria
TGTGTATCATAAAAGAGACATCGTTACTCCTCCCAGAGGTTATACGAGATTTCTTAATCCAAATCCCTAGTAACAAGGCATTGGTAACCTTAAGAGAGTCATAGTTACTCGTCTCAATTGCTCACCCATTCTGCCATTTTTTCTTACTGCAGCCAGTCTGCCAGAAGCGATATGTCACTACTTGTGTATCATAAATAAGTCATCGTTACTCCTCCCAGGGGTTATTCGAGATTTATTAATCCAACCCCAATAACGAGGCATTGGCTACGTTAAGAGAGTCATAGTTACTCGTCCCAATTGCTCACCCAGTCTGCCACTTTTTCTTACTGCGGCGTCTGCCAGAAGCGATATGTCAATAGTAGTGTATCATAAAAGAGTCATCGTTACTTCTCCGATAGGTTATTCGAAATTTCTTAATCCAAAACCCTAGTAACGAGGCATTGGTTACCTCAAGAGAGTCACCAAGTCTCCCATTTTTTCATACTGTGGCCAGTTTGCCAGAAGCGATATATCACTAGTTGTGTATCATAAAAGAGTCATCGTTACTCCTCCCAGGGGTTATTCGAGATTTCTTCATCCATCCCCAATAACGAGGCATTGGCTACGTTAAGAGAGTCATAGTTACTCGTCCCAATTGCTCACGCAGTCTGCCATTTTTTCTTACTGCAGCCAGTCTGCCAGAAGGGATATGCCAATAGTAGTGTATCATAAAAGAGTCATCGTTACTTCTCCCAAAGGTTATTCGCGATTTCTTAATCCAAAGCCCTAGTAATGAGGCATTGGTTACCTCTAAAGAGTCACTAAGTCTCCCATTTTTTCATACTGTATCCAGTTTGCAAGAAGCGATATGTCACTAATTGTGTATCATAAAAGAGTCATGATTACTCCTCCCAGAGGTTATTCGAGATTTCTTAATCCAAATCCCTAGTAACATGGCATTGGCTACCTTAAGAGAGTCATAGATACTTGTCCCAATTGCTCACCCAGTCTGCCATTTTTTCTTACTGGGGCGACTGCCAGAAGCGATATGTCAATAGTAGTGTCATCGTTACTTCTCCCAAAGGTTATTCGAGATATCTTAATAGAAAACCCTTGTAACGAGGCATTCGTTACCTCAAAAGAGACACTAAGTCTCCCATTTTTTCATACTGTATCCAGTTTGCAAGAAGCGATATGTCACTAGTTGTGTATCATAAAAGAGTCATGATTACTCCTAAAAGAGGTTATACGAGATTTCTTAATCCAAATCCCTAGTAACAAGGCATTGGTAACCTTAAGAGAGTCATAGTTACTCGTCTCAATTGCTCACCCAGTCTGCCATTTTTTCTTACTGCAGCCAGTCTGCCAGAAGCCATATGTCACTACTTGTGTATCATAAATAAGTCATCGTTACTCCTCCCAGGGGTTATTCGAGATTTATTAATCCAACGGCAATAACGAGGCAATGGCTACCTTAAGAGAGTCATAGATACTTGTCCCAATTGCTCACCCAGTCTGCCATTTTTTCTTACTGGGGCGACTGCCAGAATCGATATGTCAAAAGTAGTGTCATCGTTACTTCTCCCAAACGTTATTCGCGATTTCTTAATCCAAAACCCTAGTAACGAGGCATTGGTTACCTCACGAGAGTCACCAAGCCTCCCATCTTTTCATACTGTATCCATTTTGCTAGAAGCGATGTATCACTAGTTGTATATCATAAAACAGTTATCGTTACTCCATCCATAGGTTACTGGTATTCTCTGATTCAACACAACTCGTGATGAAGCATTGGACATTTTAATAGTGCCGTAGGTCTTCCTCCCAGTTGCTCACACAATTTACTACTTTTTGTGAACTTGTCCAGTCTGCCAGAATCGATATATCATTAGTTATGTATCATAAAAGAGTCATCGTTACTCCTCCATAGGGTTATTCGAGATTTCTTAATCCAAACACCTAGTAACGAAGCGTTGGCTAACTTAAGAGAGTCATAGTTACTCGTACCAATTGCTCACCCAGTCTCCCATTTCTTCTTACTGTGGCCAGTTTGCCAGCAGCGATATGTCACTAGTTGTGTATCATATAAGAGACATCGTTACTCCTAACAGAGGTTATACGAGATTTCTTAATCCAAATCCCTAGTAACAAGGCATTGGTAACCTTAAGAGAGTCATAGTTACTCGTCTCAATTGCTCACCCAGTCTGCCATTTTTTCTTACTGCAGCCAGTCTGCCAGAAGCGATATGTCACTACTTGTGTATCATAAATAAGTCATCGTTACTCCTCCCGGGGGTTATTCGAGATTTATTAATCCAACCCCAATAACGAGGCATTGGCTACGTTAAGAGAGTAATAGTTACTCGTCCCAATTGCTCACCCAGTCTGCCATTTTTTCTTACTGCGGCGTCTGCCAGAAGTGATATGTCAATAGTAGTGTATCATAAAAGAGTCATCGTTACTTCTCCGATAGGTTATTCGAGATTTCTTAATCCAAAACCCTAGTAACGAGGCATTGGTTACCTCAAGAGAGTCACCAAGTCTTCCATTTTTTCATACTGTGGCCAGTTTGCCAGAAGCGATATGTCACTAGTTGTGTATCATAAAAGAGCCATCGTTACTCCTCCCAGGGGTTATTCGAGATTTCTTCATCCAACTCCAATAACGAGGCATTGGCTACGTTAAGAGAGTCATAGTTACTCGTCCCAATTGCTCACCCAGTCTGCCATTTTTTCTTATTGCGGCCAGTCTGCCAGTAGCGATATGTCACTACTTGTGTATCATAAATAAGTCATCGTTACTCCTCCCAGGGGTTATTCGAGATTTATTAATCCAATCCCAATAACGAGGCATTGGCTACGTTAAGATAGTCATAGTTACTCGTCCCAATTGCTCACCCAGTCTGCCATTTTTTCTTACTGCGGCGTCTGCCAGAAGCGATATGTCAATAGTAGTGTATCATAAAAGAGTCATCGTTACTTCTCCGATAGGTTATTCGAGATTTCTTAATCCAAAACCCTAGTAACGAGGCATTGGTTACATCAAGAGAGTCACCAAGTCTCCCATTTTTCCATACTGTGGCCAGTTTGCCAGAAGCGATATGTCACAAGTTGTGTATCATAAAAGAGTCATCGTTACTCCTCCCAGGGGTTATTCGAGATTTCTTCATCCAACCCCAATAACAAGGCATTGCCTACGTTAAGAGAGTCATAGTTACTCGTCCCAATTGCTCACGCAGTCTGCCATTTTTTCTTACTGCGGCCAGTCTGCCAGAAGGGATATGTCAATAGTAGTGTATCATAAAAGAGTCATCGTTACTTCTCCCAAAGGTTATTCGCGATTTCCTAATCCAAAACCCTAGTAATGAGGCATTGGTTACCTCAAAAGAGTCACTAAGTCTCCCATTTTTTCCTACTGTATCCAGTTTGCAAGAAGCGATATGTCACTAGTTGTGTATCATAAAAGAGTCATGATTACTCCTCCCAGAGGTTATTCGAGATTTCTTAATCCAAATCCCTAGTAACATGGCATTGGCTACCTTAAGAGAGTCATAGATACTTGTCCCAATTGCTCACCCAGTCTGCCATTTTTTCTTACTGGGGCGACTGCCAGAAGCGATATGTCAATAGTAGTGTCATCGTTACTTCTCCCAAAGGTTATTCGAGATTTCTTAATCCAAAACCCTAGTAACGAGGCATTGGTTACCTCACGAGAGTCACCAAGCCTCCCATCTTTTCATACTGTGGCCAGTTTTGCTAGAAGCGACATGTCACTAGTTGTATATCATAAAAGAGTTATCGATACTCCTTCCATAGGTTACTGGTATTCTCTGATTCAACACAACTCGTGATGAAGCATTGGCTATTTTAATAATGCCGTAGTTCTTCCTCCCAGTTGCTCACACAATTTACTACTTTTTGTGAACTTGTCCAGACTGCCAGAATCGATATATCATTAGTTATGTATCATAAAAGAGTCATCGTTACTCCTCCATAGGGTTATTCGAGATTTCTTAATCCAAACACCTAGTAACGAAGCGTTGGCTAACTTAAGAGAGTCATAGTTACTCGTACCAATTGCTCACCCAGTCTCCCATTTCTTCTTACTGTGGCCAGTTTGCCAGCAGCGATATGTCACTAGTTGTGTATCATATAAGAGACTTCGTTACTCCTCCCAGAGGATATACCTGATTTCTTAATCCAAATCCCTAGTAACAAGGCATTGGTAACCTTAAGAGAGTCATAGTTACTCGTCTCAATTGCTCACCCAGTCTGCCATTTTTTCTTACTGCAGCCAGTCTGCCAGAAGCGATATGTCACTACTTGTGTATCATAAATAAGTCATCGTTACTCCTCATAGGGGTTATTCGAGATTTATTAATCCAACCCCAATAACGAGGCATTGGCTACGTTAAGAGAGTCATAGTTACTCGTCCCACCTGCTCACGCAGTCTGCCATTTTTTCTTACTGCGGCCAGTCTGCCAGAAGCGATATGTTACTTGTTGTCTATCATAAAAGAGTCATCGTTACTTCTCCGATAGGTTATTCGAGATTTCTTAATCCAAAACCCTAGTAACGAGGCATTGGTTACCTCAAGAGAGTCACCAAGTTTTCCATTTTTTCATACTGTGGCCAGTTTGCCAGAAGCGATATGTCACTAGTTGTGTATCATAAAAGAGTCATCGTTACTCCTCCCAGGGTTTATTCGAGATTTCTTCATCCAACCCCAATAACGAGGCATTGGCTACGTTAAGAGAGTCATAGTTACTCGTTTCAATTGCTCACGCAGTCTGCCATTTTTCTTACTGCGGCTAGTCTGCCAGAAGCGATATGTCACTTGTTGTGTATCATAAAAGAGTCATCGTTACTTCACCCAAAGGTTATTCGAGATTTCTTAATCCAAAACCCTAGTAACGAGGCATTAAATACCTCAAGATAGTCACTAAGTCTCCCATTTTTTCATACTGTATCCAGTTTGCAAGAAGCGATATGTCACTAGTTGTGTATCATAAAAGAGTCATGATTACTCCTCCCAGAGGTTATTCGAGATTTCTTAATCCAAATCCCTAGTAACATGGCATTGGCTACCTTAAGAGAGTCATAGATACTTGTCCCAATTGCTCACCCAGTCTGCCATTTTTTTTTACTGGGGCGACTGCCAGAAGCGATATGTCAATAGTAGTGTATCATAAAAGAGCCATCGTTACTTCTCCCAAAGGTTATTCGAGATTTCTTAATCCAAAACCCTAATAACGAGGCATTGGTTACCTCACGAGAGTCACCAAGCCTCCCATCTTTTCATACTGTATCCAGTTTGCTAGAAGCGATGTGTCACTAGTTGTATATCTTAAAACAGTTATCGTTACTCCATCCATAGCTTACTGGTATTCTCTGATTCAACACAACTCGTGATGAAGCATTGGCCATTTTAATAGTGCCGTAGTTCTTCCTCCCAGTTGCTCACACAATTTACTACTTTTGGTGAAGTTGTCCAGTCTGCCAGAATCGATATATCATTAGTTATGAATCATAAAAGAGTCATCGTTACTCCTCCATAGGGTTATTCGAGATTTCTTAATCCAAACACCTAGTAACGAAGCGTTGGCTAACTTAAGAGAGTCATAGTTACTCGTACCAATTGCTCACACAGTCTCCCATTTCTTCTTACTGTGGCCAGTTTTCCAGCAGCGATATGTCACTAGTTGTGTATCATATAAGAGACATCGTTACTCCTCCCAGAGGATATACGAGATTTCTTAATCCAAATCCCTAGTAACAAGGCATTGGTAACCTTAAGAGAGTCATAGTTACTCATCTCAATTGCTCACCCAGTCTGCCATATTTTCTTACTGCAGCCAGTCTGCCAGAAGCGATATGTCCCTACTTGTGTATCATAAATAAGTCATCGTTACTCCTCCCAGGGGTTATTCGAGATTTATTAATCCAACCCCAATAACGAGGCATTGGCTACGTTAAGAGAGTCATAGTTACTCGTCCCAATTGCTCACGCAGTCTGCCATTTTTTCTTACTGCGGCCAGTCTGCCAGAAGGGATATGTCAATAGTAGTGTATCATAAAAGAGTCATCGTTACTTCTCCCAAAGGTTATTCGCGATTTCCTAATCCAAAACCCTAGTAATGAGGCATTGGTTACCTCAAAAGAGTCACTAAGTCTCCCATTTTTTTCCTACTGTATCCAGTTTGCAAGAAGCGATATGTCACTAGTTGTGTATCATAAAAGAGTCATGATTACTCCTCCCAGAGGTTATTCGAGATTTCTTAATCCAAATCCCTAGTAACATGGCATTGGCTACCTTAAGAGAGTCATAGATACTTGTCCCAATTGCTCACCCAGTCTGCCATTTTTTCTTACTGGGGCGACTGCCAGAAGCGATATGTCAATAGTAGTGTCATCGTTACTTCTCCCAAAGGTTATTCGAGATTTCTTAATCCAAAACCCTAGTAACGAGGCATTGGTTACCTCACGAGAGTCACCAAGCCTCCCATCTTTTCATACTGTGGCCAGTTTTGCTAGAAGCGACATGTCACTAGTTGTATATCATAAAAGAGTTATCGATACTCCTTCCATAGGTTACTGGTATTCTCTGATTCAACACAACTCGTGATGAAGCATTGGCTATTTTAATAATGCCGTAGTTCTTCCTCCCAGTTGCTCACACAATTTACTACTTTTTGTGAACTTGTCCAGACTGCCAGAATCGATATATCATTAGTTATGTATCATAAAAGAGTCATCGTTACTCCTCCATAGGGTTATTCGAGATTTCTTAATCCAAACACCTAGTAACGAAGCGTTGGCTAACTTAAGAGAGTCATAGTTACTCGTACCAATTGCTCACCCAGTCTCCCATTTCTTCTTACTGTGGCCAGTTTGCCAGCAGCGATATGTCACTAGTTGTGTATCATATAAGAGACTTCGTTACTCCTCCCAGAGGATATACGAGATTTCTTAATCCAAATCCCTAGTAACAAGGCATTGGTAACCTTAAGAGAGTCATAGTTACTCGTCTCAATTGCTCACCCAGTCTGCCATTTTTTCTTACTGCAGCCAGTCTGCCAGAAGCGATATGTCACTACTTGTGTATCATAAATAAGTCATCGTTACTCCTCCCAGGGGTTATTCGAGATTTATTAATCCAACCCCAATAACGAGGCATTGGCTACGTTAAGAGAGTCATAGTTACTCGTCCCACCTGCTCACGCAGTCTGCCATTTTTTCTTACTGCGGCCAGTCTGCCAGAAGCGATATGTTACTTGTTGTCTATCATAAAAGAGTCATCGTTACTTCTCCGATAGGTTATTCGAGATTTCTTAATCCAAAACCCTAGTAACGAGGCATTGGTTACCTCAAGAGAGTCACCAAGTTTTCCATTTTTTCATACTGTGGCCAGTTTGCCAGAAGCGATATGTCACTAGTTGTGTATCATAAAAGAGTCATCGTTACTCCTCCCAGGGTTTATTCGAGATTTCTTCATCCAACCCCAATAACGAGGCATTGGCTACGTTAAGACAGTCATAGTTACTCGTTTCAATTGCTCACGCAGTCTGCCATTTTTCTTACTGCGGCTAGTCTGCCAGAAGCGATATGTCACTTGTTGTGTATCATAAAAGAGTCATCGTTACTTCACCCAAAGGTTATTCGAGATTTCTTAATCCAAAACACTAGTAACGAGGCATTAAATACCTCAAGATAGTCACTAAGTCTCCCATTTTTTCATACTGTATCCAGTTTGCAAGAAGCGATATGTCACTAGTTGTGTATCATAAAAGAGTCATGATTACTCCTCCCAGAGGTT
Organism: Schistocerca gregaria; assembly: GCF_023897955.1. NCBI lineage: Eukaryota > Metazoa > Arthropoda > Insecta > Orthoptera > Acrididae > Schistocerca > Schistocerca gregaria. The sequence goes on from NC_064931.1 coordinate 6,850,016, forward strand.
ATTCGAGATTTCTTAATCCAAATCCCTAGTAACATGGCATTGGCTACCTTAAGAGAGTCATAGATACTTGTCCCAATTGCTCACCCAGTCTGCCATTTTTTTGTACTGGGGCGACTGCCAGAAGCGATATGTCAATAGTAGTGTCATCGTTACTTCTCCCAAAGGTTATTCGAGATTTCTTAATCCAAAACCCTAGTAACGAGGCATTGGTTACCTCACGAGAGTCACCAAGCCTCCCATCTTTTCATACTGTGGCCAGTTTTGCTAGAAGCGACATGTCACTAGTTGTATATCATAAAAGAGTTATCGATACTCCTTCCATAGGTTACTGGTATTCTCTGATTCAACACAACTCGTGATGAAGCATTGGCTATTTTAATAATGCCGTAGTTCTTCCTCCCAGTTGCTCACACAATTTACTACTTTTTGTGAACTTGTCCAGACTGCCAGAATCGATATATCATTAGTTATGTATCATAAAAGAGTCATCGTTACTCCTCCATAGGGTTATTCGAGATTTCTTAATCCAAACACCTAGTAACGAAGCGTTGGCTAACTTAAGAGAGTCATAGTTACTCGTACCAATTGCTCACCCAGTCTCCCATTTCTTCTTACTGTGGCCAGTTTGCCAGCAGCGATATGTCACTAGTTGTGTATCATATAAGAGACTTCGTTACTCCTCCCAGAGGATATACGAGATTTCTTAATCCAAATCCCTAGTAACAAGGCATTGGTAACCTTAAGAGAGTCATAGTTACTCGTCTCAATTGCTCACCCAGTCTGCCATTTTTTCTTACTGCAGCCAGTCTGCCAGAAGCGATATGTCACTACTTGTGTATCATAAATAAGTCATCGTTACTCCTCCCAGGGGTTATTCGAGATTTATTAATCCAACCCCAATAACGAGGCATTGGCTACGTTAAGAGAGTCATAGTTATTCGTCCCACCTGCTCACGCAGTCTGCCATTTTTTCTTACTGCGGCCAGTCTGCCAGAAGCGATATGTTACTTGTTGTCTATCATAAAAGAGTCATCGTTACTTCTCCGATAGGTTATTCGAGATTTCTTAATCCAAAACCCTAGTAACGAGGCATTGGTTACCTCACGAGAGTCACCAAGCCTCCCATCTTTTCATACTGTATCCAGTTTGCTAGAAGCGATGTGTCACTAGTTGTATATCTTAAAACAGTTATCGTTACTCCATCCATAGCTTACTGGTATTCTCTGATTCAACACAACTCGTGATGAAGCATTGGACATTTTAATAGTGCCGTAGTTCTTCCTCCCAGTTGCTCACACAATTTACTACTTTTGGTGAAGTTGTCCAGTCTGCCAGAATCGATATATCATTAGTTATGAATCATAAAAGAGTCATCGTTACTCCTCCATAGGGTTATTCGAGATTTCTTAATCCAAACACCTAGTAACGAATCGTTCTCTAACTTAAGAGAGTCATAGTTACTCGTACCAATTGCTCACCCAGTCTCCCATTTCTTCTTACTGTGGCCAGTTTGATAGCAGCGATATGTCACTAGTTGTGTATCATATAAGAGACATCGTTACTCCTCCCAGAGGTTATACGAGATTTCTTAATCCAAATCCCTAGTAACAAGGCATTGGTAACTTTAAGAGAGTCATAGTTACTCGTCTCAATTGCTCACCCAGTCTGCCATTTTTTCTTACTGCAGCCAGTCTGCCAGAAGCGATATGTCACTACTTGTGTATCATAAATAAGTCATCGTTACTCCTCCCAGGGGTTATTCGAGATTTATTATTCCAACCCCAATAACGAGGCATTGGCTACGTTAAGAGAGTCATAGTTACTCGTCCCAATTGCTCACGCAGTCTGCCATTTTTTCTTACTGCGGCGTCTGCCAGAAGTGATATGTCAATAGTAGTGTATCATAAAAGAGTCATCGTTACTTCTCCGATAGGTTATTCGAGATTTCTTAATCCAAAACCCTAGTAACGAGGCATTGGTTACCTCAAGAGAGTCACCAAGTTTTCCATTTTTTCATACTGTGGCCAGTTTGCCAGAAGCGATATGTCACTAGTTGTGTATCATAAAAGAGTCATCGTTACTCCTCCCAGGGGTTATTCGAGATTTCTTCATCCAACTCCAATAACGAGGCATTGGCTACGTTAAGAGAGTCATAGTTACTCGTCCCAATTGCTCATTCAGTCTGCCATTTTTTCTTATTGCGGCCAGTCTTCCAGAAGCGATATGTCACTAGTTGTGTATCATAAAAGAGTCATCGTTACTCCTCCCAGGGGTTATTCGAGATTTCTTCATCCAACCCCAATAACGAGGCATTGGCTACGTTAAGAGAGTCATAGTTACTCGTCCCAATTGCTCTTGAAGTCTGCCATTTTTTCTTACTGCGGCCAGTCTGCCAGAAGGGATATGTCAATAGTAGTGTATCATAAAAGAGTCATCGTTACTTCTCCGATAGGTTATTCGAGATTTCTTAATCCAAAACCCTAGTAACGAGGCATTGATTACCTCAAGAGAGTCACCAAGTCTCCCATTTTTTCATACTGTGGCCAGTTTGCCAGAAGCGATATGTCACTTGTTGTGTATCATAAAAGAGTCATCGTTACTCCTCCCAGGGGTTATTCGAGATTTCTTCATCCAACCCCAATAACAAGGCATTGGCTACGTTAAGAGAGTCATAGTTACTCGTCCCAATTGCTCACGCAGTCTGCCATTTTTTCTTACTGCGGCCAGTCTGCCAGAAGGGGTATGTCAATAGTAGTGTATCATAAAAGAGTCATCGTTACTTCTCCCAAAGGTTATTCGCGATTTCTTAATCCAAAACCCTAGTAATGAGGCATTGGTTACCTCAAAAGAGTCACTAAGTCTCCCATTCTTTCCTACTGTATCCAGTTTGCCAGCAGCGATATGTCACTAGTTGTGTATCATATTGAGACATCGTTACTCCTCCCAGAGGATATACGAGATTTCTTAATCCAAATCCCTAGTAACAAGGCATTGGTAACCTTAAGAGAGTCATAGTTACTCGTCTCAATTGCTCACCCAGTCTGCCATTTTTTCTTACTGCAGCCAGTCTGCCAGAAGCGATATGTCACTACTTGTGTATCATAAATAAGTCATCGTTACTCCTCCCAGGGGTTATTCGAGATTTATTAATCCAACCCCAATAACGAGGCATTGGCTACGTTAAGAGAGTCATAGTTACTCGTCCCACTTGCTCACGCAGTCTGCCATTTTTTCTTACTGCGGCTAGTCTGCCAGAAGCGATATGTCACTTGTTGTGTATCATAAAAGAGTCATCGTTACTTCACCCAAAGGTTATTCGAGATTTCTTAATCAAAAACCCTAGTAACGAGGCATTAAATACCTCAAGATAGTCACTAAGTCTCCCATTTTTTCATACTGTATCCAGTTTGCAAGAAGCGATATGTCACTAGTTGTGTATCATAAAAGAGTCATGATTACTCCTCGCAGAGGTTATTCGAGATTTCTTAATCCAAATCCGTAGTAACATGGCATTGGCTACCTTAAGAGAGTCATAGATACTTGTCCCAATTGCTCACCCAGTCTGCCTTTTTTTTTTTACTGGGGCGACTGCCAGAAGCGATATGTCAATAGTAGTGTATCATAAAAGAGTCATCGTTACTTCTCCAAAAGGTTATTCGAGATTTCTTAATCCAAAACCCTAGTAACGAGGCATTGGTTACCTCACGAGAGTCACCAAGCCTCCCATCTTTTCATACTGTATCCAGTTTGCTAGAAGCGATGTGTCACTAGTTGTATATCATAAAACAGTTATCGTTACTCCATCCATAGCTTACTGGTATTCTCTGATTCAACACAACTCGTGATGAAGCATTGGACATTTTAATAGTGCCGTAGTTCTTCCTCCCAGTTGCTCACACAATTTACTACTTTTGGTGAAATTGTCCAGTCTGCCAGAATCGATATATCATTAGTTATGTATCATAAAAGAGTCATCGTTACTCCTCCATAGGGTTATACGAGATTTCTTAATCCAAACACCTAGTAACGAAGCGTTCGCTAACTTAAGAGAGTCATAGTTACTCGTACCAATTGCTCACCCAGTCTCCCATTTCTTCTTACTGTGGCCAGTTTGCCAGCAGCGATATGTCACTAGTTGTGTATCATATAAGAGACATCGTTACTCCTCCCAGAGGTTATACGAGATCTCTTAATCCAAATCCCTAGTAACAAGGCATTGGTAACCTTAAGAGAGTCATAGTTACTCGTCTCAATTGCTCACCCAGTCTGCCATTTTTTCTTACTGCAGCCAGTCTGCCAGAAGCGATATGTCACTACTTGTGTATCATAAATAAGTCATCGTTACTCCTCCCAGGGGTTATTCGAGATTTATTAATCCAACCCCAATAACGAGGCATTGGCTACGTTAAGAGAGTCATAGATACTCGTCCCAATTGCTCACGCAGTCTGCCATTTTTTCTTACTGCGGCGTCTGCCAGAAGTGATATGTCAATAGTAGTGTATCATAAAAGAGTCATCGTTACTTCTCCGATAGGTTATTCGAGATTTCTTAATCCAAAACCCTAGTAACGAGGCATTGGTTACCTCAAGAGAGTCACCAAGTTTTCCATTTTATCATACTGTGGCCAGTTTGCCAGAAGCGATATGTCACTAGTTGTGTATCATAAAAGAGTCATCGTTACTCCTCCCAGGGGTTATTCGAGATTTCTTCATCCAACTCCAATAACGAGGCATTGGCTACGTTAAGAGAGTCATAGTTACTCGTCCCAATTGCTCACCCAGTCTGCCATTTTTTCTTATTGCGGCCAGTCTTCCAGAAGCGATATGTCACTAGTTGTGTATCATAAAAGAGTCATCGTTACTCCTCCCAGGGGTTATTCGAGATTTCTTCATCCAACCCCAATAACGAGGCATTGGCTACGTTAAGAGAGTCATAGTTACTCGTCCCAATTGCTCACGCAGTCTGCCATTTTTTCTTACTGTGGCCAGTCTGCCAGAAGGGATATGTCAATAGTAGTGTATCATAAAAGAGTCATCGTTACTTCTCCGATAGGTTATTCGAGATTTCTTAATCCAAAACCCTAGTAACGAGGCATTGGTTACCTCAAGAGAGTCACCAAGTCTCCCATTTTTTCATACTGTGGCCAGTTTGCCAGAAGCGATATGTCACTAGTTGTGTATCATAAAAGAGTCATCGTTACTCCTCCCCGGGGTTATTCGAGATTTCTTCATCCAACCCCAATAACGAGGCATTGGCTACGTTAAGAGAGTCATAGTTACTCGTCCCAATTGCTCACGCAGTCTGCCATTTTTTCTTACTGCGGCCAGTCTGCCAGAAGGGATATGTCAATAGTAGTGTATCATAAAAGAGTCATCGTTACTTCTCCCAAAGGTTATTCGCGATTTCTTAATCCAAAACCCTAGTAATGAGGCATTGGTTACCTCAAAAGAGTCACTAAGTCTCCCATTTTTTCCTACTGTATCCAGTTTGCAAGAAGCGATATGTCACTAGTTGTGTATCATAAAAGAGTCATGATTACTCCTCCCAGAGGTTATTCGAGATTTCTTAATCCTAATCCCTAGTAACATGGCATTGGCTACCTTAAGAGAGTCATAGATACTTGTCCCAATTGCTCACCCAGTCTGCCATTTTTTCTTACTGGGGCGACTGCCAGAAGCGATATGTCAATAGTAGTGTCATCGTTACTTCTCCCAAAGGTTATTCGAGATTTCTTAATCCAAAACCCTAGTAACGAGGCATTGGTTACCTCACGAGAGTCACCAAGCCTCCCATCTTTTCATACTGTGGCCAGTTTTGCTAGAAGCGACATGTCACTAGTTGTATATCATAAAAGAGTTATCGTTACTCCTTCCATAGGTTACTGGTATTCTCTGATTCAACACAACTCGTGATGAAGCATTGGCTATTTTAATAATGCCGTAGTTCTTCCTCCCAGTTGCTCACACAATTTACTACTTTTTGTGAACTTGTCCAGACTGCCAGAATCTATATATCATTAGTTATGTATCATAAAAGAGTCATCGTTACTCCTCCATAGGGTTATTCGAGATTTCTTAATCCAAACACTTAGTAACGAAGCGTTGGCTAACTTAAGAGAGTCATAGTTACTCGTACCAATTGCTCACACAGTCTCCCATTTCTTCTTACTGTGGCCAGTTTGCCAGCAGCGATATGTCACTAGTTGTGTATCATATAAGAGACATCGTTACTCCTCCCAGAGGATATACGAGATTTCTTAATCCAAATCCCTAGTAACAAGGCATTGGTAACCTTAAGAGAGTCATAGTTACTCATCTCAATTGCTCACCCAGTCTGCCATATTTTCTTACTGCAGCCAGTCTGCCAGAAGCGATATGTCCCTACTTGTGTATCATAAATAAGTCATCGTTACTCCTCCCAGGGGTTATTCGAGATTTATTAATCCAACCCCAATAACGAGGCATTGGCTACGTTAAGAGAGTCATAGTTACTCGTCCCAATTGCTCACGCAGTCTGCCATTTTTTCTTACTGCGGCCAGTCTGCCAGAAGGGATATGTCAATAGTAGTGTATCATAAAAGAGTCATCGTTACTTCTCCGATAGGTTATTCGAGATTTCTTAATCCAAAACCCTAGTAACGAGGCATTGGTTACCTCAAGAGAGTCACCAAGTCTCCCATTTTTTCATACTGTGGCCAGTTTGCCAGAAGCGATATGTCACTAGTTGTGTATCATAAAAGAGTCATCGTTACTCCTCCCAGGGGTTATTCGAGATTTCTTCATCCAACCCCAATAACGAGGCATTGGCTACGTTAAGAGAGTCATAGTTACTCGTTTCAATTGCTCACGCAGTCTGCCATTTTTCTTACTGCGGTTAGTCTGCCAGAAGCGATATGTCACTTGTTGTGTATCATAAAAGAGTCATCGTTACTTCACCCAAAGGTTATTCGAGATTTCTTAATCCAAAACCCTAGTAACGAGGCATTAATTACCTCAAGATAGTCACTAAGTCTCCCATTTTTTCATACTGTATCCAGTTTGCAAGAAGCGATATGTCACTAGTTGTGTATCATAAAAGAGTCATAATTACTCCTCCCAGAGGTTATTCGAGATTTCTTAAGCCAAATCCCTAGCAACATGGCATTGGCTACCTTAAGAGTGTCATCGTTACTTGTCCCAATTGCTCACCCAGTCTGCCATTTTTTCTTACTGCGGCGTCTGCCAGAAGCGATATGTCAATAGTAGTGTATCATAAAAGAGTCATCGTTACTTCTCCCAAAGGTTATTCGCGATTTCTTAAACCAAAACCCTAGTAATGAGGCATTGGTTACCTCAAGAGAGTCACTAAGTCTCCCATTTTTTCATACTGTTTCCAGTTTGCAAGAAGCGATATGTCACTAGTTGTGTATCATAAAAGAGTCATGATTACTCCTCCCAGAGGTTATTCGAGATTTCTTAGTCCAAATCCCTAGTAACATGGCATTGGCTACCTTAAGAGAGTCATAGATACTTGTCCCAATTGCACACCCAGTCTGCCATTTTTTCTTACTGCAGCCAGTCTGCCAGAAGCGATATGTCACTACTTGTGTATCATAAATAAGTCATCGTTACTCCTCCCAGGGGTTATTCGAGATTTATTAATCCAACCCCAATAACGAGGCATTGGCTACGTTAAGAGAGTCATAGTTACTCGTCCCAATTGCTCACCCAGTCTGCCTTTTTTTTTTACTGGGGCGACTGCCAGAAGCGATATGTCAATAGTAGTGTATCATAAAAGAGTCATCGTTACTTCTCCCAAAGGTTATTCGAGATTTCTTAATCAAAAACCCTAGTAACGAGGCATTGGTTACCTCACGAGAGTCACCAAGCCTCCCATCTTTTCATACTGTATCCAGTTTGCTAGAAGCGATGTGTCACTAGTTGTATATCATAAAACAGTTATCGTTACTCCATCCATAGCTTACTGGTATTCTCTGATTCAACACAACTCGTGATGAAGCATTGGACATTTTAATAGTGCCGTAGTTCTTCCTCCCAGTTGCTCACACAATTTACTACTTTTGGTGAAATTGTCCAGTCTGCCAGAATCGATATATCATTAGTTATGTATCATAAAAGAGTCATCGTTACTCCTCCATAGGGTTATACGAGATTTCTTAATCCAAACACCTAGTAACGAAGCGTTCGCTAACTTAAGAGAGTCATAGTTACTCGTACCAATTGCTCACCCAGTCTCCCATTTCTTCTTACTGTGGCCAGTTTGCCAGCAGCGATATGTCACTAGTTGTGTATCATATAAGAGACATCGTTACTCCTCCCAGAGGTTATACGAGATCTCTTAATCCAAATCCCTAGTAACAAGGCATTGGTAACCTTAAGAGAGTCATAGTTACTCGTCTCAATTGCTCACCCAGTCTGAAATTTTTTCTTACTGCAGCCAGTCTGCCAGAAGCGATATGTCACTACTTGTGTATCATAAATAAGTCATCGTTACTCCTCCCAGGGGTTATTCGAGATTTATTAATCCAACCCCAATAACGAGGCATTGGCTACGTTAAGAGAGTCATAGATACTCGTCCCAATTGCTCACGCAGTCTGCCATTTTTTCTTACTGCGGCGTCTGCCAGAAGTGATATGTCAATAGTAGTGTATCATAAAAGAGTCATCGTTACTTCTCCGATAGGTTATTCGAGATTTCTTAATCCAAAACCCTAGTAACGAGGCATTGGTTACCTCAAGAGAGTCACCAAGTTTTCCATTTTATCATACTGTGGCCAGTTTGCCAGAAGCGATATGTCACTAGTTGTGTATCATAAAAGAGTCATCGTTACTCCTCCCAGGGGTTATTCGAGATTTCTTCATCCAACTCCAATAACGAGGCATTGGCTACGTTAAGAGAGTCATAGTTACTCGTACCAATTGCTCACCCAGTCTGCCATTTTTTCTTATTGCGGCCAGTCTTCCAGAAGCGATATGTCACTAGTTGTGTATCATAAAAGAGTCATCGTTACTCCTCCCAGGGGTTATTCGAGATTTCTTCATCCAACCCCAATAACGAGGCATTGGCTACGTTAAGAGAGTCATAGTTACTCGTCCCAATTGCTCACGCAGTCTGCCATTTTTTCTTACTGTGGCCAGTCTGCCAGAAGGGATACGTCAATAGTAGTGTATCATAAAAGAGTCATCGTTACTTCTCCGATAGGTTATTCGAGATTTCTTAATCCAAAACCCTAGTAACGAGGCATTGGTTACCTCAAGAGAGTCACCAAGTCTCCCATTTTTTCATACTGTGGCCTGTTTGCCAGAAGCGATATGTCACTAGTTGTGTATCATAAAAGAGTCATCGTTACTCCTCCCCGGGGTTATTCGAGATTTCTTCATCCAACCCCAATAACGAGGCATTGGCTACGTTAAGAGAGTCATAGTTACTCGTCCCAATTGCTCACGCAGTCTGCCATTTTTTCTTACTGCGGCCAGTCTGCCAGAAGGGATATGTCAATAGTAGTGTATCATAAAAGAGTCATCGTTACTTCTCCCAAAGGTTATTCGCGATTTCTTAATCCAAAACCCTAGTAATGAGGCATTGGTTACCTCAAAAGAGTCACTAAGTCTCCCATTTTTTCCTACTGTATCCAGTTTGCAAGAAGCGATATGTCACTAGTTGTGTATCATAAAAGAGTCATGATTACTCCTCCCAGAGGTTATTCGAGATTTCTTAATCCAAATCCCTAGTAACATGGCATTGGCTACCTTAAGAGTGTCATAGATACTTGTCCCAATTGCTCACCCAGTCTGCCATTTTTTCTTACTGGGGCGACTGCCAGAAGCGATATGTCAATAGTAGTGTCATCGTTACTTCTCCCAAAGGTTATTCGAGATTTCTTAATCCAAAACCCTAGTAACGAGGCATTGGTTACCTCACGAGAGTCACCAAGCCTCCCATCTTTTCATACTGTGGCCAGTTTTGCTAGAAGCGACATGTCACTAGTTGTATATCATAAAAGAGTTATCGTTACTCCTTCCATAGGTTACTGGTATTCTCTGATTCAACACAACTCGTGATGAAGCATTGGCTATTTTAATAATGCCGTAATTCTTCCTCCCAGTTGCTCACACAATTTACTACTTTTTGTGAACTTGTCCAGACTGCCAGAATCTATATATCATTAGTTATGTATCATAAAAGAGTCATCGTTACTCCTCCATAGGGTTATTCGAGATTTCTTAATCCAAACACCTAGTAACGAAGCGTTGGCTAACTTAAGAGAGTCATAGTTACTCGTACCAATTGCTCACCCAGTCTCCCATTTCTTCTTACTGTGGCCAGTTTGCCAGCAGCGATATGTCACTAGTTGTGTATCATATAAGAGACATCGTTACTCCTCCCAGAGGATATACGAGATTTCTTAATCCAAATCCCTAGTAACAAGGCATTGGTAACCTTAAGAGAGTCATAGTTACTCGTCTCAATTGCTCACCCAGTCTGCCATTTTTTCTTACTGCAGCCAGTCTGCCAGAAGCGATATGTCACTACTTGTGTATCATAAATAAGTCATCGTTACTCCTCCCAGGGGTTATTCGAGATTTATTAATCCAACAGCAATAACGAGGCATTAGCTACGTTACGATAGTCATAGTTACTCGTCCCAATTGCTCACGCAGTCTGCCATTTTTTCTTAATGCGGCCAGTCTGCCAGAAGGGATATGTCAATAGTAGTGTATCATAAAAGAGTCATCGTTACTTCTCCGATAGGTTATTCGAGATTTCTTAATCCAAAACCCTAGTAACGAGGCATTGGTTACCTCAAGAGAGTCACCAAGTCTCCCATTTTTTCATACTGTGGCCAGTTTGCCAGAAGCGATATGTCACTAGTTGTGTATCATAAAAGAGTCATCGTTACTCCTCCCAGGGGTTATTCGAGATTTCTTCATCCAACCCCAATAACGAGGCATTGGCTACGTTAAGAGAGTCATAGTTACTCGTTTCAATTGCTCACGCAGTCTGCCATTTTTCTTACTGCGGCTAGTCTGCCAGAAGCGATATGTCACTTGTTGTGTATCACAAAAGAGTCATCGTTACTTCACCCAAAGGTTATTCGAGATTTCTTAATCCAAAACCCTAGTAACGAGGCATTAATTACCTCAAGATAGTCACTAAGTCTCCCATTTTTTCATACTGTATCCAGTTTGCAAGAAGCGATATGTCACTAGTTGTGTATCATAAAAGAGTCATAATTACTCCTCCCAGAGGTTATTCGAGATTTCTTAAGCCAAATCCCTAGTAACATGGCATTGGCTACCTTAAGAGTGTCATAGTTACTTGTCCCAATTGCTCACCCAGTCTGCCATTTTTTCTTACTGCGGCGTCTGCCAGAAGCGATATGTCAATAGTAGTGTATCATAAAAGAGTCATTGTTACTTCTCCCAAAGGTTATTCGCGATTTCTTAAACCAAAACCCTAGTAATGAGGCATTGGTTACCTCAAAAGAGTCACTAAGTCTCCCATTTTTTCATACTGTTTCCAGTTTGCAAGAAGCGATATGTCACTAGTTGTGTATCATGAAAGAGTCATGATTACTCCTCCCAGAGGTTATTCGAGATTTCTTAATCCAAATCCCTAGTAACATGGCATTGGCTACCTTAACAGAGTCATAGATACTTGTCCCAATTGCTCACCCAGTCTGCCATTTTTTCTTACTGGGGCGACTGCCAGAAGCGATATGTCAATAGTAGTGTATCATAGAAGAGTCATCGTTACTTCTCCCAAAGGTTATTCGAGATTTCTTAATCCAAAACCCTAGTAACGAGGCATTGGTTACCTCACGAGAGTCACCAAGCCTCCCATCTTTTCATAGTGTATCCAGTTTCCTAGAAGCGATGTGTCACTAGTTGTATATCATAAAACAGTTATCGTTACTCCATCCATAGGTTACTGGTATTCTCTGATTCAACACAACTCGTGATGAAGCATTGGATATTTAAATAGTGCCGTAGCTCTTCCTCCCAGTTGCTCACACAATTTACTACTTTTGGTGAACTTGTCCAGTCTGCCAGAATCGATATATCATTAGTTATGTATCATAAAAGAGTCATCGTTACTCCTCCATAGGGTTATTCGAGATTTCTTAATCCAAACACCTAGTAACGAAGCGTTCGCTAACTTAAGAGAGTCATAGTTACTCGTACCAATTGCTCACCCAGTCTCCCATTTCTTCTTACTGTGGCCAGTTTGCTAGCAGCGATATGTCACTAGTTGTGTATCATATAAGAGACATCGTTACTCCTCCCAGAGGTTATACGAGATTTCTTAATCCAAATCCCTAGTAACAATGCATTGGTAACCTTAAGAGAGTCATATTTACTCGTCTCAATTGCTCACCCATTCTGCCATTTTTTCTTACTGCAGCCAGTCTGCCAGAAGCGATATGTCACTACTTGTGTATCATAAATAAGTCATCGTTACTCCTCCCAGGGGTTATTCGAGATTTATTAATCCAACCCCAATAACGAGGCATTGGCTACGTTAAGAGTGTCATAGTTACTCGTCCCAATTGCTCACCCAGTCTGCCATTTTTTCTTACTGCGGCGTCTGCCAGAAGTGATATGTCAATAGTAGTGTATCATAAAAGAGTCATCGTTACTTCTCCGATAGGTTATTCGAGATTTCTTAATCCAAAACCCTAGTAACGAGGCATTGGTTACCTCAAGAGAGTCACCAAGTTTTCTCTTTTTTCATACTGTGGCCAGTTTGCCAGAAGCGATATGTCACTAGTTGTGTATAATAAAAGAGTCATCGTTACTCCTCCCAGGGGTTATTCGAGATTTCTTCATCCAACTCCAATAACGAGGCATTGGCTACGTTAAGAGAGTCATAGTTACTCGTCCCAATTGCTCACCCAGTCTGCCATTTTTTCTTATTGCGGCCAGTCTTCCAGAAGCGATATGTCACTAGTTGTGTATCATAAAAGAGTCATCGTTACTCCTCCCAGGGGTTATTCGAGATTTCTTCATCCAACCCCAATAACGAGGCATTGGCTACGTTAAGAGAGTCATAGTTACTCGTCCCAATTGCTCACGCAGTCTGCCATTTTTTCTTACTGCGGCCAGTCTGCCAGAAGGGATATGTCAATAGTAGTGTATCATAAAAGAGTCATCGTTACTTCTCCGATAGGTTATTCGAGATTTCTTAATCCAAAACCCTAGTAACGAGGCATTGGTTACCTCAAGAGAGTCACCAAGTCTCCCATTTTTTCATACTGTTGCCAGTTTGCCAGAAGCGATATGTCACTAGTTGTGTATCATAAAAGAGTCATCGTTACTCCTCCCAGGGGTTATTCGAGATTTCTTCATCCAACCCCAATAACGAGGCATTGGCTACGTTAAGAGAGTCATAGTTACTCGTCCCAATTGCTCACGCAGTCTGCCATTTTTTCTTACTGCGGCCAGTCTGCCAGAAGGGATATGTCAATAGTAGTGTATCATAAAAGAGTCATCGTTACTTCTCCCATAGGTTATTCGCGATTTCTTAATCCAAAACCCTAGTAATGAGGCATTGGTTACCTCAAAAGAGTCACTAAGTCTCCCATTTTTTCCTACTGTATCCAGTTTGCAAGAAGCGATATGTCACTAGTTGTGTATCATAAAAGAGTCATGATTACTCCTCCCAGAGGTTATTCGAGATTTCTTAATCCAAATCCCTAGTAACATGGCATTGGCTACCTTAAGAGAGTCATAGATACTTGTCCCAATTGCTCACCCAGTCTGCCATTTTTTCTTACTGGGGCGACTGCCAGAAGCGATATGTCAATAGTAGTGTCATCGTTACTTCTCCCAAAGGTTATTCGAGATTTCTTAATCCAAAACCCTAGTAACGAGGCATTGGTTTCCTCACGAGAGTCACCAAGCCTCCCATCTTTTCATACTGTGGCGAGTTTTGCTAGAAGCGACATGTCACTAGTTGTATATCATAAAAGAGTTATCGTTACTCCTTCCATAGGTTACTGGTATTCTCTGATTCAACACAACTCGTGATGAAGCATTGGCTATTTTAATAATGCCGTAGTTCTTCCTCCCAGTTGCTCACACAATTTACTACTTTTTGTGAACTTGTCCAGACTGCCAGAATCGATATATCATTAGTTATGTATCATAAAAGAGTCATCGTTACTCCTCCATAGGGTTATTCGAGATTTCTTAATCCAAACACCTAGTAACGAAGCGTTGGCTAACTTAAGAGAGTCTTAGTTACTCGTACCAATTGCTCACCCAGTCTCCCATTTCTTCTTACTGTGGCCAGTTTGCCAGCAGCGATATGTCACTAGTTGTGTATCATATAAGAGACATCGTTACTCCTCCCAGAGGATATACGAGATTTCTTAATCCAAATCCCTAGTAACAAGGCATTGGTAACCTTAAGAGAGTCATAGTTACTCGTCTCAATTGCTCACCCAGTCTGCCATTTTTTCTTACTGCAGCCAGTCTGCCAGAAGCGATATGTCACTACTTGTGTATCATAAATAAGTCATCGTTACTCCTCCCAGGGGTTATTCGAGATTTATTAATCCAACCGCAATAACGAGGCATTGGCTACGTTAAGAGAGTCATAGTTACTCGTCCCACGTGCTCACACAGTCTGCCATTTTTTCTTACTGCGGCCAGTCTGCCAGAAGCGATATGTTACTTGTTGTCTATCATAAAAGAGTCATCGTTACTTCTCCGATAGGTTATTCGAGATTTCTTAATCCAACGCCCTAGTAACGAGGCATTGGTTACCTCAAGAGAGTCACCAAGTTTTCCATTTTTTCATACTGTGGCCAGTTTGCCAGAAGCGATATGTCACTAGTTGTGTATCATAAAAGAGTCATCTTTACTCCTCCCTGGGGTTATTCGAGATTTCTTCATCCAAATCCAATAACGAGGCATTGGCTACGTTAAGAGAGTCATAGTTACTCGTTTCAATTGCTCACGCAGTCTGCAATTTTTCTTACTGCGGCTAGTCTGCCAGAAGCGATATGTCACTAGTTGTGTATCATAAAAGAGTCATCGTTACTCCTCCCAGGGGTTATTCGAAATTTCTTCATCCAACCCCAATAACGAGGCATTGGCTACGTTAAGAGAGTCATAGTTACTCGTCCCAATTGCTCACGCAGTCTGCCATTTTTTCATACTGCGGCCAGTCTGCCAGAAGGGATATGTCAATAGTAGTGTATCATAAAAGAGTCATCGTTACTTCTCCGATAGGTTATTCGAGATTTCTTAATCCAAAACCCTAGTAACGAGGCATTGGTTACCTCAAGAGAGTCACCAAGTCTCCCATTTTTTCATACTGTGGCCAGTTTGCCAGAAGCGATATGTCACTACTTGTGTATCATAAAAGAGTCATCGTTACTCCTCCCAGGGGTTATTCGAGATTTCTTCATCCAACCCCAATAACGAGGCATTGGCTACGTTAAGAGAGTCATAGTTACTCGTCCCAATTGCTCACGCAGTCTGCCATTTTTTCTTACTGCGGCCAGTCTGCCAGAAGGGATATGTCAATAGTAGTGTATCATAAAAGAGTCATCGTTACTTCTCCCAAAGGTTATTCGCGATTTCTTAATCCAAAACCCTAGTAATGAGGCATTGGTTACCTCAAAAGAGTCACTAAGTCTCCCATTTTTTCCTACTGTATCCAGTTTGCAAGAAGCGATATGTCACTAGATGTGTATCATAAAAGAGTCATGATTACTCCTCCCAGAGGTTATTCGAGATTTCTTAATCCAAATAACTAGTAACATGGCATTGGCTACCTTAAGAGAGTCGTAGATACTTGTCCCAATTGCTCACCCAGTCTGCCATTTTTTCTTACTGGGGCGACTGCCAGAAGCGATATGTCAATAGTAGTGTCATCGTTACTTCTCCCAAAGGTTATTCGAGATATCTTAATCCAAAACCCTAGTAACGAGGCATTGGTTACCTCACGAGAGTCACCAAGCCTCCCATCTTTTCATACTGTGGCCAGTTTTGCTAGAAGCGACATGTCACTAGTTATATATCATAAAAGAGTCATCGTTACTCCTCCCAGGGGTTATTCGAGATTTCTTCATCCAACCCCAATAAGGACGCATTGGCTACGTTAAGAGACTCATAGTTACTCGTCCCAATTGCTCACCCATTCTGCCATTTTTTCTTACTGCGGCGTCTGCCAGAAACGATATGTCAATAGTAGCGTATCATAAAAGAGTCATCGTTACTTCTCCCAAAGGTTATTCGAGATTTCTTAATCCAAAACCCTAGTAACGAGGCATTGGTTACCTCACGAGAGTCACCAAGTCTCCCATCTTTTCATACTGTATCCAGTTTGCTAGAAGCGATATGTCACTAGTTGTATATCATAAAACAGTTATCGTTACTCCATCCATAGATTACTGGTATTCTCTGATTCAACACAACTCGTGATGAAGCATTGGACATTTTAATAGTGCCGTAGTTCTTCCTCCCAGTTGCTCACACAATTTACTACTTTTTGTGAACTTGTCCAGTCTGCCAGAATCGATATATCATTAGTTATGTATCATAAAAGAGTCATCGTTACTCCTCCATAGGGTTATTCGAGATTTCTTAATCCAAACACCTAGTAACGAAGCGTTGGCTAACTTAAGAGAGTCATAGTTACTCGTACCAATTGCTCACCCAGTCTCCCATTTCTTCTTACTGTGGCCAGTTTGCCAGCAGCGATATGTCACTAGTTGTGTATCACATAAGAGACATCGTTACTCCTCCCAGAGGTTATACGAGATTTCTTAATCCAAATCCCTAGTAACAAGGCATTGGTAACCTTAAGAGAGTCATAGTTACTCGTCTCAATTGCTCACCCAGTCTGCCATTTTTTCTTACTGCAGCCAGTCTGCCAGAAGCGATATGTCACTACTTGTGTATCATAAAAAAGTCATCTTTACTCCTCCCAGGGGTTATTCGAGATTTATTAATCCAACCCCAATAACGAGGCATTGGCTACGTTAAGAGAGTCATAGTTACTCGTCCCACTTGCTCACGTGGTCTGCCATTTTTTCTTACTGCGGCCAGTCTGCAATAAGCGATATGTTACTTGTTGTCTATCATAAAAGAGTCATCGTTACTTCTCCGATAGGTTATTCGAGATTTCTTAATCCAAAACCCTAGTAACGAGGCATTAATTACCTCAAGGTAGTCACCAAGTCTCTAATTTTTTCATACTGTGGCCAGTTTGCCAGAAGCGATATGTCACTAGTTCTGTATCATAAAAGAGTCATCGTTACTCCTCCCAGGGGTTATTCGAGATTTATTAATCCAACCGCAATAACGAGGCATTGGCTACGTTAAGAGAGTCATAGTTACTCGTCCCAATTGCTCACCCAGTCTGCCATTTTTTCTTACTGCGGCGTCTGCCAGAAGTGATATGTCAATAGTAGTGTATCATAAAAGAGTCATCGTTACTTCTCCGATAGGTTATTCGAGATTTCTTAATCCAAAACCCTAGTAACGAGGCATTGGTTACCACAAGAGAGTCACCAAGTCTTCCATTTTTTCATACTGTGGCCAGTTTGCCAGAAGCAATATGTCACTAGTTGTGTATCATAAAAGAGTCATCGTTACTCCTCCCAGGGGTTATTCGAGATTTCTTCATCCAACTCCAATAACGAGGCATTGGCTACGTTAAGAGAGTCATAGTTACTCGTCCCAATTGCTCACCCAGTCTGCCATTTTTTCTTATTGCGGCCAGTCTGCCAGAAGCGATATGTTACTTGTTGTCTATCATAAAAGAGTCATTGTTAATTCTCCGATAGGTTATTCGAGATTTCTTAATCCAAAACCCTAGTAACGAGGCATTGGTTACCTCAAGAGAGTCACCAAGTCTTCCATTTTTTCATACTGTGGCCAGTTTGCCAGAAGCAATATGTCACTAGTTGTGTATCATAAAAGAGACATCGTTACTCCTCCCAGAGGTTATACGAAATTTCTTAATCCAAATCCCTAGTAACAAGGCATTGATAACCTTAAGAGAGTCATAGTTACTCGTCTCAATTGCTCACACAGTCTCCCATTTCTTCTTACTGCAGCCAGTCTGCCAGAAGCGATATGTCACTAGTTGTGTATCATAAAAGAGTCATCGTTAGTCCTCCCACGGGTTATTCGAGATTTATTAATCCAACCCCAATAACGAGGCAATGGCTACGTTAAGAGAGTCATAGTTACTCGTCCCAATTGCTCACACAGTCTGCCATTTTATCTTACTGCGGCGTCTGCCAGAAGCGATATGTCAATAGTAGTGTATCATAAAAGAGTCATCGTTACTTCTCCGATAGGTTATTCGAGATTTCTTAATCCAAAACCCTAGTAACGAGCCATTGGTTACCTCAAAAAGTCACTAAGTCTCCCATTTTTTCATACTGTATCCAGTTTGCAAGAAGCGATATGTCACTAGTTGTGTATCATAAAAGAGTCATGATTACTCCTCCCAGAGGTTATACGAGATTTATTAATCCAACCCCAATAACGAGGCATTGACCACGTTAAGAGAGTCATAGTTACTCGTCCCAATTGCTCAACCAGTCTGCCATTTTTTCTTACTGCGGCATCTGCCAGAAGCGATATGTCAATAGTAGCCTATCATAAAAGAGTCATCGTTACTTCTCCCAAAGGTTACTCGGGATTTCTTAATCCAAAACCCTAGTAACGAGGCATTGGTTACCTCAAAATAGTTACTAAGTCTCCCATTTTTTCATACTGTATCCAGTTTGCAAGAAGCGATATGTCACTACTTGTGTATCATACTAGAGTCATGATTACTCCTCCCAGAGGTTATTCGAGATTTCTTAATCCAAATCCCTAGTAACATGGCATTGGCTACCTTAAGAGAGTCATAGATACTTGTCCCAATTGCTCACCCAGTCTGCCATTTTTTCTTACTGGGGCGACTGCCAGAAGCGATATGTCAATTGTAGTGTATCATAAAAGAGTCATCGTCACTTCTCCCAAAGGTTATTCGCGATTTCTTAATCCAAAACCCTAGCAATGAGGCATTGGTTACCTCAAAAGAGTCACTAAGTCTACCATTTTTTCATACAGTATCCAGTTTGCAAGAAGCGATATGTCACTAGTTGTATATCATAAAAGAGTCATGATTACTCCTCCCAGAGGTTATTCGAGATTTCTTAATCCAAATCCATAGTAACATGGCATTGGCTACTTTGAGAGAGTCATAGATACTTGTCCCAATTGCTCACGAAGTCTGCCATTTTTTCTTACTGGGGCGACTGCCAGAAGCGATATGTCAATAGTAGTGTATCATAAAAGAGTCATCGTTACTTCTCCCAAAGGTTATTCGAGATTTCTTAATCCAAAACCCTAGTAACGTGGCATTGGTTACCTCAAGAGAGTAACCAAGTCTCCCATTTTTTCATACTGTGGCCAGTTTGCCAAAAGCGATATGTCACTAGTTGTGTATCATAAAAGAGTCATCGTTACTCCTCCCAGAGGTTATTCGAGATTTCTTCATCCAACCCCAATAACGAGGCATTCACTATGTTAAGAGAGTCATAGTTACTCGTCCCAATTGCTCACGCAGTCTGCCATTTTTTCTTACTGCGGCCAGTCTGCCAGAAGCGATATGTCCCTAGTTGTGTATCATAAAAGAGTCATCGTTACTTCCCCCTGGGGTTATTCGAGATTTCTTAATCCAAACCACTAGTAACTAGTCATTGGCCACCTCAAGAGAGTCATAGTTGCTCGTCCCAATTGCTCACCCAGTCTGCCATTTTTTATTACTGCGGGGTCTGCCAGAAGCGATATATCAATAGTAGTGTATCATAAAACAGTCATCGTTACTTCTCCCAAAGGTTATTCGAGATTTCTTAATCCAAAACCCTAGTAACGAGGCATTGGATACCTCAAGATAGTCACTAAGTCTCCCATTTTTTCATACTGTATCCAGTTTGCAAGAAGCGATATGTCACTAGTTGTGTATCATAAAAGGGTCATGATTACTCCTCCCAGAGGTTATTCGAGATTTCTTAATCCAAATCCCTAGTAACAAGGCATTGGTAACCTTAAGAGAGTCATAGTTACTCGTCTCAATTGCTCACCCAGTCTGCCATTTTTTCTTACTGCAGCCAGTCTGCCAGAAGCGATATGTCACTACTTGTGTATCATAAATAAGTCATCGTTACTCCTCCCAGGGGTTATCCGAGATTTATTAATCCAACCGCAATAACGAGGCATTGGCTACGTTAAGAGATTCATAGTTACTCGTCCCAATTGCTCACCCAGTCTGCCATTTTTTCTTACTGCGGCGTCTGCCAGAAGCGATATGTCAATAGTAGTGTATCATAAAAGAGTCATCGTTACTTCTCCCAAAGGTTATTCGAGATTTCTTAATCCAAAACCCTAGTAACGTGGCATTGGTTACCTCAAGAGAGTAACCAAGTCCCCCATTTTTTCATACTGTGGCCAGTTTGCCAAAAGCGATATGTCACTAGTTGTGTTTCATAAAAGAGTCATCGTTACTCCTCCCAGAGGTTATTCGAGATTTCTTCATCCAACCCCAATAACGAGGCATTCACTACGTTAAGAGAGTCATAGTTACTCGTCCCAATTTCTCACGCAGTCTGCCATTTTTTCTTACTGCGGCCAGTCTGCCAGAAGCGATATGTCCCTAGTTGTGTATCATAAAAGAGTCATCGTTACTTCCCCCTGGGGTTATTCGAGATTTCTTAATCCAAACCACTAGTAACTAGTCATTGGCCACCTCAAGAGAGTCATAGTTGCTCGTCCCAATTGCTCACCCAGTCTGCCATTTTTTATTACTGCGGCGTCTGCCAGAAGCGATATATCAATAGTAGTGTATCATAAAACAGTCATCGTTACTTCTCCCAAAGGTTATTCGAGATTTCTTAATCCAAAACCCTAGTAACGAGGCATTGGATACCTCAAGATAGTCACTAAGTCTCCCATTTTTTCATACTGTATCCAGTTTGCAAGAAGCGATATGTCACTAGTTGTGTATCATAAAAGGGTCATGATTACTCCTCCCAGAGGTTATTCGAGATTTCTTAATCCAAATCCCTAGTACCATGGCATTGGCTACCTTAAGAGAGTCATAGATACTTGTCCCAATTGCTCACCCAGTCTGCCATTTTTTCCTACTGGGGCGACTGCCAGAAGCGATATGTCAATAGTAGTGTCATCGTTACTTCTCCCAAAGGTTATTCGAGATTTCTTAATCCAAAACCCTAGTAACGAGGCATTGGTTACCTCACGAGAGTCACCAATCCTCCCATCTTTTCATACTGTGGCCAGTTTGCTAGAAGCGACATGTCACTAGTTGTATATCATAAAAGAGTTATCGTTACTCCTTCCATAGGTTACTGATATTCTCTGATTCAACACAACTCGTGATGAAGCATTGGCTATTTTAATAGTGCCTTAGTTCTTCCTCCCAGTTGCTCACACAATTTACTACTTTTTGTGAACTTGTCCAGACTGCCAGAATCGATATATCATTAGTTATGTATCATAAAAGAGTCATCGTTACTCCTCCATAGGGTTATTCGAGATTTCTTAATCCAAACACCTAGTAACGAAGCGTTGGCTAACTTAAGAGAGTCACAGTTACTCGTACCAATTGCTCACCCAGTCTCCCATTTCTTCTTACTGTGGCCAGTTTGCCAGCAACGATATGTCACTAGTTGTGTATCATATAAGAGACATCGTTACTCCTCCCAGAGGATATACGAGATTTCTTAATCCAAATCAAGTAACAAGGCATTGGTAACCTTAAGAGAGTCATAGTTAATCGTCCCAATTGCTCACCCAGTCTGCCATTTTTTCTTACTGCGGCGTCTGCCAGAAGCGATATGTCAATAGTAGTGTATCATAAAAGAGTCATCGTTACTTCTCCGATTGGTTATTCGAGATTTCTTAATCCAAAAACCTAGTAACGAGGCCTTGGTTACCTCAAGAGAGTCACCAAGTCTCCCATTTTTTCATACTGTGGCCAGTTTGCCAGAAGCGATATGTCACTAGTTGTGTATCATAAAAGAGTCATCGTTACTCCTCCCAGGGGTTATTCGAGATTTCTTCATCCAACCCCAATAACGAGGCATTGGCTACGGTAAGAGAGTCATAGTTACTCGTTCCAATTGCTCACGCAGTCTGCCATTTTTTCTTACTGCGGCCATTTTGCCAGAAGCGATATGTCACTTGTTGTGTATCATAAAAGAGTCATCGTTACTTCACCCAAAGGTTATTCGAGATTTCTTAATAAAAAACCCTAGTAACGAGGCATTGGTTACCTCAAGATAGTCACTAAGTCTCCCATTTTTTCACACTGTATCCAGTTTGCAAGAAGCGATATGTCACTACTTGTGTATCATAAAAGAGTCATGATTACTCCTCCCAGAGGTTATTCGAGATTTCTTAATCCAAATCCCTAGTAACATGGCATTGGCTACCTTAAGAGAGTCATAGATACTTGTCCCAATTGCTCACACAGTCTGCACTTTTTTTATTACTGGGGCGACTGCCAGAAGCGATATGTCAATAGTAGTGTATCATAAAAGAGTCATCGTTACTTCTCCCAAAGGTTATTCGCGATTTCTTAATCCAAAACCCTAGTAATGAGGCATTGGTTACCTCAACAGAGTCACTAAGTCTCCCATTTTTTCATACTGTATCCAGTTTGCAAGAAGCGATATGTCACTAGTTGTTTATCATAAAAGTGTCATGATTACTCCTCCCAGAGGTTATTCGAGATTTCTTAATCCAAATCCCTAGTAACATGGCATTGGCTACCTTGAGAGAGTCATATATACTTGTCCCAATTGCTCACCCAGTCTGCCATTTTTTCTTACTGGGGCGACTGCCAGAAGCGATATGTCAATTGTAGTGTATCATAAAAGAGTCATCGTCACTTCTCCCAAAGGTTATTCGCGATTTCTTAATCCAAAACCCTAGCAATGAGGCATTGGTTACCTCAAAAGAGTCACTAAGTCTACCATTTTTTCATACTGTATCCAGTTTGCAAGAAGCGATATGTCACTAGTTGTTTATCATAAAAGAGTCATGATTACTCCTCCCAGAGGTTATTCGAGATTTCTTAATCCAAATCCCTAGTAACATGGCATTGGCTACCTTGAGAGAGTCATAGATACTTGCCCCAATTGCTCACGAAGTCTGCCATTTTTTCTTACTGGGGCGACTGCCAGAAGCGATATGTCACTAGTTGTGTATCATAAGAGAGTCATGATTACTCCTCCCAGAGGTTATTCGAGATTTCTTAATCCAAATCCCTAGTAACATGGCATTGGCTACCTTAAGAGATTCATAGATACTTGTCCCAATTGCTCACACAGTCTGCCATTTTTTCTTACTGGGGCGACTGCCAGAAGCGATATGTCAATAGTAGTGTATCATAAAAGAGTCATCGTTACTTCTCCCAAAGGTTATTCGCGATTTCTTAATCCAAAACCCTAGTAATGAGGCATTGGTTACTTCAAAAGAGTCACTAAGTCTCCCATTTTTTCATACTGTATCCAGTTTGCAAGAAGCGATATGTCACTTGTTGTTTATCATAAAAGAGTCATGATTACTCCTCCCAGAGGTTATTCGAGATTTCTTAATCCAAATCCCTAGTAACATGGCATTGGCTACCTTGAGAGAATCATAGATACTTGTCCCAATTGCTCACCCAGTCTGCCATTTTTTCTTTCTGGGGCGACTGCCAGAAGCGATATGTCAATAGTAGTGTATCATAAAAGAGTCATCGTTACTTCTCCCAGAGGTTATTCGAGATTTCTTAATCCAAATCCCTAGTAACATGGCATTGGCTACCTTAAGAGAGTCATAGATACTTGTCCCAATTGCTCACACAGTCTGCACTTTTTTTATTACTGGGGCGACTGCCAGAAGCGATATGTCAATAGTAGTGTATCATAAAAGAGTCATCGTTACTTCTCCCAAAGGTTATTCGCGATTTCTTAATCCAAAACCCTAGTAATGAGGCATTGGTTACCTCAAAAGAGTCACTAAGTCTCCCATTTTTTCATACTGTATCCAGTTTGCAAGAAGCGATATGTCACTACTTGTGTATCATAAAAGAGTCATGATTACTCCTCCCAGAGGTTATTCGAGATTTCTTAATCCAAAACCCTAGTAATGAGGCATTGGTTACTTCAAAAGAGTCACTAAGTCTCCCATTTTTTCATACTGTATCCAGTTTGCAAGAAGCGATATGTCACTAGTTGTTTATCATAAAAGAGTCATGATTACTCCTCCCAGAGGTTATTCGAGATTTCTTAATCCAAATCCCTAGTAACATGGCATTGGCTACCTTGAGAGAGTCATAGATACTTGTCCCAATTGCTCACCCAGTCTGCCATTTTTTCTTTCTGGGGCGACTGCCAGAAGCGATATGTCAATAGTAGTGTATCATAAAAGAGTCATCGTTACTTCTCCCAGAGGTTATTCGAGATTTCTTAATCCAAAATCCTAGTAAAGAGGCATTGGTTACCTCACGAGAGTCACCAAGCCTCCCATCTTTTCATACTGTGGCCAGTTTGCTAGAAGCGATAAGTCACTAGTTGTATAGCATAAAAGAGTTATCGTTACTCCTTCCATAAGTTACTGGTATTCTCTGATTCAACAAAACTCGTGATGAAGCAATGGCTATTTTAATAGTGCCGTAGTTCTTCCTCCCAGTTGCTCACACAATTTTTTACTTTTTGTGAACTTGTCCAGTCTGCCAGAATCGATATATCATTAGTTATGTACCATAAAAGAGTCATCGTTTCTCCTCCATAGGGTTATTCGAGATTTCTTAATCCAAACACCTAGTAACGAAGCGTTCGCTAACTTAAGAGAGTCATAGTTACTCGTACCAATTGCTCACCCAGTCTCCCATTTCTTCTTACTGCGGCCAGTTTGCCAGCAGCGATATGTCACTAGTTGTGTATCATAAAAGAGACATCGTTATTCCTCCCAGAGGTTATACGAAATTTCTTAATCCAAATCCCTAGTAACAAGGCATTGGTAACCTTAAGAGAGTCATAGTTACTCGTCTCAATTGCTCACCCAGTCTCCCATTTCTTCTTACTGCAGCCAGTCTGCCAGATGCGATATGTCACTAGTTGTGTATCATAAAAGAGTCATCGTTAGTCCTCCCACGGGTTATTCGAGATTTATTAATCCAACCCCAATAACGAGGCAATGGCTACGTTAAGAGAGTCATAGTTACTCGTCCCAATTGCTCACACAGTCTGCCATTTTTTCTTACTGCGGCGTCTGCCAGAAGCGATATGTCAATAGTAGTGTATCATAAAAGAGTCATCGTTACTTCTCCGATAGGTTATTCGAGATTTCTTAATCCAAAACCCTAGTAACGAGCCATTGGTTACCTCAAAAGAGTCACTAAGTCTCCCATTTTTCATACTGTATCCAGTTTGCCAAAAGCGATATGTCACTAGTTGTGTATCATAAAAGAGTCATCGTTACTCCTCCCAGAGGTTATTCGAGATTTCTTCATCCAACCCCAATAACGAGGCATTCACTACGTTAAGAGAGTCATAGTTACTCGTCCCAATTTCTCACGCAGTCTGCCATTTTTTCTTACTGCGGCCAGTCTGCCAGAAGCGATATGTCCCTAGTTGTGTATCATAAAAGAGTCATCGTTACTTCCCCCTTTGGTTATTCGAGATTTCTTAATCCAAACCACTAGTAACTAGTCATTGGCCACCTCAAGAGAGTCATAGTTGCTCGTCCCAATTGCTCACCCAGTCTGCCATTTTTTATTACTGCGGCGTCTGCCAGAAGCGATATATCAATAGTAGTGTATCATAAAACAGTCATCGTTACTTCTCCCAAAGGTTATTCGAGATTTCTTAATCCAAAACCCTAGTAACGAGGCATTGGATACCTCAAGATAGTCACTAAGTCTCCCATTTTTTCATACTGTATCCAGTTTGCAAGAAGCGATATGTCACTAGTTGTGTATCATAAAAGGGTCATGATTACTCCTCCCAGAGGTTATTCGAGATTTCTTAATCCAAATCCCTAGTACCATGGCATTGGCTACCTTAAGAGAGTCATAGATACTTGTCCCAATTGCTCACCCAGTCTGCCATTTTTTCTTACTGGGGCGACTGCCAGAAGCGATATGTCAATAGTAGTGTCATCGTTACTTCTCCCAAAGGTTATTCGAGATTTCTTAATCCAAAACCCTAGTAACGAGGCATTGGTTACCTCACGAGAGTCACCAATCCTCCCATCTTTTCATACTGTGGCCAGTTTGCCAGCAACGATATGTCACTAGTTGTGTATCATATAAGAGACATCGTTACTCCTCCCAGAGGATATACGAGATTTCTTAATCCAAATCAAGTAACAAGGCATTGGTAACCTTAAGAGAGTCATAGTTAATCGTCCCAATTGCTCACCCAGTCTGCCATTTTTTCTTACTGCGGCGTCTGCCAGAAGCGATATGTCACTAGTTGTGTATCATAAAAGAGTCATCGTTACTCCTCCCAGGGGTTATTCGAGATTTCTTCATCCAACCCCAATAACGAGGCATTGGCTACGGTAAGAGAGTCATAGTTACTCGTTCCAATTGCTCACGCAGTCTGCCATTTTTTCTTACTGCGGCCATTTTGTCAGAAGCGATATGTCACTTGTTGTGTATCATAAAAGAGTCATCGTTACTTCACCCAAAGGTTATTCGAGATTTCTTAATAAAAAACCCTAGTAACGAGGCATTGGTTACCTCAAGATAGTCACTAAGTCTCCCATTTTTTCACACTGTATCCAGTTTGCAAGAAGCGATATGTCACTGCTTGTGTATCATAAAAGAGTCATGATTACTCCTCCCAGAGGTTATTCGAGATTTCTTAATCCAAATCCCTAGTAACATGGCATTGGCTACCTTAAGAGAGTCATAGATACTTGTCCCAATTGCTCACACAGTCTGCACTTTTTTTTATTACTGGGGCGACTGCCAGAAGCGATATGTCAATAGTAGTGTATCATAAAAGAGTCATCGTTACTTCTCCCAAAGGTTATTCGCGATTTCTTAATCCAAAACCCTAGTAATGAGGCATTGGTTACCTCAAAAGAGTCACTAAGTCTCCCATTTTTTCATACTGTATCCAGTTTGCAAGAAGCGATATGTCACTAGTTGTTTATCATAAAAGTGTCATGATTACTCCTCCCAGAGGTTATTCGAGATTTCTTAATTCAAATCCCTAGTAACATGGCATTGGCTACCTTGAGAGAGTCATATATACTTGTCCCAATTGCTCACCCAGTCTGCCATTTTTTCTTACTGGGGCGACTGCCAGAAGCGATATGTCAATAGTAGTGTATCATAAAAGAGTCATCGTTACTTCTCCCAAAGGTTATTCGAGATTTCTTAATCCAAAACCCTAGTAAAGGGGCATTGGTTACCTCACGAGAGTCACCAAGCCTCCCATCTTTTCATACTGTGGCCAGTTTGCTAGAAGCGATATGTCACTAGTTGTATTTCATAAAAAAGTTATCGTTACTCCTTCCATAAGTTACTGGTATTCTCTGATTCAACAAAACTCGTGATGAAGCATTGGCTATTTTAATAGTGCTGTAGTTCTTCCTCCCAGTTGCTCACAAAATTTCCTACTTTTTGTGAACTTGTCCAGTCTGCCAGAATCGATATATCATTAGTTATGTATCATAAAAGAGTCATCGTTACTCCTCCATAGGGTTATTCGAGATTTCTTAATCCAAACACCTAGTAACGAAGCGTTCGCTAACTTAAGAGAGTCATAGTTACTCGTACCAATTGCTCACCCAGTCTCCCATTTCTTCTTACTGCGGCCAGTTTGCCAGCAGCGATATGTCACTAGTTGTGTATCATAAAAGAGACATCGTTATTCCTCCCAGAGGTTATACGAGGTTTCTTAATCCAAATCCCTAGTAACAAGGCATTGGTAACCTTAAGAGAGTCATAGTTACTCGTCTCAATTGCTCACCCATTCTGCCATTTTTTCTTACTGCAGCCAGTCTGCCAGAAGCGATATGTCACTAGTTGTGTATCATAAAAGAGTCATCGTTACTTCCCCTGGGGTTATTCGAGATTTCTTAATCCAAACCACTAGTAACTAGTCATTGGCTACCTCAAGAGAGTCATAGTTACTCGTCCCAATTGCTCACCCGGTCTGCCATTTTTTCTTACTGCGGCGTCTGCCATTAGCGACATGTCAATAGTAGTGTATCATAAAAGTGTCATCGTAACTTCTCCCAAAGGTTATTACCGATTTCTTAATCCAAAACCCTAGTAACGAGGCATTGGTTATCTCAAGAGAGTCACCATGTCTACCATTTTTTCATACTGTGGCCAGTTTGCCAGAAGCGATATGTCACTAGTTGTGTATCATAAAAGAGTCATGATTACTCCTCCAAGAGGTTATTCGAGATATCTTAATCCAAACCCCTAGTAACATGACATTGTCTACCTTAAGAGAGTCATAGTTAGTTGTCCCAATTGCTCACACAGTCTGAAACTTTCTCTTACTGCGGCGTCTGCCAGAAGCGATATGTCAATAGTAGTGTATCATAAAAGAGTCATCGTTACGTCCCCCTAGGGTTATTCGAGATTTCTTAATCCAAACTACTAGTATCGAGACATTGGCTACCTCAAGAGAGTCATAGCTACTCGTCCCATTTGCTCACCAAGTCTCCCTTTTTTCATACTGTGGTCAGATTGACAGAAGCGATATGTCACTAGTTGTGTATCATAAAAGAGTCATGATTACTCCTCCCAGAGGTTATTCGAGATATCTTAATCCAAACCCCTAGTAACATGGCATTGGCTACCTTAAGAGAGTCATAGTTACTTGTCCCAATTGCTCACCCAGGCTGCCATTTTCTCTTACTGCGGCTAGTCTGCCAGAAGCGATATGTCACTAATTGTGCATCATAAAAGAGTCAGCGTTACACCTCAGATGGGTTATTCGAGATTTCTTAATCCAAACCCCTAGTAACGAGGCATTGGTTATCTTAAAAGAGTCATAGTTACTCGTCCCAATTGCTCACCCATTCTGCCATTTTTTCTCACTGCGGCGTCTGCCAGAAGCGATATGTCAATAGTAGTGTATCATAAAAAAGTCATCGTTACTTCTCCCAAGGGTTATTCGAGATTTCTTAATCCAAAACCCTAGTAACGAGGCATTGGTTACCTCAAGAGAGTCACCAAGTCTCCCATTTTTTCATACTGTATCCAGTTTGCCAGAAGCGATATGGCACTAGTTGTGTATCAGAAAAGAGTCATGATTACTCATCCCAGATGTTATTCGAGATTTCATAATCCAAATCCGTAGTAATATATCATTGGCTACCTTAAGAGAGTCATAGTTACTTGTCCCAATTGCTCACTCAGTCTGCCATTTTTTCTTACTGCGACGTCTGTCAGAAGCGATATGTCAATAGCAGTGTATCATAAAAGACTCATCGATACTTCCCCCTGGGGTTATTCGAGATTTCTTAATCCAAACCACTAGTAACGAGTAATTGGCTACCTCAAGAGAGTCATAGTTACTTGTCCCAATTGCTCACCAAGTCTCCCATTTTTCATACTGTGGCCTGTTTGCCAGAAGCGATATGTCACTAGTTGTGTATCATGAAAGAGTCATCATTACTCCTCCTAGGTGTTATTCGAGATTTCTTTATCCAACCCCAATAACGAGGCATTGGCTACGTTAAGAGAGTCATAGTTACTCGTCCCAATTGCTCACCCAGTCTGCCATTTTTTCTTACTGCGGCCAGTCTGCCAGAACCGATATGTCACTCGTTGTGTATCTTAAGAGAGTCATCGTTACTCCTTCCATAGGTTACTGGTATTCTCTGATTCAATACTACTCGTGACGAAGCATTGGCTATTTTAATAGTGCCGTAGTTCTTCCTCCCAGTTGCTCACAATTTACTACTTTTTGTGAACTTGTCCAGTATGCCAGAATCGATATATCATTAGTTATGTATCATAAGAGAGTCATCGTTACTCCTCCATAGGTTTATTCGAGATTTCTTAATCCAAACACCTAGTAACGAAGCATTCGCTAACTTAAGAGAGTCATAGTTACTCGTCCCAATTGCTCAAACAGTCTCCCATTTCTTCTTACTGCGGCCAGTTTTCCAGCAGCGGTATGTCACTAGTTGTGTATCATAAAAGAGACATCGTTACTCCTCCCAGAGGTTATACGAGATTTCTTAATCCAAATCTCTAGCAACAAGACATTGGTAACCTTAAGAGAGTCATAGTTACTCGTCTCAATTGCTCATCCAGTCTGCCATTTTTTCCTACTGCGGCCAGTCTGCCAGAAGCGATATGTCACTAGTTGTATATCATAAAAGAGTCATCGTTACTCCTCCCAGGGGTTATTCGAGATTTAATAATCATACCCCAATAACGAGGCATTGGCTACGATCAGAGGGTCATAGTTACTCGTCCCAATTGCTCACCCATTCTGCCATTTTTTCTCACTGCGGCGTCTGCCAGAAGCGATATGTCAATAGTAGTGTATCATAAAAAAGTCATCGTTACTTCTCCCAAGGGTTATTCGAGATTTCTTAATCCAAAACCCTAGTAACGAGGCATTGGTTACCTCAAGAGAGTCACCAAGTCTCCCATTTTTTCATACTGTATCCAGTTTGCCAGAAGCGATATGTCACTAGTTGTGTATCATTAAAGAGTCATAATTACTCCTCCCAGATTTTATTCGAGATTTCTTAATCCAACCCCAATAACGAATCATTAGCTACGTTGAGAGAGTCATAGTTACTCGTCCCAATTGCTCACCCAGTCTGCCATTTTTTCTTACTGCGGCCAGTCTGCCAGAAGCGATATGTCAATAGTAGTGTATCATAAAAGACTCATCGTTACTTCCCCCTGGGGTTATTCGAGATTTCTTAATCCAAACCACTAGTAACGAGTAATTGGCTACCTCAAGAGAGTCATAGTTACTCGTCCCAATTGCTCACCAAGTCTCCCATTTATCTTACTGTGGCCTGTTTGCCAGAAGCGATATGTCACTAGTTGTGTATCATAAAAGAGTAATCGTCACTCCTCCTAGGTGTAATTCGAGATTTCTTAATCCAACCCCAATAACGAGGCATTGGCTAGGTTAAGAGGGTCATAGTTACTCGTCCCAATTGCTCACCCAGTCTGCTATTTTTTTTTACTGCGGCCAGTCTGCCAGAAGCGATATGTTAATAGTAGTGTATCATAAAAGAGTCGTGATTACTTCTCCCAGAGGTTATTCGATATTTCTTAATCCAAATCCCTAGTAACATGACATTGGCTACCTTAAGAGAGTCATAGTTACTAATCCCAATTTCTCACCCAGTCTTCCATTTCTTCGTACTGCGGCCAGTTTGCCAGCAGCGGTATGTCACTATTAGTGTATCATAAAAGAGACACCGTTACTCCTCCCAGATTTTATACGAGATTTCTTAATCCAAGTCCATAGTAACAAGACATTGGTAACCTTAAGAGAGTCATAGTTACTTGTCGCAATTGCTCACCCAGACTGCCATTTTTTCTTACTGCAGCGTCTGCCAGAAGCGATATGTCAACAGTAGTGTATCATAAAAGAGTCATCGTTACTTCTCCCAAAGGTTATTCGAGATTTCTTAATCCAAAACCCTAGTAACGAGGCATTGGTTACCTCAAGAGAGTCACCAAGTCTCCCATTTTTTCATAATGTATCCAGTTTGCCAGAAGCGATATGTCACTAGTTGTGTATCATAAAAGAGTCATGATTACTCCTCCCAGAGGTTATTCGAGATATCTTAATCCAAACCCCTAGCAACATGACATTGTCTACCTTAAGAGAGTCATAGTTACTTGTCCCAATTGCTCACCCAGCTATCATTTTTTCTTACTGCGGCTAGTCTGCCAGAAGCGATATGTCACTAGTTGTGTATCATAAAAGAGTCAGCGTTACACCTCCCATGGGTTATTCGAGATTTCTTAATCCAAACCCCTAGTAACGAGGCATTGGTTACCTTAAAAGAGTCATAGTTACTCGTCCCAATTGCTCACCCAGTCTCCCATTTCTTCTTACTGCGGCCAGTTTGCCAGCAGCGGTATGTCACTAGTTGTGTATCATAAAAGAGACATCGTTACTCCTCCCAGAGGTTATACGAGATTTCTTAATCCAAATCTCTAGTAACAAGACATTGGTAACCTTAAGAGAGTCATAGTTACCTGTCTAAATTGCTCACCCAGTCTGCCATTTTTTCCTACTGCGGCCAGTCTGCCAGAAGCGATATGTCACTAGTTGTGTATCATAAAAGAGTCATCGTTACTTCTCCCAAAGGTTATTCGAGATTTCGTAATCCAAAACCCTAGTAAAGAGGCATTGGTTAAATCAAAAGAGTCACCAAGTCTCCCATTTTATCATACTGTATCCAGTTTGCCAGAAGCGATATGTCACTAGTTGTGTATCATAAAAGAGTCATGATTACTCCTCCTAGATGTTATTCGAGATTTCTTAATCCAAATCCCAAGTAATATGGCATTGGCTACCTTAAGAGAGTCATAGTTAGTTGTCCCAATTGCTCACACAGTCTGCCATTTTTTCTCACTGCGGCGTCTGCCAGAAGCGATATGTCATTAGTAGTGTATCATAAAAGAGTCATCGTTACTTACCCCTAGGGTTATTCGAGATTTCTTAATCCAAACCACTAGTATCGAGACATTGGCTACCTCAAGAGAGTCATAGCTACTCGTCCCATTTGCTCACCAAGTCTCCCTTTTTTCATACTGTGGTCAGATTGCCAGAAGCGATATGTCACTAGTTGTGTATCATAAAAGAGTCATGATTACTCCTCCCAGAGGTTATTCGAGATATCTTAATCCAAACCCCTAGCAACATGACATTGTCTACCTTAAGAGAGTCATAGTTACTTGTCCCAATTGCTCACCCAGCTATCATTTTTTCTTACTGCGGCCAGTCTGCCAGAACCTATATGTCAGTCGTTGTGTATCTTAAGGGAGTCATCGTTACTCCTTCCATAGGTTACTGGTATTCTCTGATTCAATACTACTCGTGACGAAGCATTGGCTATTTTAATAGTGCCGTAGTTCTTCCTTCCAGTTGCTCACAGTTTACTACTTTTTGTGAACTTCTCCAGTCTGCCAGAATCGATATATCATTAGTTATGTATCATAAAAGAGTCATCGTTCCTCCTCCATAGGGTAATTCGAGATTTCTTAATCCAAACACCTAGTAACGAAGCATTCGCTAACTTAAGAGAGTCATAGTTACTCGTCATAATTGCTCACCCAGTCTCCCATTTCTTCTTACTGCGGCCAGTTTGCCAGCAACGGTATGTCACTATTTGTGTATCATAAAAGAGACATCGTTACTCCTCCCAGAGTTTATACGAGATTTATTAATCCAAATCTCTAGTAACAAGACATTGGTTGCCTTAAGAGAGTCATAGTTACTCATCTCAATTGCTCACCCAGTCTGCCAGTTTTTCCTACTGCGGCCAGTCTGCCAGAAGCGATATGTCACTAGTTGTGTATCATAAAAGAGTCATCGTTACTCCTCACAGGGGTTATTCGAGATTTAATAATCATACCCCAATAACGAGGCATTGTCTACGTTCAGAGGGTCATATTTACTCGTCCCAATTGCTCACGCATTCTGCCATTTTTTCTCATTGCGGCGTCTGCCAGAAGCGATATGTCAATAGTAGTGTATCATAGAAAAGTCATCGTTACTTCTCCCAATGGTTATTCGAGATTTTTTAATCCAAAACCCTAGTAACGAGGCATTGGTTACCTCAAGAGAGTCACCAAGTCTCCCATTTTTTCATACTGTATCCAGTTTGCCAGAAGCGATATGTCACTAGTTGTGTATCAGAAAAGAGTCATGATTACTCATCCCAGATGTTATTCGAGATTTCATAATCCAAATCCCTAGTAATATATCATTGGCTACCTTAAGTGAGTCATAGTTACTTGTCCCAATTGCTCACCCAGTCTGCCATTTTTTCTTACTGCGACGTCTGTCAGAAGCGATATGTCAATAATAGTGTATCATAAAAGACTCATCGTTACTTCCCCCTGGGGTTATTCGAGATTTCTTAATCCAAACCACTAGTAACGAGTAATTGGCTACCTCAAGAGAGTCATAGTTACTTGTCCCAATTGCTCACCAAGTCTCCAATTTTTCATACTGTGGCCTGTTTGCCAGAAGCGATATGTCACTAGTTGTGTATCATGAAAGAGTCATCGTTACTCCTCCTAGGTGTTATTCGAGATTTCTTAATCCAACCCCAATAACGAGGCATTGGCTACGTTAAGAGAGTCATAGTTACTCGTCCCAATTGCTCACCCAGTCTGCCATTTTTCCTTACTGCGGCCAGTCTGCCAGAAGCGATATGTCAATAGTAGTGTATCATAAAAGACTCATCGTTACTTCCCCCTGGGGTTATTCGAGATTTCTTAATCCAAACCACTAGTAACGAGTAATTGGCTACCTCAAGAGAGTCATAGTTACTCGTCCCAATTGCTCACCAAGTCTCCCATTTTTCATACTGTGGCCTGTTTGCCAGAAGCAATATGTCACTAGTTGTGTATCATAAAAGAGTCATCGTTACTCCTCCTAGGTGTTATTCGAGATTTCTTAATCCAACCCCAATAACGAGGCATTGGCTAGGTTAAGAGGGTCATAGTTACTCGTCCCAATTGCTCACCCAGTCTGCTATTTTTTCTTACTGCGGCCAGTCTGCCAGAAGCGATATGTCAATAGTAGTGTATCATAAAAGAGTCATCGTTACTTCCCCCTGGGGTTATTCGAGATTTCTTAATCCAAACCACTAGTAAAGATTCATTGGCTACCTCAAGATAGTCATAGCTACTCGTGCCAATTGCTCACCAAGTCTCCCATTTTTCATACTGTGGTCACTTTGCCAGAAGCGATATGTCACTAGTTGTGTATCATAAAAGAGTCATGATTACTCCCCCCAGAGGTTATTCGAGATATCATAATCCAAACCCCTAGTAACATGGCATTGGCTACCTTAAGAGAGTCATAGTTACTTATCCCAATTGCTCACCCAGGCTGCCATTTTTTCTTACTGCGGCTAGTCTGCCAGAAGCGATATGTCACTAGTTGTGTATCATAAAAGAGTCAGCGTTACACCTCCCATGGGTTATTCGTGATTTCTTAATCCAAACCCCTAGTTACGAGGCATTGGTTACCTTAAAAGAGTCATAGTTACTCGTCCCAATTGCTCACACAGTCTGCAATTTTTTCTTACTGCGGCGTCTGCCAGAAGCGATATGTCAATAGTAGTGTATCTTAAAAGAGTCATCGTTACTTCTCCCAAAGTTTATTCAGGATTTTTTAATCCAAAACCCTAGTAACGAGGCATTGGTTACCTTAAGAGAGTCACCAAGTCTCCCATTTTTTCATACTGTATCCAGTTTGCCAGAAGCAATATGTCACTAGTTGTGTATCATTAAAGAGTCATGATTACTCCTCCCAGATGTTATTCGAGATTTCTTAATCCAAATCCCTAGTAATATGGCATTGGCTACCTTAAGAGAGTCATAGTTACTTGTCCCAATTGCACAACCAGTCTGCCATTTTTTCTTACTGCTGCGTCTGCCAGAAGCGATATGTCAATAGTAGTGTATCATAAAAGAGTCATCGTTACTTCTCCCAAATCTTATTCGAGATTTCTTAATCCAAAACCGTAGTAACGAGGCTTTGGTTACCTCAAGAGAGTCACCAAGTCTCCCATTTTTTCATACTGTGGCTAGTTTGCCAGAAGCGATATGTCAATAGTAGTGTATCGTAAAAGAGTCATCGTTACTTCCCCCTGGGGTTATTCGAGATTTCTTAATCCGAACCACTAGTAACGAGTCATTGGCTACCTCAAGAGTGTCATAGTTACTCGTCCCAATTGCTCACCCAGTCTGAAGTTTTTTCTTACTGCGGCCAGTCTGCCAGAAGTGATATGTCAATAGTAGTGTATCATAAAAGAGTCATCGTTACTTCCTCCTGGGGTTATTCGAGATTTCTTAATCCAAACCACTAGTAACGAGTCATTGGCTACCTCAAGAGAGTCATAGTTACTCGTCCCAATTGCTCACCAAGTTTCCCATATTTTCATACTGTATCCAGTTTTTCAGAAGCGATATGTCACTAGTTGTGTATCATGAAAGTCATGATTACTCCTCGCAGAGGTTAATGGAGATTTCTTACTCGAAATCCTTAGGAAAATGGCATTGGCTACCTTAAGAGAGTCATAGTTACTAGTTTGAATTGCTCACCCAGTCTGCCATTTTTTCTTACTGCGGCCAGTTTGCCAGAAGCGATATGTCACTAGTTGTGTATCATGAAAGAGTTATGATTACTCCTCCCAGAGGTTATTCGAGATTTCTTAATCCAAATCCCTAGTAACGAGGCATTGGTTACCTCAAGAGAGTCAAGAAGTCTCCCAATTTTTCATACTGGGGCCAGTTTGCCAGAAGCGATATGTCACTAGTTGTATATCAAAAAAGAGTCATCGTTACTCCTCGCAGGAGTTATTCGAGATTTCTTAATCCAACCCCAATGACGAGGAATTAGCTACGTTAAGAGAGTCATAGTTACTCGTCTAAATTGCTCACGCAGTCTGCCATTTTTTCTTACTGCGGCCAGTCTGCCAGAAGCAATATGTCAATAAAAGTGTATCATAAAACAGTCATCGTTACTTCCCTCTAGGGTTATTCGAGATTTCTTAATCCAAACCACTAATAACGAGTCATTGGCTACCTCAAGAGAGTCATAGTTACTCCTCCCAATTGCTCACCAAGTCTCCCATTTTTTCATACTGTGGCCAGTTTGCCAGAAGCGGTATGTCACTAGTTGTATATCATAAAAGAGTCATCGTTACTCCTCCCAGGGGTTATTCGAGATTTCTTCATCCAACCCCAATAACGAGGCATTGGCTACGTTAAGTGAGTCATAGTTACTCGTCCCAAATGCTCACCCAGTCTGCCATTTTCTCTTACTGCGGCGTCTGCCAGTATCGATATATAAATAGTAGTGTATCATAAAAGAGTCATCGTTACTTCTCCCAAAGGTTATTCAGGATTTCTTAATCCAAAACCCTAGTAACGAGGCATTGGTTACCTCAAGAGAGTCACCAAGTCTCCCATTTTTTTTATACTGTATCCAGTTTGCCAGAAGCGATATGTCACTAGTTGTGTATCATAAAAGAGTCATTATTACTCCTCCCAGATGTTATTCGAGATTTCTTAATCCAAATCCCTAGTAATATGGCATTGGCTACCTTAAGAGAGTCATAGTTACTTGTAACAATTGCTCACCCAGTCTGCCATTTTTTCTTACTGCGGCCAGTCTGCCAGAAGCGATATATCAATAGTAGTGTATCATAAAAGAGTCATCGTTACTTCCCCCTGGGGTTATTTGAGATTTCTTAATCCAAACCACTAGTAACGAGTCATTGGCTACCTCAAGAGAGTCATAGTTACTCGTCCCAATTGCTCACCAAGTCTCCGTTTTTTCATACTGTGGCAAGTTTGCCAGAAGCTATATGTTACTAGTAGTGTATCATAAAAGACTCATCGTTACTTCCCACTGGGGTTATTCGAAATTTCTTAATCCGAACCACTAGTAACGAGTCATTGGCTACCTCAAGAGAGTCATTGTTACTCGTCCCAATTGCTCACCAAGTCTCCCATTTCTCATACTGTGGCCAGCTTACCAGAAGCGATATGTCACTAGTTGTGTATCATAAAAGAGTCATGATTACTCCTCCCAGATGTTATTCGAGATTTCTTAATCCAAATCCCTAGTAATATGGCATTGGCTACCTTAAGAGAGTCATAGTTACTTGTAACAATTGCTCACCCAGTCTGCCATTTTTTCTTACTGCGGCCAGTCTGCCAGAAGCGACGTGTCAATAGTAGTGTATCATAAAAGAGTCTTCGTTAAATCTGCCAAAGGTTATTCGAGATTTCTTAATCCAAAACCCTAGTAACGAGGCATTGGTTACCTCAAGAGAGTCAAGAAGTCTCCCATTTTTTCATACTGGGGCCAGTCTGCCATAAGCAATATGTCAATAAAAGTGTATCATAAAAAAGTCATCGTTACTACCCCCTGGGGTTATTCGAGATTTCTTAATCCAAACCACTACTAACGAGTCTTTGGCTACCTCAAGAGAGTCATAGTTACTCGTCCCAATTGCTCACCAAGTCTCCCATTTTTTCATACTGTGGCCAGTTTGCCAGAAGCGATATGTCACTAGTTGTATATCATATAAGAGTCATCGTTACTCCTCCCAGGGGTTATTCGAGATTTCTTCATCCAACCCCGATAACGAGGCATTGGCTACGTTAATGGAGTCATAGTTACTCGTCCCAATTGCTCACCCAGTCTGTCATTTTTTCTTACAGCGGCGTCTGCCAGAAGCGATATATAAATAGTAGTGTATCATAAATGAGTCGACGTTACTTCTCCCTAAGGTTATTCAGGATTTCTTAATCCAAAACCCTAGTAACGAGGCATTGGTTTCCTCAAGATAGTTACTACGTCTCCCATTTTTTCATACTGTATCCAGTTTGCCAGAAGCGATATGTCACTAGTTGTACATCATGAAAGAGTCATCGTTATTCCTCCTACGTGTTATTCGAGATTTCTTAATCCAAACCACTAGTAACGAGTCATTGGCTACCTCAAGAGTGTCATAGTTACTCGTCCAAATTGCTCACCAAGCCTCCCATTTTTCATACTGTGGCCAGTTTGCCAGAAGCGATATGACACTAGTTGTGTATCATAAAAGGGTAATGATTACTCCTCCCAGAGGTTATTCGAAATATCTTAATCCAAATCCCTAGTAACATGGCATTGGCTACCTTAAGAGAGTTATAGTTACTTGTCCTAATTGCTCACACAGTCTGCCATTTCTTCTTACTGCTGCTAGTCTGCCAGAAGCGATATGACACTAGTTGTGTATCATAAAAGAGTCAGCGTTACATCTCCCATGGGTTATTCGAGATTTCTTAATCCAAACCCCTAGTAACGAGGCATTGGTTACCTTAAAAGAGTCATAGTTACTAGTCCCAATTGCTCACCTAGTCTGCGATTTTTCCTTACTGCGGCCAGTCTGCCAGAACCGATATGTCACTCGTTGTGTATCTTAAGATAGTTATCGTTACTCCTTCCATAGGTTACGGATATTCTCTGATTCAATACTACTCGTGACGAAGCATTGGCAATTTATTAGTGCCGTAGTTCTTCCTCCCAGTTGCTCACAGTTTACTACTTTTTGTGAACTTGTCCAGTCTGCCAGAATCGATATATCATTAGTTATGTATCATAAAAGAGTCATCGTTACTCCTCCATAGGGTTATTCGAGATTTCTTTATCCAAACACCTAGTAACGAAGCATTCACTAACTTAAGAGTGTCATAGTTACTCGTCCCAATTGCTCAAACACTCTCCCATTTCTTCTTACTGCGGCCAGTTTGCCAGCAGCGGTATGTCACTAGTTGTGTATCATAAAAGAGACATCGTTACATCTCCCAGAGGTTATACGAGATTTCTTAATCCAAATCTCTAGTAACAAGACATTGGTAACCTTAAGAGAGTCATAGTTAATCGTCTCAATTGCTCACCCAGTCTGCCATTTTTTCCTACTGCGGCCATTCTGCCAGAAGCGATATGTCACTAGTTGTGTATCATAAAAGAGTCATAGTTACTCCTCCCAGGGGTTATTCGAGATTTATTAATCCAACCCCAATAACGAGGCATTGGCTACGTTCAGAGAGTCATAGTTACTCGTCCCAATTGCTCACCCATTCTGCCATTTTTTCTCACTGCGGCGTCTGCCAGAAGCGATGTGTCAATAGTAGTGTATCATAAAAAAGTCTTCGTTAATTCTCCCAAAGGTTATTCGAGATTTCTTAATCCAAAACCGTAGTAACGAGGCATTGGTTACCTCAAGAGAGTCAAGAAGTCTCCCATTTTTTCATACTGGGGCCAGTTTGCCAGAAGCGATATGTCA
This sequence comes from Schistocerca gregaria, assembly GCF_023897955.1. Classification (NCBI taxonomy): domain Eukaryota; kingdom Metazoa; phylum Arthropoda; class Insecta; order Orthoptera; family Acrididae; genus Schistocerca; species Schistocerca gregaria. The sequence goes on from NC_064931.1 coordinate 6,890,084, forward strand.
CTAGTGGTATATCATAAAAGAGTCATCGTTATTCCTCCTACGCGTTATTCGAGATTTCTTAATCCAACCCCAATAACGAGGCATTGGCTACGTTATGAGAGTCATAGTTACTCGTCCCTATTGCTCACCAAGTCTCCCATTTTTTCATACTGTATCCAGTTTGCCAGAAGCGATATGTCACTAGTTGTGTATCATAAAAGACTCATCGTTACTTCCCACTGGGGTTATTCGAAATTTCTTAATCCGAACCACTAGTAACGAGTCATTGTTTACCTCAAGAGAGTCATAGTTACTTGTCCCAATTGCTCACCAAGTCTCCCATTTCTCATACTGTGGCCAGCTTGCCAGAAGCGATATGTCACTAGTTGTGTATCATAAAAGAGTTATGATTACTACTCCCAGATGTTATTCGAGATTTCTTAATCCAAATCCCTAGTAACATGGCATTGGCTACATTAAGAAAGTCATAGTTACTTGTCCCAATTGTTCACCCAGTCTGCCATTTTTTCTTACTGCTGCGTCTGCCAGAAGCGACGTGTCAATAGTAGTGTATCATAAAAGAGTCTTCGTTAATTCACCCAAAGGTTATTCGAGATTTCTTAATCCAAAACCCTAGTAACGAGGCATTGGTTACCTCAAGAGAGTCAAGAAGTCTCCCATTTTTTCATACTGGTGCCAGTTTGCCAGAAGCGATATGTCACTAGTTGTATATCAAAAAAGACTCATTGTTACTCCTCGCAGGGGTTATTCGAGATTTCTTAATCCAACCCCAATAACGAGGCATTAGCTACGTTAAGAGAGTCATAGTTACTCGTCCCAATTGCTCACGCAGCCTGCCATTTTTTCTTACTGCGGCCAGTCTGCCAGAAGCAATATGTCAATAAAAGTGTATCATAAAAAAGTCATCGTTACTACCCCCTGGGGTTATTCGAGATTTCTTAATCCAAACCACTACTAACGAGTCATTGGCTACCTCAAGAGAGTCATAGTTACTCGTCCCAATTGCTCACCAAGTCTCCCATTTTTTCATATTGTAGCCAGTTTGCCAGAAGCGATATGTCACTAGTTGTATATCATATAAGAGTCATCGTTACTCCTCCCAGGGGTTATTCGAGATTTCTTCATCCAACCCCAATAACGAGGCATTGGCTACGTTAAGAGAGTCATAGTTACTCGTCCCAATTGCTCACCCAGTCTGTCATTTTTTCTTACTGCGGCGTCTGCCAGAAGCAATATATAAATAGTAGTGTATCATAAAAGAGTCGTCGTTACTTCTCCCAAAGGTTATTCAGGATTTCTTAATCTAAAACCCTAGTAACGAGGCATTGGTTACCTCAAGATAGTTACTAAGTCTCCCATTATTTCATACTGTATCCACTTTGCCAGAAGCGATATGTCACTAGTTGTACATCATAAAAGAGTCATCGTTATTCCTCCTTCGTGTTATTCGAGATTTCTTAATCCAACCCCAATAACGAGGCATTGGCTACGTTAAGAGAGTCATAGTTACTCGTCCCAATTTCTCACCCAGTCTGCCATTTTTTCTTACTGCGGCCAGTCACCCAGAAGCGATATGTCAATAGTAGTGTATCATAAAAGAGTCATCGTTACTTCCCCCTGGGGTTATTTGAGATTTCTTAATCCAAACCACTAGTAACGAGTCATTGGCTACCTCAAGAGGGTCATAGTTACTCGTCCCAATTGCTCACCAAGTCTCCCATTTTTCATACTGTGGCCAGTTTGCCAGAAGCGATATGACACTAGTTGTGTATCATAAAAGGGTCATGATTACTCCTCCCAGAGGTTATTCGAGATATCTTAATCCAAATCCCTAGAAACATGGCATTGGCTACCTTAAGAGAGTTATAGTTACTTGTCCCAATTGCTCACACAGTCTGCCATTTTTTCTTACTGCTGCTAGTCTGCCAGAAGCGATATGACACTAGTTGTGTATCATAAAAGAGTCAGCGTTACACCTCCCATGGGTTATTCGAGATTTCTTAATCCAAACCCCTAGTAACGAGGCATTGGTTACCTTAAAAGAGTCATAGTTACCCGTCCCAATTGCTCACCTAGTCTGCGATTTTTCCTTACTGCGGCCAGTCTGCCAGAACCGATATGTCACTCGTTGTGTATCTTAAGAGAGTCATCGTTACTCCTTCCATAGGTTACTGGTATTCTCTGATTCAATACTACTCGTGACGAAGCATTGGCTGTTTTAATAGTGCCGTAGATCTTCCTCCCAGTTACTCACAGCTTCCTACTTTTTGTGAACTTGTCCAGTCTGCCAGAATCGATATATCATTAGTTATGTATCATAAAAGTGTCATCGTTACTCCTCCATAGGGTTATTCGAGATTTCTTAATCCAAACACCTAGTAACGAAGCATTCGCTAACTTAAGAGAGTCATAGTTACACGTCCCAATTGCTCACCCAGTCTCCCATTCCTTCTTACTGCGGCCAGTTTGCCAGCAGCGGTATGTCACTAGTTGTGTATCATAAAAGAGACATCGTAACACCTCCCAGAGGTTATACGAGATTTCTTAGTACAAATCCCTAGTAACAAGACATTGGTAACCTTAAGAGAGTCATAGTTACTCGTCTCAATTGTTCACCCAGTCTGCCATTTTTTCTTACTGCGGCGTGTCTGCCAGAAGCGATATGTCACTAGTTGTGTATCATAAAAGAGTCATCGTTACTCCTCCCAGGGGTTATTCGAGATTTATTAATCCAACCCCAATTACGAGGCATTGGCTACGTTCAGAGGGTCATAGTTACTCGTCCCAATTGCTCACCCATTCTGCCATTTTTTGTTACTGCGGCGTCTGCCACAAACGATATGTCAATAGTAGTGTATCATAAAAGAGTCATCGTTACTTCTCCCAAAGGTTATTCGAGATTTCTTATTCCAAAACCCTAGTAACGAGGCATTGGTTACATCAAGAGAGTCACCAAGTCTCCTATTTTTTCATACTGTGGCCAGTTTGACATAAGCGATATGTCACTAGTTGTAAATCATAAAAGAGTCAACGTTACTCCTCCCAGGGGTTATTCGAGATTTCTTCATCCAACCCCAATATGGAGGCATTGGCTACGTTAAGAGAGTCATAGTTACTCGTCCCAATTGCTCACCCAGTCTGCCATTTTTTCGTACTGCGGCGTCTGCCAGAAGCGATATGTCAACAGTAGTGTATCATAAAAGAGTCATCGTTACTTCTCCCAAAGGTTATTCGAGATTTCTTAATCCAAACCCCTAGTAACGAGGCATTGGTTACCTCAAGAGAGTCATCAAGTCTCCCATTTTTTCATACTGCGGCCAGTCTGCCAGAAGCGATATGTCACTAGTTGTGTATAATAAAACAGTCATCGTTACTTCCCCCTGGGGTTATTCGAGATTCCTTAATCCAAACCACTAGTAACTAGTCATTGGCTACCTCAAGAGCGTCATAGTTACTCGTCCCATTTGCTCACCCAGTCTGCCATTTTTTCTTACTGCGGCGTCTGCCAGAAGCGATATGTCAATAGTAGTGTATCATAAAAGAGTCATCGTTACTTCTCCCAAAGGTTATTCGAGATTTCTAAATCCAAAACCCTAGTAACGAGGCATTGGTTACCTCAAGAGAGTCACTAAGTCTCTCACTTTTTCATACTGTATCCAGTTTGCAAGAAGCGATTTGTCACTAGTTGTGTATCATAAAAGAGTCATGATTACTCCTCCCAGAGGTTATTCGAGATTTCTTAAATCAAAACCCTAGTAACATGGCATTGGCTACCTTAAGAGAGTCATAGTTACTTGTTTCAATTGCTCACCCAGTCTGCCATTTTTTCTTACTGCGGCCAGTCTGGCAGAAGCGATATGTCACTAGTTGTGTATCATAAAAGAGTCAGCGTTAATCCTCCCACAGGTTATTCGAGATTTCTTAATGCTAACCCCTAGTAACGAGACATTGGTTACCTTAAAAGAGTCATAGTTACTCGTCCCAATTGCTCACCCAGTATGCCATTTTTTCTTACTGCGGCCAGTCTGCCAGAACCGATATGTCACTCGTTGTGTATCTTAAGAGAATCATCGTTACTCCTTCCATAGGTTACTGGTATTCTCTGATTCAATACTACTCGTGACGAAGCGTTGGCTATTTTAATAGTGCCGTAGATCTTCCTCCCAGTTACTCACAGTTTCCTACTTTTTGTGAACTTGTTCAGTCTGCCAGAATCGATATATCATTAGTTATGTTTCATAAAATAATCATCGTTACTTCTCCATAGGGTTATTCGAGATTTCTTAATACAAACACCTAGTAACGAAGCATTCGCTAACTTAAGAGAATCATAGTTACTCGTCCCAATTGCTCACCCAGTCTCACATTTCTTCTTACTGCGGCCAGTTTGCCAGCAGCGGTATGTCACTAGTTGTGTATCATAAAAGAGACATCGTTACTCCTCCCAGAGGTTATACGAGATTTCTTAATCAAATCCCTAGTAACCAGACATTTGTAACTTTAAGAGAGTCATAGTTAATCGTCTCAATTGCTCACCCAGTCTGCCATTATTTCTTACTGCGGCCCGTCTGCCAGAAGCGATATGTCACTAGTTGTGTATCATAAAAGAGTCATCGTTACTTCTCCCAGGGGTTATTCGAGATTTATTGATCCAACCCCAATAACGAGGCATTGGCTACGTTCAGAGGTTCATAGTTACTCGTCCTAATTGCTCACCCAGTCTGCCATTTTTTCTTACTGCGGCGTCTGCCAGAAACGATATGTCAATAGTAGTGTATCATAAAAGAGTCATCGTTACTTCTCCCAAAGGTTATTCGAAATATCTTATTCCAAAACCCTAGTAACGAGGCATTGGTTACCTCAAGACAGTCCCCAAGTCTCCTATTTTTTCATACTGTGGCCAGTTTGCCAGAAGCGATATGTCACTAGTTGTAAATCATAAAAGAGTCAACGTTACTCCTCGAAGGGGTAATTCGAGTTTTCTTCATCCAACCCCAATAAGGAGGCATTGGCTACGTTAAGAGAGTCATAGTTACTCGACCCAATTGCTCACCCAGTCTGCCATTTTTTCTTACTGCGGCGTCTGCCAGAAGCGATATGTCAATAGTAGTGTATCATAAAAGAGTCATCGTTACTTCTCCGATAGGTTATTCGAGATTTCTTAATCCAAAACCCTAGTAACGAGGCATTGGTTACCTCAAGAGAGTCACCAAGTCTCCCATTTTTTCATACTGTGGCCAGTTTGCCAGAAGCGATATGTCACTAGTTGTATATCATAAAAGAGTCATCGTTACTCCTCCCAGGGGTTATTCGAGATTTCTTCATCCAACCCCAATAACGAGGCATTGGCTACGTTAAGGGAGTCATAGTTACTCGTCCGATTTTCTCACCCAGTCCGCCATTTTTGGTTCCTGCGGCCAGGCTGCCAAAAGCGATGTGTCACTAGTTGTGTATCATCAAAGAGTCACCGTTACTCCTCCCACGGGTTATTCGAGATTTCTTAATCCAAACCCATAGTAACGAGGCATTGGTTACCTTAAAAGAGTCATAGTTACTCGTCCCAATTGCTCACCCAGTCTGCCATTTTTTCTTACTGCGGAAAGTCTGCCAGAACCGATATGTCACTCGTTGTGTATCTTAAGAGAGTCATCGTTACTCCTTCCATAGGTTACTGGTATTCTCTGATGCAATACTACTCGTGACGAAGCATTGGCTATTTTAATAGTGCCGTAGATCTTCCTCCCAGTTACTCACAGTTTCCTACTTTTTGTGAACTTGTTCAGTCTGCCAGAATCGATATATCATTAGTTATGTATCATAAAAGAGACATCGTTACTCCTCCCAGAGGCTATACGAGATTTCTTAATCCAAATCCCTAGTAACAAGACATTGGTAACCTTAAGAGAGTCATAGTTACTCGTCTCAATTGCTCACCCAGTCTGCCATTTTTTCTTACTGCGGCCAGTCTGCCAGAAGCGATATGTCACTAGTTGTGTATGATAAAAGAGTCATCGTTACTCCTCCCAGGGGTTATTCGAGATTTATTAATCCAACCCCAATAACGAGGCATTGGCTACGTTCAGAGGGTCATAGTTACTCGTCCCAATTGCTCACCCATTCTGCCATTTTTTTCTTACTGCGGCGTCTGCCAGAAACGATATGTCAATAGTAGTGTATCATAAAAGAGTCATCGCTACTTCTCCATAGGGTTATTCGAGATTTCTTAATCCAATCACCTAGTAACGATGCATTGGTTACCTTAAATAGTCATAGTTACTCGTCCCAATTGCTCACCCAGGCTGCCATGTTTTCTTACTGCGGCCAGTCTGCCAGAACCGATATGTCACTCGTTGTGTATCTTAAGAGAGTGATCGTTACTCCTTCCATAGGTTACTGGTATTCTCTGATTCAATACAACTCGTGACGAAGCATTGGCTATTTTAATAGTGCCGTAGTTCTTCCTCCCAGTTGCTCACACAGTTTACTAGTTTTTGTCAAATTGTCCAGTCTCCCAGAATCGATATATCATTAGTTATGTATCATAAAAGAGTCATCGTTACTCCTCCATAGGGTTATTCGAGATTTCGTAATCCAAACACCTAGTAACGAAGCATTCGCTAACTTAAGAGAGTCATAGTTACTCGTACCAATTGCTCACACAGTCTCCCATTTCTTCTTACTGTGGCCAGTTTGCCAGCAGCGATATGTAACTAGTTATGTATCATAAAAGAGACATCGTTACTACTCCCAGGGGTTATTCTAGATTTATTAATCCAACTCCAATAACGAGGCATTGGCTACGTTAATAGAGTCATAGTTACTCGTCCCAATTGCTCACGCAGTCTGCCATTTTTTCTTACTGCTGCGTCTGCCAGATGCGATATGTCAATAGTAGTGTATCATAAAAGAATCATCGTTACTTCTCCGATAGGTTATTCGAGATTTCTTAAGCCAAAACCCTAGTAACGAAGCATTGGTTACCTCAAGAGAGTCACCAAGTCTCCCATTTTTTCATACTGTGGTCAGTTCGCCAGAAGCGATATGTCACTAGTTGTGTATCATAAAAGAGTAATCGTTACTCCTCCCAAGGGTTATTCGAGATTTCTTCATCCAACCCCAATAACGAGGCATTGGCTACGTTAAGGGGGTCATAGTTACTCGTCCCAATTGCTCACGCAGTCTAGCATTTTTCCTTACTGCGGCCAGTCTGCCAGAAGCGATATGTCACTAGTTGTGTATCATAAAAGAGTCATCGTTACTTCCCCCTGGGGTTATTCGAGATTTCTTAATCCAAACCACAAGTAACGAGTCATTGGCTACCTCAAGAGAGTTATAGTTACTCGTCCCAATTGCTCACCAAGTTTCCCATTTTTTCATACTGTGGCCAGTTTGTCAGAAGCGATATGTCACTAGTTGTGTATCATGAAAGAGTCATGATTACTCCTCGCAGAGGTTATTCGAGATTTGTTAATCGTAATCCTTAGTAAAATGGCATTGGCTACCTTAAGAGAGTCATAGTTACTTCTTTCAATTGCTCACACAGTCTGCCATTTTTTCTAACTGCGGCCAGTCTGCCAGAAGCGATATATCACTAGTTGTATGTCATAAAAGAGTCAGCGTCACACCTCCCACGGGTTATTCGAGATATCTTAATCCAATCCCCTAGTAACGATGCATTGGTTACCTTAAAACAGATATAGTTACAAGTCCCAATTGCTCACCCAGTCTGCCATGTTTTCTTACTGCGGCAGTCTGCCAGAACCGATATGTCTCCCGTTGTGTATCTTAAGAGAGTGATCGTTACTCCTTCCATAGGTTACTGGTATTCTCTGATTCAATACAACTCGTGACGAAGCATTGGCTATTTTAATAGTGCCGTAGTTCTTCCTCCCAGTTGCTCACACAGTTTATTACTTTTTGTGAACTTGTCCAGTCTGCCAGAATCGATATATCATTAGTTATGTATCATAAAAGAGTCATCGTTACTCCTCCATAGGGTTATTCGAGATTTCTTAATCCAAACACCTAGTAACGAAGCATTCGCTAACTTAAGAGAGTCATAGTTACTCGTCCCAATTGTTCACCCAGTCTGCCATTTTTTCTTACTGCGGCGTCTGCCAGATGCGATATGTCCATAGTAGTGTATCATAAAAGTGTCATCGTTACTTCTCCGATAGGTTATTCGAGATTTCTTAATCCAAAACCCTACTAACGAGGCATTGGTTACCTCAAGAGAGTCAACAAGTCTCCCATTTTTTCATACTGTGGCCAGTTTTCCAGAAGCGATATGTCACTAGTTGTGTATCATAAAAGAGTCATCGTTACTTCGCCCAAAGGTTATTCGAGATATCTTAATCCAAAACCCTAGTAACGAGGCATTGGTTACCTCAAGAGAGTCACTAAGTCTCCCATTTTTTCATACTGTATCCAGTTTGCAAGAAGCGATATGTCACTAGTTGTGTATCATAAAAGAGTCATGATTACTCCTCCCAGAGGTTATTCGAGATTTCTTATATCAAATCACTAGTAACATGGCATTGGCTACCTTAAGAGAGTCATAGTTACTCGTCCCAATTGCTCACCCAGTCTCCCATTTTTTCATACTGTGGCCAGTTTTCCAGAAGCGATATGTCACTAGTTGTGTATCATAAAAGAGTCATCGTTACTCCTCCCAGGGGTTATTCGATATTTATTAATCCAACCCCAATAACGAGGCATTGGCTACGTTCAGAGGGTCATAGTTACTCGTCCCAATTGCTCACCCATTCTGCCATTTTTTCTTACTGCGGCGTCTGCCAGGAACGATATGTCAATAGTAGTGTATCATAAAAGAGACATCGTTACTTCTCCGATAGGTTATTCGAGATGTCTTATTCCAAAACCTTAGTAACGAGCCATTGGTTACCTCAAGAGAGTCACCAAGTCTCCTATTTTTTCATACTGTGGCCAGTTTGCCAGATGCGATATGTCACTAGTTGTGTATCATAAAAGAGTCATGATTACTTCTCCCAGAGGTTATTAGAGATTTTTTAATCCAAAACCCTAGTAACATGGCATTGGCTACCTTAAGAGAGTCATAGTTACTTGTTTCAATTGCTCACCCAGTCTGCCATTTTTTCTAACTGCGGCCAGTCTGCAGAAGCGATATATCACTAGTTGTGTATCATAAAAGAGTCAGCGTTACTCATCCCACGGGTTATTCGAGATTTCTTAATCCCAACCGCTAGTAACGAGGCATTGGTTACCTTAAAAGTGTCATAGTTACTCGTCCCAATTGCTCACCCAGTCTGCCATTTTTTCTTACTGCGGCCAGTCTGCCAGAACCGATATGTCACACATAGTGTATCTTAAGAGAGTCATCGTTACTCCTTCCATAGGTTACTGGTATTCTCTGATTCAATACAACTCGTGACGAAGCATTGGCTATTTTAATAGTGCCGTAGTTCTTCCTCCCAGTTACTCACAGTTTCCTACTTTTTGTAAACTTGTCCAGTCTGCCAGAATCGATATATCATTAGTTATGTATCATAAAATAGTCATCGTTACTCCTCCATAGGGTTATTCGAGATTTCTTAATCGAAACACCTAGTAACGAAGCATTCGCTAAATTAAGAGAGTCATAGTTACTCGTCCCAATTGCCCACCCAGTCTCCCATTTCTTCTTACTGCGGCCCGTGTGCCAGCAGCCGTATGTCACTAGTTGTGTATCATAAAAGAGACATCGTTACTCCTCCCAGAGGTTATACGAGATTTCTTAATCCAAATCCCTAGTAACAAGACATTGGTAAGCTTAAGAGAGTCATAGTCACTCGTCTCAATTGCTCACCCAGTCTGCCATTTTTTCTTACTGCGGCCAGTCTGCCAGAAGCGATGTGTCACTAGTTGTGTATCATAAAACAGTCATCGTTACTCCTCTTATGGGTTATTCGAAATTTATTAATCCAGCCCCAATAACGAGGCATTGGCTACGTTAATAGAGTCATAGTTACTCGTCCCAATTGCTCACCCAGTCTGCAATTTTTTCTTAGTGCGGCGTCTGCCAGATGCGATATGTCAATAGTAGTGTATCATAAAAGAGTCATCGTTACTTCTCCGATAGGTTATTCGAGATTTCTTAATCCAAAACCCTAGTAACGAGGCATTGGTTACCTCAAGAGAGTACCAAGTCTCCCATTTTTTCTTACTGTGGCCAGTTTGCCAGAAGCGATATGTCACTAGTTGTGTATCATAAAAGACTCATCATTACTTCCCCCTGGGGTTATTCGAAATTTCTTAATCCAAACCACTAGTAACGAGGAATTGATTACCTCAAGAGAGTCACCAAGCCTCCCATTTTTTCTTACTGTAGCCAGTTTACCAGAAGCGATATGTCACTAGTTGTGTATCATAAATGAGTCATCGTTACTCCTCCCAGGGGTTATTCGAGATTTCTTCATCCAACCCCAATAACGAGCATTGGCTACGTTAAGGGAGTCATAGTTACTCGTCCCAATTGCTCACCCAGTCTGCCATTTTTTCTTACTGAGGCCAGTCTGCCAGAAGCGATATGTCACTCGTTGTGTATCTTAAGAGAGTCATCGTTACTCCTTCCATAGGTTACTGGTATTCTCTGATTCAATACAACTCGTGACGAAGCATTGGCTATTTTAATAGTGCCGTAGTTCTTCCTCCCAGTTGCTCAAACAGTTTACTACATTTTGTGAACTTGTCCAGTCTGCCAGAATCGATATATCATAAGTTATGTATCATAAAAGTGTCATCGTTACTCCTCCATAGGGTTATTCGAGATTTCTTAATCCAAACACCTAGTAACGAAGCATTTGCTAACTTAAGAGAGTCATAGTTACTCGTCCCAATTGCTCACCCAGTCTCCCATTTCTTCTTACTGCGGCAAGTGTGCCAGCAGCGGTATGTCACTAGTTGTGTATCATAAAAGAGACATCGTTCCTCCACCCAGAGGTTATACGAGATTTCTTAATCCAAATCAATAGTAAATAGACATTGGTAACCTTAAGAGAGTCATAGTTACTCGTCTCAATTGCTCACCAAGTCTCCCATTTTTTCATACTGCGGCCAGTCTGCCAGAAGCGATATGTCACTAGTTGTGTATAATAAAACAGTCATCGTTACTTCCCCCTGGGGTTATTCGAGATTTCTTAAGCCAAACCACTAGTAACTAGTCATTGGCTACCTCAAGAGCGCCATAGTTACTCGTCCCATTTGCTCACCCAGTCTGCCATTTTTTCTTACTGCGGCGTCTGCCAGAAGCGATATGTCAATAGTAGTGTATCATAAAAGAGTCATCGTTACTTCTCCCAAAGGTTATTCGAGATTTCTTAATCCAAAACCCTAGTAACGAGGCATTGGTTACCTCAAGAGAGTCACTAAGTCTCTCACTTTTTCATACTGTATCCAGTTTGCAAGAAGCGATATGTCACTAGTTGTGTATCATAAAAGAGTCATGATTACTCCTCCCAGAGGTTATTCGAGATTTCTTAAATCAAAACCCTAGTAACATGGCATTGGCTACCTTAAGAGAGTCATAGTTACTTGTTTCTTACTGCTGCGTCTGCCAGAAGCGATATGTCAATAGTAGTGTATCATAAAAGAGTCACCGTTACTTCTCCGATAGGTTATTCGAGATTTCTTAAGCCAAAACCCTAGTAACGAAGCATTGGTTACCTCAAGAGAGTCACCAAGTCTCCCATTTCTTCATACTGTGGTCAGTTCGCCAGAAGCGATATGTCACTAGTTGTGTATCATAAAAGAGTAATCGTTACTCCTCCCAAGGGTTATTCGAGATTTCTTCATCCAACCCCAATAACGAGGCATTGGCTACGTTAAGGGGGTCATAGTTACACGTCCCAATTGCTCACCAAGTGTGATATTTTTTCTTACTGCGGCCAGTCTGCCAGAAGCGATATGTCACTAGTTGTGTATCATAAAAGAGTCATCGTTACCTCTCCCAGGGGTTATTCGAGATTTATTAATCCAACACCAATAACGAGGCATTGGCCACGTTAATAGAGTCATAGTTACTCGTCCCAATTGCTCACCCAGTCTAGCATTTTTCCTTACTGCGGCCAGTCTGCCAGAAGCGATATGTCACCAGTTGTGTATCATAAAAGAGTCATCGTTACTTCCCCCTGGGGTTATTCGAGATTTCTTAATCCAAACCACAAGTAACGAGTCATTGGCTACCTCAAGAGAGTTATAGTTACTCGTCCCAATTGCTCACCAAGTTTCCCATTTTTTCATACTGTGGCCAGTTTGTCAGAAGCGATATGTCACTAGTTGTGTATCATGAAAGAGTCATGATTACTCCTCGCAGAGGTTATTCGAGATTTGTTAATCGAAATCCTTAGTAAAATGGCATTGGCTACCTTAAGAGAGTCATAGTTACTTCTTTCAATTGCTCACACAGTCTGCCATTTTTTCTAACTGCGGCCAGTCTGCCAGAAGCGATATATCACTAGTTGTATGTCATAAAAGAGTCAGCGTTACACTTCCCACGGGTTATTCGAGATTTCTTAATCCAATCCCCTAGTAACGATGCATTGGTTACCTTAAAACAGATATAGTTACAAGTCCCAATTGCTCACCCAGTCTGCCATGTTTTCTTACTGCGGCAGTCTGCCAGAACCGATATGTCTCCCGTTGTGTATCTTAAGAGAGTGATCGTTACTCCTTCCATAGGTTACTGGTATTCTCTGATTCAATACAACTCGTGACGAAGCATTGGCTATTTTAATAGTGCCGTAGTTCTTCCTCCCAGTTGCTCACACAGTTTACTACTTTTTGTGAACTTGTCCAGTCTGCCAGAATCGATATATCATAAGTTATGTATCATAAAAGAGTCATCGTTACTCCTCCATAGGGTTATTCGAGATTTCTTAATCCAAATACCTAGTAACGAAGCATTCGCTAACTTAAGAGAGTCATAGTTACTCGTCCCAATTGCTCACCCAGTCTCCCATTTCTTCTTACTGCGGCCAGTGTGCCAGCAGCGGTATGTCACTAGTTGCGTATCATAAAAGAGACATCGTTCCTCCACCCAGAGGTTATACGAGATTTCTTAATCCAAATCAATAGTAAAAATACATTGGTAACCTTAAGAGAGTCATAGTTACTCGTCTCAATTGCTCACCAAGTCTCCCATTTTTTCATACTGCGGCCAGTCTGCCAGAAGCGATATGTCACTAGTTGTGTATAATAAAACAGTCATCGTTACTTCCCCCTGGGGTTATTCGAGATTTCTTAAGCCAAACCACTAGTAACTAGTCATTGGCTACCTCAAGAGCGACATAGTTACTCGTCCCATTTGCTCACCCAGTCTGCCATTTTTTCTTACTGCGGCGTCTGCCAGAAGCGATACGTCAATAGTAGTGTATCATAAAAGAGTCATCGTTACTTCTCCCAAAGGTTATTCGAGATTTCTTAATCCAAAACATTAGTAACGAGGCATTGGTTACCTCAAGAGAGTCACTAAGTCTCTCACTTTTTCATACTGTATCCAGTTTGCAAGAAGCGATATGTCACTAGTTGTCTATCATAAAAGAGTCATGATTACTCCTCCCAGAGGTTATTCGAGATTTCTTAAATCAAAACCCTAGTAACATGGCATTGGCTACCTTAAGAGAGTCATAGTTACTTGTTTCTTACTGCTGTGTCTGCCAGATGCGATATGTCAATAGTAGTGTATCATAAAAGAGTCATCGTTACTTCTCCGATAGGTTATTCGAGATTTCTCAAGCCAAAACCCTAGTAACGAAGCATTGGTTACCTCAAGAGAGTCACCAAGTCTCCCATTTTTTCATACTGTGGTCAGTTCGCCAGGAGCGATATGTCACTAGTTGTGTATCATAAAAGAGTAATCGTTACTCCTCCCAAGGGTTATTCGAGATTTCTTCATCCAACCCCAATAACGAGGCATTGGCTACGTTAAGGGGGTCATAGTTACACGTCCCAATTGCTCACCAAGTGTGATATTTTTTCTTACTGCGGCCAGTCTGCCAGAAGCGATATGTCACTAGTTGTGTATCATAAAAGAGTCATCGTTACCTCTCCCAGGGGTTATTCGAGATTTATTAATCCAACACCAATAACGAGGCATTGGCCACGTTAATAGAGTCATAGTTACTCGTCCCGATTGCTCACCCAGTCTAGCATTTTTCCTTACTGCGGCCAGTCTGCCAGAAGCGATATGTCACCAGTTGTGTATCATAAAAGAGTCATCGTTACTTCCCCCTGGGGTTATTCGAGATTTCTTAATCCAAACCACAAGTAACGAGTCATTGGCTACCTCAAGAGAGTTATAGTTACTCGTCCCAATTGCTCACCAAGTTTCCCATTTTTTCATACTGTGGCCAGTTTGTCAGAAGCGATATGTCACTAGTTGTGTATCATGAAAGAGTCATGATTACTCCTCGCAGAGGTTATTCGAGATTTGTTAATCGAAATCCTTAGTAAAATGGCATTGGCTACCTTAAGAGAGTCATAGTTACTTCTTTCAATTGCTCACACAGTCTGCCATTTTTTCTAACTGCGGCCAGTCTGCCAGAAGCGATATATCACTAGTTGTATGTCATAAAAGAGTCAGCGTTACACCTCCCACGGGTTATTCGAGATTTCTTAATCCAATCCCCTAGTAACGATGCATTGGTTACCTTAAAACAGATATAGTTACAAGTCCCAATTGCTCACCCAGTCCGCCATGTTTTCTTACTGCGGCAGTCTGCCAGAACCGATATGTCTCCCGTTGTGTATCTTAAGAGAGTGATCGTTACTCCTTCCATAGGTTACTGGTATTCTCTGATTCAATACAACTCGTGACGAAGCATTGGCTATTTTAATAGTGCCGTAGTTCTTCCTCCCAGTTGCTCACACAGTTTATTACTTTTTGTGAACTTGTCCAGTCTGCCAGAATCGATATATCATTAGTTATGTATCATAAAAGAGTCATCGTTACTCCTCCATAGGGTTATTCGAGATTTCTTAATCCAAACACCTAGTAACGAAGCATTCGCTAACTTAAGAGAGTCATAGTTACTCGTCCCAATTGTTCACCCAGTCTGCCATTTTTTCTTACTACGGCGTCTGCCAGATGCGATATGTCCATAGTAGTGTATCATAAAAGTGTCATCGTTACTTCTCCGATAGGTTATTCGAGATTTCTTAATCCAAAACCCTACTAACGAGGCATTGGTTACCTCAAGAGAGTCAAGAAGTCTCCCATTTTTTCATACTGTGGCCAGTTTTCCAGAAGCGATATGTCACTAGTTGTGTATCATAAAAGAGTCATCGTTACTCCTCCCAGGGGTTATTCGAGATTACTTCTTCCAACCCCAATAACGAGGCATTGGGTACGTTAAGGGAGTCATAGTTACTCGTCCCAATTGCTCATCCAGTCTGCCATTTTTTCTTACTGTGGCCAGTCTGCCAGAAGCGATATGTCACTAGTTGTGTATCATAAAAGAGTCATCGTTACTTCCCCCTGGGGTTATTCGAGATTTCTTAATCCAAACCACTAGTAACTAGTCATTGGCTACCTCAAGAGCGTCATAGTTACTCGTCCCAATTGCTCACACAGTCTGCCATTTTTTCTTACTACGGCGTCTGCCAGAAGCGATATGTCAATAGTAGTGTATCATAAAAGAGTCATCGTTACTTCGCCCAAAGGTTATTCGAGATATCTTAATCAAAAACCCTAGTAACGAGGCATTGGTTACCTCAAGAGAGTCACTAAGTCTCCCATTTTTTCATACTGTATCCAGTTTGCAAGAAGCGATATGTCACTAGTTGTGTATCATAAAAGAGTCATGAGTACTCCTCCCAGAGGTTATTCGAGATTTCTTATATCAAATCACTAGTAACATGGCATTGGCTACCTTAAGAGAGTCATAGTTACTTGTTTCAATTGCTCACATAGTCTGCCATTTTTTCTCACTGCGGCCAGTCTGCCAGAAGCGATATGTCACTAGTTGTGTATCATAAAAGAGTCATCGTTACTCCTCCCAGGGGTTATTCGATATTTATTAATCCAACCCCAATAACGAGGCATTGGCTACGTTCAGAGGGTCATAGTTACTCGTCCCAATTGCTCACCCATTCTGCCATTTTTTCTTACTGCGGCGTCTGCCAGGAACGATATGTCAATAGTAGTGTATCATAAAAGAGACATCGTTACTTCTCCGATAGGTTATTCGAGATGTCTTATTCCAAAACCTTAGTAACGAGCCATTGGTTACCTCAAGAGAGTCACCAAGTCTCCTATTTTTTCATACTGTGGCCAGTTTGCCAGATGCGATATGTCACTAGTTGTGTATCATAAAAGAGTCATGATTACTTCTCCCAGAGGTTATTAGAGATTTTTTAATCCAAATCCCTAGTAACATGGCATTGGCTACCTTAAGAGAGTCATAGTTACTTGTTTCAATTGCTCACCCAGTCTGCCAACTTTTCTTACTGCGGCCAGTCTGCAGGAGCGATATATCACTAGTTGTGTATCATAAAAGAGTTACTCATCCCACGGGTTATTCGAGATTTCTTAATCCCAACCGCTAGTAACGAGTCATTGGTTACCTTAAAAGTGTCATAGTTACTCGTCCCAATTGCTCACCCAGTCTGCCATTTTTTCTTACTGC
This sequence comes from Schistocerca gregaria, assembly GCF_023897955.1. NCBI lineage: Eukaryota > Metazoa > Arthropoda > Insecta > Orthoptera > Acrididae > Schistocerca > Schistocerca gregaria. Next base: position 6,906,727 of record NC_064931.1, read on the forward strand.
GGCCAGTCTGCCAGAACCGATATGTCACACGTAGTGTATCTTAAGAGAGTCATCGTTACTCCTTCCATAGGTTACTGGTATTCTCTGATTCAATACAACTCGTGACGAAGCATTGGCTATTTTAATAGTGCCGTAGTTCTTCCTCCCAGTTACTCACAGTTTCCTACTTTTTGTGAACTTGTCCAGTCTGCCAGAATCGATATATCATTAGTTATGTATCATAAAATAGTCATCGTTACTCCTCCATAGGGTTATTCGAGATTTCTTAATCCAAACACCTAGTAACGAAGCATTCGCTAAATTAAGAGAGTCATAGTTACTCGTCCCAATTGCCCACCCAGTCTCCCATTTCTTCTTACTGCGGCCAGTTCGCCAGCAGGGATATGTCACTAGTTGTGTATCATGAATGAGTCATGATTACTCCTCGCAGAGGTTATTCGAGATTTCTTAATCGAAATCCTTAGTAAAATGGCATTGGCTACCTTAAGAGAGTCATAGTTACTTGTTTCAATTGCTCACGCAGTCTGCCATTTTTTCTTACTGCGGCCAGTCTGCCAGAAGCGATATGTCACTAGTTGTGTATCTTAAGAGAGTCATCGTTACTCCTTCCATAGGTTACTGGTATTCTCTGATTCAATACAACTCGTAACGAAGCATTGGCTATTTCAATAGTGCCGTAGTTCTTCCTCCCAGTTGCCCACACAGTTTACTACTTTTTGTAAACTTGTCCAGTCTGCCAGAATCGATATATCATTAGTTATGTATCATAAAAGAGTCATCGTTACTCCTCCATAGGGTTATTCGAGATTTCTTAATCCAAACACCTAGTAACGAAGCATTCGCTAACTTAAGAGAGTCATAGTTACTCGTCCCAATTGCTCACCCAGTCTCCCATTTCTTCTTACTGCGGCCCGTGTGCCAGCAGCCGTATGTCACTAGTTGTGTATCATAAAAGAGACATCGTTACTCCTCCCAGAGGTTATACGAGATTTCTTAATCCAAATCCCTAGTAACAAGACACTGGTAAGCTTAAGAGAGTCATAGTTACTCGTCTCAATTGCTCACCCAGTCTGCCATTTTTTCTTACTGTGGCCAGTCTGCCAGAAGCGATATGTCACTAGTTGTGTATCATAAGACAGTCATCGTTACTCCTCTTAGGGGTTATTCGAAATTTATTAATCCAGCCCCAATAACGAGGCATTGGCTACGTTAATAGAGTCATAGTTACTCGTCCCAATTGCTCACCCAGTCTGCCATTTTTTCTTACTGCGGCGTCTGCCAGATGCGATATGTCAATAGTAGTGTATCATAAAAGAGTCATCGTTACTTCTCCGATAGGTTATTCGAGATTTCTTAATCCAAACCACTAGTAACGAGGCATTGGTTACCTCAAGAGAATCACCAAGTCTCCCATTTTGTCATACTGTGGCCAGTTTGCCAGAAGCGATATGTCACTAGTTGTATATCATAAAAGAGTCATCGTTACTCCTCCCAGGGGTTATTCGAGATTACTTCATCCAACTCCAATAACGAGGCATTGGCTACATTAAGAGAGTCATAGTTACTCGTCCCAATTGCTCACCCAGTCTGCCATTTTTTCTTACTGCGGCGTCTGCCAGAAGAGATATGTCAATAGTAGTGTATCATAAAAGAGTCATCATTACTTCTCATAAAGGTTATTCGAGATTTCTTAATCGAAAACCCTAGTAACGAGGCATTTGTTACCTCAAGAGAGTCACCAAGACTCCCATTTTTTCATACTGTATCCAGTTTGCCAGAAGCGATATGTAACTAGTTGTGTATCATAAAAAAGTCGTGATTTCTCCTCCCAGAGGTTATTCGAGATTTCTTAATCCAAATCCCTAGTAACTTGGCATTGGCTACCTTAAGAGAGTCATAGTTACTTGTCCCAATTGCTCACCCAGTCTGCCATTTTCTCTTACTGCGGCGTCTGCCAGAAGCGATATGTCAGTAGTAGTGTATCATAAAAGAGTCATCGTTACTTCTCCCAAAGGTTATTCGAGATTTCTTAATCCAAAACCCTAGTAACGAGGCATTGGTTACCTCAAGAGGGTCACCAAGTCTCCCATTTTTTCATACTGTGGCCAGTTTGCCAGAAGCGATATGTCACTAGTTGTATATAATAAAAGAGTCATCGTTACTCCTCCCAGGTGTTATTCGAGATTTCTTAATCCAACCCCAATAACGAGGCATTGGCTACGTTAAGAGAGTCATAGTTACTCGTCCCAATTGCTCACAAAATCTGCCATTTTTTCTTACTGCGGCCAGTCTGCCAGAAGCGATATGTCAATAGTAGTGTATCATAAAAGAGTCGTCGTTACTTCCCCCTGGGGTTATTCGAGATTTCTTAATCCAAACCACTAGTAACGAGACATTGGCTACCTCAAGAGAGTCATAGTTACTCGTCCCAATTGCTCACCAAGTATCACATTTTTTCATACTGTGGCCAGTTTGCCAGAAGCGATATGTCACTAGTTGTGTATCATAAAAGACTCATCGTTACATCACCCTGGGGTTATTAAACATTTCTTAATCCAAACCACTAGTAAAGAGGCATTGGCTATCTCAAGAGAATCGTAGTTACTCGTCCCAATTGCTCACCAAGTCTCCCATTTTTCATACTGTGGCCAGTTTCCCAGAAGCGATATGTCACTAGTTGTGTATCATAAAGGAGTCATGATTACTCCTCCCAGAGGTTATACGAGATTTCTTAATCCAAATCCCTAGTAACAAGACATTGGTAAGCTTAAGAGAGTCATAGTTACTCGACTCAATTGCTCACCCAGTCTGCCATTTTTTCTTACTGCGGCCAGTCTGCCAGAAGCGATATGTCACTAGTTGTGTATCATAAGACAGTCATCGTTACTCCTCTTAGGGGTTTTTCGAAATTTATTAATCCAGCCCCAATAACGAGGCATTGGCTACGTTAATAGAGTCATAGTTACTCGTCCCAATTGCTCACCCAGTCTGCCATTTTTTCTTACTGCGGCGTCTGCCAGATGCGATATGTCAATAGTAGTGTATCATAAAAGAGTCATCGTTACTTCTCCGATAGGTTATTCGAGATTTCTTAATCCAAACCACTAGTAACGAGGCATTGGTTACCTCAAGAGAATCACCAAGTCTCCCATTTTGTCATACTGTGGCCAGTTTGCCAGAAGCGATATGTCACTAGTTGTATATCATAAAAGAGTCATCGTTACTCCTCCCAGGGGTTATTCGAGATTACTTCATCCAACTCCAATAACGAGGCATTGGCTACATTAAGAGAGTCATAGTTACTCGTCCCAATTGCTCACCCAGTCTGCCATTTTTTCTTACTGCGGCGTCTGCCAGAAGAGATATGTCAATAGTAGTGTATCATAAAAGAGTCATCATTACTTCTCATAAAGGTTATTCGAGAGTTCTTAATCCAAAACCCTAGTAACGAGGCATTTGTTACCTCAAGAGAGTCACCAAGACTCCCATTTTTTCATACTGTATCCAGTTTGCCAGAAGCGATATGTAACTAGTTGTGTATCATAAAAAAGTCGTGATTTCTCCTCCGAGATTTCTTAATACAATACCCTAGTAACGAGGCATTGGTTACCTCAAGAGAGTCACCAAGTCTCCCATTTTTTCATACTGTATGCAGTTTGCCAGAAGAGATACGTCACTAGTTATGTATCATAAAAAAAACATGATTACTCCTCCCAAAGGTTATTCGAGATTTCTTAATCCTAATCCCTAGTAACATGGCATTGGCTACCTTAAGAGAGTCATAGTTACGTGTCCCAATTGCTCACCCAGTCTGCCATTTTTTCATACTGTGGCGTCTGCCAGAAGCGATATGTCACTAGTTGTGTATCATAAAAGAGTCATCGTTACTCCTCCCAGGGGTTATTCGAGATTTATTAATCCAACACCAATAACGAGGCATTGGCTACGTTCAGAGGGTCATAGTTACTCGTCCCAATTGCTCACCCAATTCGCCATTTTTTCCTACTGCGGCGTCTGCCAGAAGCGATAATGTCAATAGTAGTGTATCATAAACAAGTTATCCTTACTTCTCCCAAAGGTTATTCGAGATTTCTTAATCCAAAACCCTAGTATCGAGGCATTGGTTACCTTAAAAGAGTCATAGTTACTCGTCCCAATTGCTCACCCAGTCTGCCATTTTTTCTTACTGCGGCCAGTCTGACAGAAGTGATATGTCAATAGTAATGAAACATAAAAGAGTCATCGTTACTTCCCCCTGGGGTTATTCGAGATTTCTTAATCCAAACCACTAGTAACGAGGCATTGGTTACCTCAAGAGGGTCACCAAGTCTCCCATTTTTTCATACTGTGGCCAGTTTGCCAGAAGCGATATGTCACTAGTTGTATATCATAAAAGACTCATCGTTACTCCTCCCAGGTGTTATTCGAGATTTCTTAATCCAACCCCAATAACGAGGCATTGGCTACGTTAAGAGAGTCATAGTTACTCGTCCCAATTGCTCACCCAGTCTGCCATATTTTCTTACTGCGGCCAGTCTGCCAGAAGCGATATGTCAATAGTAGTGTATCATAAAAGAGTCGTCGTTACTTCCCCCTGGGGTTATTCGAGATTTCTTAATCCAAACCACTAGTAACGAGACATTGGCTACCTCAAGAGAGTCATAGTTACTCGTCCCAATTGCTCACCAAGTGTCACATTTTTTCATACTGTGGCCAGTTTGCCAGAAGCGATATGTCACTAGTTGTGTATCATAAAAGACTCATCGTTACATCCCCCTGGGGTTATTAAACATTTCTTAATCCAAACCACTAGTAAAGAGGCATTGGCTATCTCAAGAGAATCGTAGTTACTCGTCCCAATTGCTCACCAAGTCTCCCATTTTTCATACTGTGGCCAGTTTCCCAGAAGCGATATGTCACTAGTTGTGTATCATAAAAGAGTCATGATTACTCCTCCCAGAGGTTATTCGAGATTTCTTAATCCAAACCACTAGTGACGAGTTATTGGCTACCTCAAGAGTGTCATAGATACTTGTCCCATTTGCTCACCCAGTCTGCCATTTTTTCTTACTGCGGCCAGGTTGCCAGAGGCGATATGTCACTAGTTGTGTATCATAAAAGAGTCAGCGTTACACCTCCCACTGTTTATTCGAGATTTCTTAAACCAAACCACTAGTAACGAGGCATTGGCTACCTCAAGAGAGTCATAGTTACTCGTCCCAATTGCTCACCCAGTCTGGCATTTTTTCCTACTGCGGCCAGTCTGCCAGAACCGATATGACACTCGTTGTGTATCTTAAGAGAGTCATCGTGACTCCTTCCATAGGTTACTGGTATTCTCTGATTCAATACTACTCGTGACGAAGCATTGGCTATTTTAATAGTGCCGTAGTTCTTCCTCCCAGGTGCTCACAGTTTACAACTTTTTGTGAACTTGTCCAGTCTGCCAGAATCGACATATCATTAGTTATGTATCATAAAAGAGTCATCGTTACTCCTTCATAGGGTTATTCGAAATTTCTTAATCCAAACACCTAGTAACGAAGCATTCGCTAACTTAAGAGTGTCATAGTTACTCGTCCCAATTGCTCACCCAGTCTCCCATTTCTTCTTACTGCGGCCAGTTTGCCAGCAGCGGTATGTCACTAGTTGTGTATCATAAAAGAGACATCGTAACTCCTCCCAGAGGTTATACGAGATTTCTTAATCCAAATCCCTAGTAACAAGACATTGGTAACCTTAAGAGAGTCATAGTTACTCGTCTCAATTGCTCACCCAGTCTGGTATTTTTCCTTACTGCAGCGTCTGCCAGAAGCGATATGTCAATAGTAGTGTATCATAAAAGAGTCATCGTTACTTCTCCCAAAGGTTATTCGAGATTTCTTAATCCAAAACCCTAGTAACGAGGCATTGGTTACCTCAAGAGAGTCACCAAGTCTCCTATTTTTTCATACTGTGGCGAGTTTGCCAGAAGCGATATGTCACTAGTTGTATATCATAAAAGAGTCATCGTTACTCCTCCCAGGGGTTATTCGAGATTTCTTCATCCAACCCCAGTAAGGACGCATTGGCTACGTTAAGAGACTCATAGTTACTCGTCCCAATTGCTCACTCAATCTGCCATTTTTTCATACTGCGGCGTCTGCCAGAAGCGATATGTCAATAGTAGCGTATCATAAAAGAGTCATCGTTACTTCTCCCAAAGGTTATTCGAGATTTCTTAATACAATACCCTAGTAACGAGGCATTGGTTACCTCAAGAGAGTCACCAAGTCTCCCATTTTTTCATACTGTATGCAGTTTGCCAGAAGAGATACGTCACTAGTTATGTATCATAAAAAAAACATGATTACTCCTCCCAAAGGTTATTCGAGATTTCTTAATCCTAATCCCTAGTAACATGGCATTGGCTACCTTAAGAGAGTCATAGTTACGTGTCCCAATTGCTCACCCAGTCTGCCATTTTTTCTTACTGTGGCGTCTGCCAGAAGCGATATGTCACTAGTTGTGTATCATAAAAGAGTCATCGTTACTCCTCCCAGGGGTTATTCGAGATTTATTAATCCAACACCAATAACGAGGCATTGGCTACGTTCAGAGGGTCATAGTTACTCGTCACAATTGCTCACCCATTTCGCCATTTTTTCCTACTGCGGCGTCTGCCAGATGCGATAATGTCAATAGTAGTGTATCATAAACAAGTTATCCTTACTTCTCCCAAAGGTTATTCGAGATTTCTTAATCCAAAACCCTAGTATCGAGGCATTGGTTACCTTAAAAGAGTCATAGTTACTCGTCCCAATTGCTCACCCAGTCTGCCATTTTTTCTTACTGCGGCCAGTCTGACAGAAGTGATATGTCAATAGTAATGAAACATAAAAGAGTCATCGTTACTTCCCCCTGGGGTTATTCGAGATTTCTTAATCCAAACCACTAGTAACGAGGCATTGGTTACCTCAAGAGGGTCACCAAGTCTCCCATTTTTTCATACTGTGGCCAGTTTGCCAGAAGCGATATGTCACTAGTTGTATATCATAAAAGACTCATCGTTACTCCTCCCAGGTGTTATTCGAGATTTCTTAATCCAACCCCAATAACGAGGCATTGGCTACGTTAGGAGAGTCATAGTTACTCGTCCCAATTGCTCACCCAGTCTGCCATTTTTTCTTACTGCGGCCAGTCTGCCAGAAGCGATATGTCAATAGTAGTGTATCATAAAAGAGTCGTCGTTACTTCCCCCTGGGGTTATTCGAGATTTCTTAATCCAAACCACTAGTAACGAGACATTGGCTACCTCAAGAGAGTCATAGTTACTCGTTCCAATTGCTCACCAAGTATCACATTTTTTCATACTGTGGCCAGTTTGCCAGAAGCGATATGTCACTAGTTGTGTATCATAAAAGACTCATCGTTACATCCCCCTGGGGTTATTAAAGATTTCTTAATCCAAACCACTAGTAAAGAGGCATTGGCTATCTCAAGAGAATCGTAGTTACTCTACCCAATTGCTCACCAAGTCTCCCATTTTTCATACTGTGGCCAGTTTGCCAGAAGTGATATGTCACTAGTTGTGTATCATAAAAGAGTCATGATTACTCCTCCCAGAGATTATACGAGATTTCTTAATCCAAACCACTAGTAACGAGTTATTGGCTACCTCAAGAGTGTCATAGATACTTGTCCCAATTGCTCACCCAGTCTGCCATTTTTTCTTACTGCGGCCAGTCTGCCAGAGGCGATATGTCACTAGTTGTGTATCATAAAAGAGTCAGCGTTACACCTCCCACTGTTTATTCGAGATTTCTTAATCCAAACCACTAGTAACGAGGCATTGGCTACCTCAAGAGAGTCATAGTTACTCGTCCCAATTGCTCACCCAGTCTGGCATTTTTTCTTACTGCGGCCAGTCTGCCAGAATCGATATGTCACTCGTTGTGTATCTTAAGAGAGTCATCGTTACTCCTTCCATAGGTTACTGGTATTCTCTGATTCAATACTACTCGTGACGAAGCATTGGCTATTTTAATAGTGCCGTAGTTCTTCCTCCCAGGTGCTCACAGTTTATTACTTTTTGTGAACTTGTCCAGTCTGCCAGAATCGATATATCATTAGTTATGTATCAAAAAAGAGTCATCGTTACTCCTCCATAGGGTTATTCGAAATTTCTTAATCCAAACACCTAGTAACGAAGCATTCGCTAACTTAAGAGTGTCATAGTTACTCGTCCCAATTGCTCACCCAGTCTCCCATTTCTTCTTACTGCGGCCAGTTTGCCAGCAGCGGTATGTCACTAGTTGTGTATCATAAAAGAGTCATGATTACTCCTCCCAGAGGTTATTCGAGATTTCTTAATCCAAACCACTAGTAACGAGTTATTGGCTACCTCAAGAGTGTCATAGATACTTGTCCCAATTGCTCACCCAGTCTGCCATTTTTTCTTACTGCGGCCAGTCTGACAGAAGTGATATGTCAATAGTAATGAAACATAAAAGAATCATCGTTACTTCCCCCTGGGGTTATTCGAGATTTCTTAATCCAAACCACTAGTAACGAGGCATTGGTTACCTCAAGAGGGTCACCAAGTCTCCCATATTTTCATACTGTGGCCAGTTTGCAGGAAGCGATATGTCACTAGTTGTATATCATATAAGACTCATCGTTACTCCTCCCAGGTGTTATTCGAGATTTCTTAATCCAACCCCAATAACGAGGCATTGGCTACGTTAAGAGAGTCATAGTTACTCGTCCCAATTGCTCACCCAGTCTGCCATTTTTTCTTACTGCGGCCAGTCTGCCAGAAGCGATATGTCAATAGTAGTGTATCATAAAAGAGTCGTCGTTACTTCCCCCTGGGGTTATTCGAGATTTCTTAATCCAAACCACTAGTAACGAGACATTGGCTACCTCAAGAGAGTCATAGTTACTCGTCCCAATTGCTCACCAAGTATCACATTTTTTCATACTGTGGCCAGTTTGCCAGAAGCGATATGTCACTAGTTGTGTATCATAAAAGAGGCATCGTTACTCCTCCCAGAGGTTATACGAGATTTCTTAATCCAAACCACTAGTAACGAGTTATTGGCTACCTCAAGAGTGTCATAGATACTTGTCCCAATTGCTCACCCAGTCTGCCATTTTTTCTTACTGCGGCCAGTCTGCCAGAGGCGATATGTCACTAGTTGTGTATCATAAAAGAGTCAGCGTTACACCTCCCACTGTTTATTCGAGATTTCTTAATCCAAACCACTAGTAACGAGGCATTGGCTACCTCAAGAGAGTCATAGTTACTCGTCCCAATTGCTCACCCAGTCTGGCATTTTTTCTTACTGCGGCCAGTCTGCCAGAATCCATATGTCACTCGTTGTGTATCTTAAGAGAGTCATCGTTACTCCTTCCATAGGTTACTGGTATTCTCTGATTCAATACTACTCGTGACGAAGCGTTGGCTATTTTAATAGTGCCGTAGTTCTTCCTCCCAGGTGCTCACAGTTTATTACTTTTTGTGAACTTGTCCAGTCTGCCAGTATCGATATATCATTAGTTATGTATCATAAAAGAGTCATCGTTACTCCTCCATAGGGTTATTCGAAATTTCTTAATCCAAACACCTAGTAACGAAGCATTCGCTAACTTAAGAGTGTCATAGTTACTCGTCCCAATTGCTCACCCAGTCTCCCATTTCTTCTTACTGCGGCCAGTTTGCCAGCAGCGGTATGTCACTAGTTGTGTATCATAAAAGAGGCATCGTTACTCCTCCCAGAGGTTATACGAGATTTCTTAATCCAAATCCCTAGTAACAAGACATTGGTAACCTTAAGAGAGTCATAGTTACTCGTCTCAATTGCTCACCCAGTGTGCCATTTTTTCTTACTGCGGCCAGTCTGCCAGAAGCGATATGTCACTAGTTGTGTATCATAAAAGAGTCATCGTTACTCCTCCCAGGGGTTATTCGAGATTTATTAATCCAACCCCAATAACGAGGCATTGGCTACGTTCAGAGGGTCATAGTTACTCGTCCCAATTGCTCACCCATTCTGCCATTTTTTTCTTACTGCGGCGTCTGCCAGAAACGATATGTCACTAGTTGTGTATCATAAAAGAGTCATCGTTACTTCCCCCTGGGGTTATTCGAGATTTCTTAATCCAAACCACTAGTAACTAGTCATTGGCTACCTCAAGAGCGTCATAGTTACTCGTCTCAATTGCTCACCCAGTCTGCTATTTTTCCTTACTGCAGCGTCTGCCAGAAGCGATATGTCAATAGTAGTGTATCATAAAAGAGTCCTCGTTACTTCTCCCAAAGGTTATTCGAGATATCTTAATCCAAAACCCTAGTGACGAGGCATTGGTTACCTCAAGAGAGTCACCAAGTCTCCCATTTTTTCATACTGTATGCAGTTTGCCAGAAGCGATACGTCACTAGTTATGTAACATAAAAGAAACATGATTACTCCTCCCAGAGTTTATTCGAGATTTCTTAATCCTAATCCCTAGTAACATGGCATTGGCTACCTTAAGAGAGTCATAGTTACGTGTCCCAATTGCTCACCCAGTCTGCCATTTTTTCTTACTGCGGCGTCTGCCAGAAGCGATATGTCACTAGTTGTGTATCATAAAAGAGTCATCGTTACTCCTCCGAGGGGTTATTCGAGATTTATTAATCCAACACCAATAACGAGGCATTGGCTACGTTCAGAGGGTCATAGTTACTCGTCCCAATTGCTCACCCATTTCGCCATTTTTTCCTACTGCGGCGTCTGCCAGAAGCGATAATGTCAATAGTAGTGTATCATAAACAAGTTATCCTTACTTCTCCCAAAGGTTATTCGAGATTTCTTAATCCAAAACCCTAGTATCGAGGCATTGGTTACCTTAAAAGAGTCATAGTTACTCGTCCCAATTGCTCACCCAGTCTGCCATTTTTTCTTACTGCGGCCAGTCTGACAGAAGTGATATGTCAATAGTAATGAAACATAAAAGAGTCATTGTTACTTCCCCCCTGGGGTTATTCGAGATTTCTTAATCCAAACCACTAGTAACGAGGCATTGGTTACCTCAAGAGGGTCACCAAGTCTCCCATTTTTTCATACTGTGGCCAGTTTGCCAGAAGCGATATGTCACTAGTTGTATATCATAAAAGACTCATCGTTACTCCTCCCAGGTGTTATTCGAGATTTCTTAATCCAACCCCAATAACGAGGCACTGGCTACGTTAAGAGAGTCATAGTTACTCGTCCCAATTGCTCACCCAGTCTGCCATTTTTTCTTACTGCGGCCAGTTTGCCAGAAGCGATATGTCAATAGTAGTGTACCATAAAAGAGTCATCGTTACTTCTCCCAAAGGTTATTCGAGATTTCTTAATCCAAAACCCTAGTAACGAGGCATTTGTTACCTCAAGAGAGTCACCAAGACTCCCATTTTTTCATACTGTATCCAGTTTGCCAGAAGCGATACGTCACTAGGTGTGTATCATAAAAAAGTCGTGATTTCTCCTCCCAGAGGTTATTCGAGATTTCTTAATCCAAATCCCTAGTAACTTGGCATTGGCTACCTTAAGAGAGTCATAGTTACTTGTCCCAATTGCTCACCCAGTCTGCCATTTTTTCTTACTGCGGCGTCTGCCAGAAGCGATATGTCAGTAGTAGTGTATCATAAAAGAGTCATCGTTACTTCTCCGATAGGTTATTCGAGATTTCTTAATCCAAAACCCTAGTAACGAGGCATTGGTTACCTCAAGAGAGTACCAAGTCTCCCATTTTTTCATACTGATTCCAGTTTGCCAGAAGCGATATGTCACTAGTTGTGTATCATAAAAGACTCATCATTACTTCCCCCTGGGGTTATTCGAAATTTCTTAATCCAAACCACTAGTAACGAGGCATTGATTACCTCAAGAGAGTCACCAAGCCTCCCATTTTTTCATACTGTAGCCAGTTTAACAGAAGCGATATGTCACTAGTTGTGTATCATAAATGAGTCATCGTTACTCCTCCCAGGGGTTATTCGAGATTTCTTTATCCAACCCCAATAACGAGCATTGGCTACGTTAAGGGAGTCATAGTTACTCGTCCCAATTGCTCACCCAGTCTGCCATTTTTTCTTACTGAGGCCAGTCTGCCAGAAGCGATATGTCACTCGTTGTGTATCTTAAGAGAGTCATCGTTACTCCTTCCATAGGTTACTGGTATTCTCTGATTCAATACAACTCGTGACGAAGCGTTGGCTAATTTAATAGTGCCGTAGTTCTTCCTCCCTGTTGCTCACACAGTTTATACTTTTTGTGAACTTGTCCTGTCTGCCAGAATCGATATTTCATTAGTTATGTATCATAAAAGAGTCATTGTTACTCCTCCATAGGGTTATTCGAGATTTCTTCATCCAACCCCAATAACGAGGCATTGGCTACGTTAAGGGAGTCATAGTTACTCGTCCCAATCGCTCACCCAGTCTGCCATTTATTCTTACTGCGGTCAGTCTGCGAGAAGCGTTATGTCACAAGTTGTGTATCATAAAAGAGACATCGTTACTCCTGCCAGAGGTTATACGAGATTTCTTAATCCAAATCCCTAGTAACAAGGCATTGGTAACCTTAAGAGAGTCATAGTTACTCGTCTCAATTGCTCACCCAGTCTGCCATTTTTTCTTACTGCGGCCGGTCTGCCAGAAGCGATATGTCACTAGTTGTGTATCATAAAAGAGTCATCGTTACTCCTCCCAGGGGTAATTCGAGATTTATTAATCCAACCCCAATAACGAGGCATTGGCTACGTTCAGAGTGTCATAGTTACTCGTCCCAATTGCTCACCCATTCTGCCATTTGTTCTTACTGCGGCGTCTGCCACAAAAGATATGTCAATAGTAGTGTATCATAAAAGAGTCATCGTTACTTCTCCCAAAGGTTATTCGAGATTTCCTTTTCCAAAACCCTAGTAACGAGGCATTGGTTACCTCAAGAGAGTCACCAAGTCTCCTATTTTTTCATACTGTGGCCAGTTTGACAGAAGCGATATGTCACTAGTTGTAAATCATAAAAGAGTCAACGTTACTCCTCCCAGGGGTTATTCGAGATTTCTTCATCCAACCCCAATAAGGAGGCATTGGCTACGTTAAGAGAGTCATAGTTACTCGTCCCAATTACTCACCCAGTCTGCCATTTTTTCGTACTGCGGCGTCTGACAGAAGCGATATGTCAACAGAAGTCTATGATAAAAGAGTCATCGTTACTTCTCCCAAAGGTTATTCGAGATTTCTTAATCCAAACCCCTAGTAACGAGGCATTGGTTACCTCAAGAGTGTCACCAAGTCTCCCATTTTTTCATACTGCGGCCAGTCTGCCAGAAGCGATATGTCACTAGTTGTGTATAATAAAACAGTCATCGTTACTTCCCCCTGGGGTTATTCGAGATTTCTTAAGCCAAACCACTAGTAACTAGTCATTGGCTACCTCAGGAGCGACATAGTTACTCGTCCCATTTGCTCACCCAGTCTGCCATTTTTTCTTACTGCGGCGTCTGCCAGAAGCGATATGTCAATAGTAGTGTATCATAAAAGAGTCATCGTTGCTTCTCCCAAAGGTTATTCGAGATTTCTTAATCCAAAACATTAGTAACGAGGCATTGGTTACCTCAAGAGAGTCACTAAGTCTCTCACTTTTTCATACTGTATCCAGTTTGCAAGAAGCGATATGTCACTAGTTGTGTATCATAAAAGAGTCATGATTACTCCTCCCAGAGGTTATTCGAGATTTCTTAAATCAAAACCCTAGTAACATGGCATTGGCTACCTTAAGAGAGTCATAGTTACTTGTTTCAATTGCTCACCCAGTCTGCAATTTTTCCTTACTGCGGACAGTCTGGCAGAAGCGATATGTCACTAGTTGTGTATCATAAAAGAGTCATCGTTACTCCTCCCAGGGGCTATTCGAGATTTCTTCATCCAACCCCAATAACGAGCATTGGCTACGTTTAGGGAGTCATACTTACTCGTTCCAATTGCTCACCCAGTCTGCCACTTTTTCTTACTGCGGCCAGCCTTCCAGAAGCGATGTGTCACTAGTTGTGTATCATAAAAGAGTCATCGTTACTTCCCCCTGGGGTTATTCGAGATTTCTTAATCCAAACCACTAGTAACTAGTCATTGGCTACCTCAAGAGCGTCATAGTTACTCGTCCCAATTGCTCACCCAGTCTGCCATTTTTTCTTACTGCGGCGTCTGCCAGATGCGATATGTCAATAGTAGTGTATCATAAAAGAGTCAACGTTACTTCTCCCAAAGGTTATTTGAGATTTCTTAATCCAAAACCCTAGTAACGAGGCTTTGGTTACCTCAAGAGAGTCACCAAGTCTGTCATTTTTTCTTACTGCGGCCAGTTTGCCAGAAGCGATATGTCACTAGTTGTATATCATAAAAGAGTCATCGTTATTCTTCCTACGTATTATTCGAGATTTCTTAATCCAACCCCAATAACGAGGCATTGGCTACGTTAAGAGAGTCATAGTTACTCGTCCCAATTGCTCACCCAGTCTGCCATTTTTTCTTACTGCGGCCAGTCGGCCAGAAGCGATATGTCAATAGTAGTGTATCATAAAAGAGTCATTGTTACTTCCCCCTTGGGTTATTCGAGATTTCTTAATCCAAACCACTAGTAACGAGTCATTGGCTACCTCAAGAGAGTCATAGATACTCGTCCCAATTGCTCACCAAGTCTCCCATTTTTTCATACTGTGGCCAGTTTGCCAGAAGCGATATGTCACTAGTTGTGTATCATAAAAGACTCATCATTACTTCCCCCTGGGATTATTCGAAATTTCTTAATCCAAACCACTAGTAACGAGGCATTGATTACCTCAAGAGAGTCACCAAGCCTCCCATTTTTTCATACTGTGGCCAGTTTGCCAGAAGCGATATGTCACTAGTTGTGTATCATAAAAGAGTCAGCGTTACACCTCCCCCGTGGTATTCGAGATTTCTTAATCCAATCCCCTAGTAACGATGCATTGGTTACCTTAAAACAGTCATAGTTACTCGTCCCAATTGCTCACCCATTCTGCCATTTTTTTCTTACTGCCGCGTCTGCCAGAAACGATATGTCAATAGTAGTGTATCATAAAAGAGTCATCGTTACTTCTCCCAAAGGTTATTCGAAATTTCTTATTCCAAAACCTTGTAACGAGGCATTGGTTACCTCAAGAGAGTCACCAAGTCTCGTATTTTTTCATGCTGTGGCCAGTTTGCCAGAAGCGATATGTCACTAGTTGTAAATCATAAAAGAGTCAACGTTACTCCTCCCAGGGGTAATTCGAGTTTTCTTCATCCAACCCCAATAAGGAGGCATTGGCTACGTTAAGAGAGTCATAGTTACTCCTCCCAATTGCTCACCCAGTCTGCCATTTTTTCTTACTGCGGCGTCTGCCAGAAGCGATATGTCAATAGTAGTGTATCATAAAAGAGTCATCGTTACTTCTCCGATAGGTTATTCGAGATTTCTTAATCCAAAACCCTAGTAACGAGGCATTGGTTACCTCAAGAGAGTCACCAAGTCTCCCATTTTTTCATACTGTGGCCAGTTCGCCAGAAGCGATATGTCACTACTTGTGCATCATAAAAGAGTCATCGTTACTCCTCCCAGGGGTTATTCGAGATTTCTTCATCCAACCCCAATAACGAGGCATTGGCTACGTTAAGGGAGTCATAGTTACTCGTCCCAATTGCTCACCCAGTCTGCCATTTTTTCTTCCTGCGGCCAGTCTGCCAAAAGCGATGAGTCACTAGTTGTGTATCATCAAAGAGTCAGCGTTATTCATCCCACGGGTTACTCATGATTTCTTAATCCAAACCCATAGTAACGAGGCATTGGTTACCTTAAAAGAGTCATAGTTACTCGTCCCAATTGCTCACCCAGTCTGCCATTTTCTCTTACTGCGGAAAGTCTGGCAGAACCGATATGTCACTCGTTGTGTATCTTAAGAGAGTCATCGTTACTCCTTCCATAGGTTACTGGTATTCTCTGATGCAATACTACTCGTGACGAAGCATTGGCTATTTTAATAGTGCCGTAGATCTTCCTCCCAGTTACTCACAGATTCCTACTTTTTGTGAACTTGTCCAGTCTGCCAGAATCGATATATCATTAGTTATGTATCATAAAAGAGTCATAGTTACTCCTCCATAGGGTTATTCGAGATTTCTTAATCCAAACACCTAGTAACGAAGCATTCGCTAACGTAAGAGAGTCATAGTTACTCGTCCCAATTGCTCACCCAGTCTCCCATTCCTTCTTACTGCGGCCAGTTTGCCAGCAGCGGTATGTCACTAGTTGTGTATCATAAAAGAGACATCGTTACTCCTCCCAGAGGCTATACGAGATTTCTTAATCCAAATCCCTAGTAACAAGACATTGGTAACCTTAAGAGAGTCATAGTTACTCGTCTCAATTGCTCACCCAGTCTGCCATTTTTTCTTACTGCGGCCAGTCTACCAGAAGCGATATGTCACTAGTTGTGTATCATAAAAGAGTCATCGTTACTCCTCCCAGGGGTTATTCGAGATTTATTAATCCAACCCCAATAACGAGGCATTGGCTACATTCAGAGGGTTATAGTTACTCGTCCCAATTGCTCACACATTCTGCCATTTTTTTCTTACTGCGGCGTCTGCCAGAAACGATATGTCAATAGTAGTGTATCATAAAAGAGTCATCGTTACTTCTCCCAAAGGTTATTCGATATTTCTTATTCCAAAACCCTAGTAACGAGGCATTGGTTACCTCAAGAGAGTCACCAAGTCTCCTATTTTTTCATACTGTGGCCAGTTTGCCAGAAGCGGTATGTCACTAGTTGTAAATCATAAAAGAGTCAACGTTACTCCTCCCAGGGGTAATTCGAGATTTCTTCATCCAACCCCAATAAGGAGGCATTGGCTACGTTAACAGAGTCATAGTTACTCGTCCCAATTGCTCACCCAGTCTGCCATTTTTTCTTACTGCGGCGTCTGCCAGAAGCGATATGTCAATAGTAGTGTATCATAAAAGAGTCATCGTTACTTCTCCGATAGGTTATTCGAGATTTCTTAATCCAAAACTCTAGTAACGAGGCATTGGTTACCTCAAGAGAGTCACCAAGTCTCTCATTTTTTCATACTGTGGCCAGTTCGCCAGAAGCGATATGTCACTACTTGTGCATCATAAAAAAGTCATCGTTACTCCTCCCAGGGGTTATTCGAGATTTCTTCATCCAACCCCAATAACGAGGCATTGGCTACGTTAAGAGAGTCATAGTTACTCGTCCCAATCGCTCACCCAGCCTGCCATTTATTCTTACTGCGGTCAGTCTGCGAGAAGCGTTATGTCTCTAGTTGTGTATCATAAAAGAGTCAGCGTTACTCCTCCCACGGGTTATTCGAGATTTCTTAATTATACCCCTAGTAACGAGGCATTGGTTACCTTAAAAGAGTCATAGTTACTCGTCCCAATTGCTCACCCAGTCTGCCATTTTTTCTTACTGCGGCCAGTCTGCCAGAACCGATATGTCACTCGACATGTATCTTAAGAGAATCATTGTTACTCCTTCCATAGGTTACTGGTATTCTCTGATTCAATACTACTCGTGACGAAGAATTGGCTACTTTAATAGTGCCGTAGTTCTTCCTCCCAGTTACTCACAGTTTCCTACTTTTTGTGAAATTGTCCAGTCTGCCAGAATCGATATATCATTAGTTATGTATCATAAAATAGTCATCGTTACTCCTCCATAGGTTTATTCGAGATTTCTTAATCCAAACACCTAGTAACGAAGCATTCGCTAACTTAAGAGAGTCATAGTTACTCGACCCAATTGCTCACCCAGTCGCCCATTTCTTCTTACTGCGGCCAGTTTGCCAGCAGCGGTATGTCACTAGTTGTGTATCATAAAAGAGACATCGTTACTCCTCCCAGTGGTTATGCGAGATTTCTTAATCCACATCCCTAGTAACAAGACATTGGTAACCTTAAGAGAGTCATAGTTAATCGTCTCAATTGCTCACCAAGTGTGATATTTTTTCTTACTGCGGCCAGTCTGCCAGAAGCGATATGTCACTAGTTGTGTATCATAAAAGAGTCATCGTTACCTCTCCCAGGGGTTATTCGAGATTTATTAATCCAACCCCAATAACGAGGCATTGGCCACGTTAATAGAGTCGTAGTTACTCGTCCCAATTGCTCACCCAGTCTAGCATTTTTCCTTACTGCGGCCAGTCTGCTAGAAGCGATATGTCACTAGATGTGTATCATAAAAGAGTCATCGTTACTTCCCCCTGGGGTTATTCGAGATTTCTTAATCCAAACCACAAGTAACGAGTCATTGGCTACCTCAAGAGAGTTATAGTTACTCGTCCCAATTCCTCACCAAGTTTCCCATTATTTCATACTGTGGCCAGTTTGTCAGAAGCGATATGTCACTAGTTGTGTATCATGAAAGAGTCATGATTACTCCTCGCAGAGGTTATTCGAGATTTCTTAATCGAAATCCTTAGTAAAATATCATTGGCTACCTTAAGAGAGTCATAGTTACTTGTTTCAATTGCTCACCCAGTCTGCCATTTTTTCTTACTGCGGCCAGTCGGCCAGAAGCGATATGTCAATAGTAGTGTATCATAAAAGAGTCATTGTTACTTCCCCCTGGGGTTATTCGAGATTTCTTAATCCAAACCACTAGTAACGAGTCATTGGCTACCTCAAGAGAGTCATAGATACTCGTCCCAATTGCTCACCAAGTCTCCCATTTTTTCATTCTGTGGCCAGTTTGCCAGAAGCGATATGTCACTAGTTGTGTATCATAAAAGACTCATCATTACTTCCCCCTGGGGTTATTCGAAATTTCTTAATCCAAACCACTAGTAACGAGGCATTGATTACCTCAAGAGAGTCACCAAGCCTCCCATTTTTTCATACTGTGGCCAGTTTGCCAGAAGCGATATGTCACTAGTTGTGTATCATAAAAGAGTCAGCGTTACACCTCCCCCGTGGTATTCGAGATTTCTTAATCCAATCCCCTAGTAACGATGCATTGGTTACCTTAAAACAGTCATAGTTACTCGTCCCAATTGCTCACCCATTCTGCCATTTTTTTCTTACTGCCGCGTCTGCCAGAAACGATATGTCAATAGTAGTGTATCATAAAAGAGTCATCGTTACTTCTCCCAAAGGTTATTCGAAATTTCTTATTCCAAAACCTTGTAACGAGGCATTGGTTACCTCAAGAGAGTCACCAAGTCTCCTATTTTTTCATGCTGTGGCCAGTTTGCCAGAAGCGATATGTCACTAGTTGTAAATCATAAAAGAGTCAACGTTACTCCTCCCAGGGGTAATTCGAGTTATCTTCATCCAACCCCAATAAGAAGGCATTGGCTACGTTAAGAGAGTCATAGTTACTCCTCCCAATTGCTCACCCAGTCTGCCATTTTTACTTACTGCGGCGTCTGCCAGAAGCGATATGTCTATAGTAGTGTATCATAAAAGAGTCATCGTTACCTCTCCGATAGGTTATTCGAGATTTCTTAATCCAAAACCCTAGTAACGAGGCATTGGTTACCTCAAGAGAGTCACCAAGTCTCCCATTTTTTCATACTGTGGCCAGTTCGCCAGAAGCGATATGTCACTACTTGTGCATCATAAATGAGTCATCGTTACTCCTCCCAGGGGTTATTCGAGATTTCTTCATCCAACCCCAATAACGAGGCATTGGCTACGTTAAGGGAGTCATAGTTACTCGTCCCAATTGCTCACCCAGTCTGCCATTTTTTCTTCCTGCGGCCAGTCTGCCAAAAGCGATGAGTCACTAGTTGTGTATCATCAAAGAGTCAGCGTTACTCATCCCACGGGTTATTCATGATTTCTTAATCCAAACCCATAGTAACGTGGCATTGGTTACCTTAAAAGTGTCATAGTTACTCGTCCCAATTGCTCACCCAGTCTGCCATTTTCTCTTACTGCGGAAAGTCTGGCAGAACCGATATGTCACTCGTTGTGTATCTTAAGAGAGTCATCGTTACTCCTTCCATAGGTTACTGGTATTCTCTGATGCAATACTACTCGTGACGAAGCATTGGCTATTTTAATAGTGCCGTAGATCTTCCTCCCAGTTACTCACAGTTTCCTACTTTTTGTGAACTTGTCCAGTCTGCCAGAATCGATATATCATTAGTTATGTATCATAAAAGAGTCATAGTTACTCCTCCATAGGGTTATTCGAGATTTCTTAATCCAAACACCTAGTAACGAAGCATTCGCTAACTTAAGAGAGTCATAGTTACTCGTCCCAATTGCTCACCCAGTCTCCCATTCCTTCTTACTGCGGCCAGTTTGCCAGCAGCGGTATGTCACTAGTTGTGTATCATAAAAGAGACATCGTTACTCCTCCCAGAGGCTATACGAGATTTCTTAATCCAAATCCCTAGTAACAAGACATTGGTAACCTTAAGAGAGTCATAGTTACTCGTCTCAATTGCTCACCCAGTCTGCCATTTTTTCTTACTGCGGCCAGTCTACCAGAAGCGATATGTCACTAGTTGTGTATCATAAAAGAGTCATCGTTACTCCTCCCAGGGGTTATTCGAGATTTCTTCATCCAACCCCAATAAGGAGGCATTGGCTACGTTAAGAGAGTCATAGTTACTCGTCCCAATTGCTCACCCAGTCTGCCATTTTTTCTTACTGCGGCGTCTGCCAGAAGCGATATGTCAATAGTAGTGTATCATAAAAGAGTCATCGTTACTTCTCCGATAGGTTATTCGAGATTTCTTAATCCAAAACTCTAGTAACGAGGCATTGGTTACCTCAAGAGAGTCACCAAGTCTCTCATTTTTTCATACTGTGGCCAGTTCGCCAGAAGCGATATGTCACTACTTGTGCATCATAAAAAAGTCATCGTTACTCCTCCCAGGGGTTATTCGAGATTTCTTCATCCAACCCCAATAACGAGGCATTGGCTACGTTAAGGGAGTCATAGTTACTCGTCCCAATCGCTCACCCAGTCTGCCATTTATTCTTACTGCGGTCAGTCTGCGAGAAGCGTTATGTCACTAGTTGTGTATCATAAAAGAGTCAGCGTTACTCCTCCCACGGGTTATTCGAGATTTCTTAATTATACCCCTAGTAACGAGGCATTGGTTACCTTAAAAGAGTCATAGCTACTCGTCCCAATTGCTCACCCAGTCTGCCATTTTTTCTTACTGCGGCCAGTCTGCCAGAACCGATATGTCACTCGTCATGTATCTTAAGAGAATCATTGTTACTCCTTCCATAGGTTACTGGTATTCTCTGATTCAATACTACTCGTGACGAAGAATTGGCTACTTTAATAGTGCCGTAGTTCTTCCTCCCAGTTACTCACAGTTTCCTACTTTTTGTGAAATTGTCCAGTCTGCCAGAATCGATATATCATTAGTTATGTATCATAAAATAGTCATCGTTACTCCTCCATAGGTTTATTCGAGATTTCTTAATCCAAACACCTAGTAACGAAGCATTCGCTAACTTAAGAGAGTCATAGTTACTCGTCCCAATTGCTCACCCAGTCTCCCATTTCTTCTTACTGCGGCCAGTTTGCCAGCAGCGGTATGTCACTAGTTGTGTATCATAAAAGAGACATCGTTACTCCTCCCAGAGGTTATACGAGATTTCTTAATCCACATCCCTAGTAACAAGACATTGGTAACCTTAAGAGAGTCATAGTTAATCGTCTCAATTGCTCACCAAGTGTGATATTTTTTCTTTCTGCGGCCAGTCTGCCAGAAGCGATATGTCACTAGTTGTGTATCATAAAAGAGTCATCGTTACCTCTCCCAGGGGTTATTCGAGATTTATTAATCCAACCCCAATAACGAGGCATTGGCCACGTTAATAGAGTCGTAGTTACTCGTCCCAATTGCTCACCCAGTCTAGCATTTTTCCTTACTGCGGCCAGTCTGCCAGAAGCGATATGTCACTAGTTGTGTATCATAAAAGAGTCATCGTTACTTCCCCCTGGGGTTATTCGAGATTTCTTAATCCAAACCACAAGTAACGAGTCATTGGCTACCTCAAGAGAGTTATAGTTACTCGTCCCAATTCCTCACCAAGTTTCCCATTACTTCATTCTGTGGCCAGTTTGTCAGAAGCGATATGTCACTAGTTGTGTATCATGAAAGAGTCATGATTACTCCTCGCAGAGGTTATTCGAGATTTCTTAATCGAAATCCTTAGTAAAATATCATTGGCTACCTTAAGAGAGTCATAGTTACTTGTTTCAATTGCTCACCCAGTCTGCCGTTTTTTCTTACTGTGGCCAGTCTGCCAGAAGCGATATGTCACTAGTTGTGTATCATAAAATAGTCATCGTTACTTCCCCCTGGGGTTATTCGAGATTTCTTAATCCAAACCACTAGTAACGAGTCATTGGCTACCTCAAGAGAGTCATAGATACTCGTCCCAATTGCTCACCAAGTCTCCCATTTTTTCATTCTGTGGCCAGTTTGCCAGAAGCGATATGTCACTAGTTGTGTATCATAAAAGACTCATCATTACTTCCCCCTGGGGTTATTCGAAATTTCTTAATCCAAACCACTAGTAACGAGGCATTGATTACCTCAAGAGAGTCACCAAGCCTCCCATTTTTTCATACTGTGGCCAGTTTGCCAGAAGCGATATGTCACTAGTTGTGTATCATAAAAGAGTCAGCGTTACACCTCCCCCGTGGTATTCGAGATTTCTTAATCCAATCCCCTAGTAACGATGCATTGGTTACCTTAAAACAGTCATAGTTACTCGTCCCAATTGCTCACCCATTCTGCCATTTTTTTCTTACTGCCGCGTCTGCCAGAAACGATATGTCAATAGTAGTGTATCATAAAAGAGTCATCGTTACTTCTCCCAAAGGTTATTCGAAATTTCTTATTCCAAAACCTTGTAACGAGGCATTGGTTACCTCAAGAGAGTCACCAAGTCTCCTATTTTTTCATGCTGTGGCCAGTTTGCCAGAAGCGATATGTCACTAGTTGTAAATCATAAAAGAGTCAACGTTACTCCTCCCAGGGGTAATTCGAGTTATCTTCATCCAACCCCAATAAGAAGGCATTGGCTACGTTAAGAGAGTCATAGTTACTCCTCCCAATTGCTCACCCAGTCTGCCATTTTTACTTACTGCGGCGTCTGCCAGAAGCGATATGTCTATAGTAGTGTATCATAAAAGAGTCATCGTTACCTCTCCGATAGGTTATTCGAGATTTCTTAATCCAAAACCCTAGTAACGAGGCATTGGTTACCTCAAGAGAGTCACCAAGTCTCCCATTTTTTCATACTGTGGCCAGTTCGCCAGAAGCGATATGTCACTACTTGTGCATCATAAATGAGTCATCGTTACTCCTCCCAGGGGTTATTCGAGATTTCTTCATCCAACCCCAATAACGAGGCATTGGCTACGTTAAGGGAGTCATAGTTACTCGTCCCAATTGCTCACCCAGTCTGCCATTTTTTCTTCCTGCGGCCAGTCTGCCAAAAGCGATGAGTCACTAGTTGTGTATCATCAAAGAGTCAGCGTTACTCATCCCACGGGTTATTCATGATTTCTTAATCCAAACCCATAGTAACGAGGCATTGGTTACCTTAAAAGTGTCATAGTTACTCGTCCCAATTGCTCACCCAGTCTGCCATTTTCTCTTACTGCGGAAAGTCTGGCAGAACCGATATGTCACTCGTTGTGTATCTTAAGAGAGTCATCGTTACTCCTTCCATAGGTTACTGGTATTCTCTGATGCAATACTACTCGTGACGAAGCATTGGCTATTTTAATAGTGCCGTAGATCTTCCTCCCAGTTACTCACAGTTTCCTACTTTTTGTGAACTTGTCCAGTCTGCCAGAATCGATATATCATTAGTTATGTATCATAAAAGAGTCATAGTTACTCCTCCATAGGGTTATTCGAGATTTCTTAATCCAAACACCTAGTAACGAAGCATTCGCTAACTTAAGAGAGTCATAGTTACTCGTCCCAATTGCTCACCCAGTCTCCCATTCCTTCTTACTGCGGCCAGTTTGCCAGCAGCGGTATGTCACTAGTTGTGTATCATAAAAGAGACATCGTTACTCCTCCCAGAGGCTATACGAGATTTCTTAATCCAAATCCCTAGTAACAAGACATTGGTAACCTTAAGAGAGTCATAGTTACTCGTCTCAATTGCTCACCCAGTCTGCCATTTTTTCTTACTGCGGCCAGTCTACCAGAAGCGATATGTCACTAGTTGTGTATCATAAAAGAGTCATCGTTACTCCTCCCAGGGGTTATTCGAGATTTCTTCATCCAACCCCAATAAGGAGGCATTGGCTACGTTAAGAGAGTCATAGTTACTCGTCCCAATTGCTCACCCAGTCTGCCATTTTTTCTTACTGCGGCGTCTGCCAGAAGCGATATGTCAATAGTAGTGTATCATAAAAGAGTCATCGTTACTTCTCCGATAGGTTATTCGAGATTTCTTAATCCAAAACTCTAGTAACGAGGCATTGGTTACCTCAAGAGAGTCACCAAGTCTCTCATTTTTTCATACTGTGGCCAGTTCGCCAGAAGCGATATGTCACTACTTGTGCATCATAAAAAAGTCATCGTTACTCCTCCCAGGGGTTATTCGAGATTTCTTCATCCAACCCCAATAACGAGGCATTGGCTACGTTAAGGGAGTCATAGTTACTCGTCCCAATCGCTCACCCAGTCTGCCATTTATTCTTACTGCGGTCAGTCTGCGAGAAGCGTTATGTCACTAGTTGTGTATCATAAAAGAGTCAGCGTTACTCCTCCCACGGGTTATTCGAGATTTCTTAATTATACCCCTAGTAACGAGGCATTGGTTACCTTAAAAGAGTCATAGCTACTCGTCCCAATTGCTCACCCAGTCTGCCATTTTTTCTTACTGCGGCCAGTCTGCCAGAACCGATATGTCACTCGTCATGTATCTTAAGAGAATCATTGTTACTCCTTCCATAGGTTACTGGTATTCTCTGATTCAATACTACTCGTGACGAAGAATTGGCTACTTTAATAGTGCCGTAGTTCTTCCTCCCAGTTACTCACAGTTTCCTACTTTTTGTGAAATTGTCCAGTCTGCCAGAATCGATATATCATTAGTTATGTATCATAAAATAGTCATCGTTACTCCTCCATAGGTTTATTCGAGATTTCTTAATCCAAACACCTAGTAACGAAGCATTCGCTAACTTAAGAGAGTCATAGTTACTCGTCCCAATTGCTCACCCAGTCTCCCATTTCTTCTTACTGCGGCCAGTTTGCCAGCAGCGGTATGTCACTAGTTGTGTATCATAAAAGAGACATCGTTACTCCTCCCAGAGGTTATACGAGATTTCTTAATCCACATCCCTAGTAACAAGACATTGGTAACCTTAAGAGAGTCATAGTTAATCGTCTCAATTGCTCACCAAGTGTGATATTTTTTCTTACTGCGGCCAGTCTGCCAGAAGCGATATGTCACTAGTTGTGTATAATAAAAGAGTCATCGTTACCTCTCCCAGGGGTTATTCGAGATTTATTAATCCAACCCCAATAACGAGGCATTGGCCACGTTAATAGAGTCGTAGTTACTCGTCCCAATTGCTCACCCAGTCTAGCATTTTTCCTTATTGCGGCCAGTCTGCCAGAAGCGATATGTCACTAGTTGTGTATCATAAAAGAGTCATCGTTACTTCCCCCTGGGGTTATTCGAGATTTCTTAATCCAAACCACAAGTAACGAGTCATTGGCTACCTCAAGAGAGTTATAGTTACTCGTCCCAATTCCTCACCAAGTTTCCCATTACTTCATTCTGTGGCCAGTTTGTCAGAAGCGATATGTCACTAGTTGTGTATCATGAAAGAGTCATGATTACTCCTCGCAGAGGTTATTCGAGATTTCTTAATCGAAATCCTTAGTAAAATATCATTGGCTACCTTAAGAGAGTCATAGTTACTTGTTTCAATTGCTCACCCAGTCTGCCGTTTTTTCTTACTGTGGCCAGTCTGCCAGAAGCGATATGTCACTAGTTGTGTATCATAAAATAGTCATCGTTACTTCCCCCTGGGGTTATTCGAGATTTCTTAATCCAAACCACTAGTAACTAGTCATTGGCTACCTCAAGAGCGTCATAGTTACTCGTCCCAATTGCTCACCCAGTCTGAAATTTTTTCTTACTACGGCGTCTGCCAGAAGCGATATGTCAATAGTAGTGCATCATAAAAGAGTCATCGTTACTTCGCCCAAAGGTTATTCGAGATTTCTTAATCCAAAACCCTAGTAACGAGGCATTGGTTACCTCAAGAGAGTCACCAAGTCTCCCATTTTTTCATACTGTGGCCAGTTCGCCAGAAGCGATATGTCACTACTTGTGCATCATAAAAGAGTCATCGTTACTCCTCCCAGGGGTTATTCGAGATTTCTTCATCCAACCCCAATAACGAGGCATTGGCTACGTTAAGGGAGTCATAGTTACTCGTCCCAATTGCTCACCCAGTCTGCCATTTTTTCTTCCTGCGGCCAGTCTGCCAAAAGCGATGAGTCACTAGTTGTGTATCATCAAAGAGTCAGCGTTACTCATCCCACGGGTTATTCATGATTTCTTAATCCAAACCCATAGTAACGAGGCATTGGTTACCTTAAAAGTGTCATAGTTACTCGTCCCAATTGCTCACCCAGTCTGCCATTTTCTCTTACTGCGGAAAGTCTGGCAGAACCGATATGTCACTCGTTGTGTATCTTAAGAGAGTCATCGTTACTCCTTCCATAGGTTACTGGTATTCTCTGATGCAATACTACTCGTGACGAAGCATTGGCTATTTTAATAGTGCCGTAGATCTTCCTCCCAGTTACTCACAGTTTCCTACTTTTTGTGAACTTGTCCAGTCTGCCAGAATCGATATATCATTAGTTATGTATCATAAAAGAGTCATAGTTACTCCTCCATAGGGTTATTCGAGATTTCTTAATCCAAACACCTAGTAACGAAGCATTCGCTAACTTAAGAGAGTCATAGTTACTCGTCCCAATTGCTCACCCAGTCTCCCATTCCTTCTTACTGCGGCCAGTTTGCCAGCAGCGGTATGTCACTAGTTGTGTATCATAAAAGAGACATCGTTACTCCTCCCAGAGGCTATACGAGATTTCTTAATCCAAATCCCTAGTAACAAGACATTGGTAACCTTAAGAGAGTCATAGTTACTCGTCTCAATTGCTCACCCAGTCTGCCATTTTTTCTTACTGCGGCCAGTCTACCAGAAGCGATATGTCACTAGTTGTGTATCATAAAAGAGTCATCGTTACTCCTCCCAGGGGTTATTCGAGATTTCTTCATCCAACCCCAATAAGGAGGCATTGGCTACGTTAAGAGAGTCATAGTTACTCGTCCCAATTGCTCACCCAGTCTGCCATTTTTTCTTACTGCGGCGTCTGCCAGAAGCGATATGTCAATAGTAGTGTATCATAAAAGAGTCATCGTTACTTCTCCGATAGGTTATTCGAGATTTCTTAATCCAAAACTCTAGTAACGAGGCATTGGTTACCTCAAGAGAGTCACCAAGTCTCTCATTTTTTCATACTGTGGCCAGTTCGCCAGAAGCGATATGTCACTACTTGTGCATCATAAAAAAGTCATCGTTACTCCTCCCAGGGGTTATTCGAGATTTCTTCATCCAACCCCAATAACGAGGCATTGGCTACGTTAAGGGAGTCATAGTTACTCGTCCCAATCGCTCACCCAGTCTGCCATTTATTCTTACTGCGGTCAGTCTGCGAGAAGCGTTATGTCACTAGTTGTGTATCATAAAAGAGTCAGCGTTACTCCTCCCACGGGTTATTCGAGATTTCTTAATTATACCCCTAGTAACGAGGCATTGGTTACCTTAAAAGAGTCATAGCTACTCGTTCCAATTGCTCACCCAGTCTGCCATTTTTTCTTACTGCGGCCAGTCTGCCAGAACCGATATGTCACTCGTCATGTATCTTAAGAGAATCATTGTTACTCCTTCCATAGGTTACTGGTATTCTCTGATTCAATACTACTCGTGACGAAGAATTGGCTACTTTAATAGTGCCGTAGTTCTTCCTCCCAGTTACTCACAGTTTCCTACTTTTTGTGAAATTGTCCAGTCTGCCAGAATCGATATATCATTAGTTATGTATCATAAAATAGTCATCGTTACTCCTCCATAGGTTTATTCGAGATTTCTTAATCCAAACACCTAGTAACGAAGCATTCGCTAACTTAAGAGAGTCATAGTTACTCGTCCCAATTACTCACCCAGTCTCCCATTTCTTCTTACTGCGGCCAGTTTGCCAGCAGCGGTATGTCACTAGTTGTGTATCATAAAAGAGACATCGTTACTCCTCCCAGAGGTTATACGAGATTTCTTAATCCACATCCCTAGTAACAAGACATTGGTAACCTTAAGAGAGTCATAGTTAATCGTCTCAATTGCTCACCAAGTGTGATATTTTTTCTTACTGCGGCCAGTCTGCCAGAAGCGATATGTCACTAGTTGTGTATCATAAAAGAGTCATCGTTACCTCTCCCAGGGGTTATTCGAGATTTATTAATCCAACCCCAATAACGAGGCATTGGCCACGTTAATAGAGTCGTAGTTACTCGTCCCAATTGCTCACCCAGTCTAGCATTTTTCCTTACTGCGGCCAGTCTGCCAGAAGCGATATGTCACTAGTTGTGTATCATAAAAGAGTCATCGTTACTTCCCCCTGGGGTTATTCGAGATTTCTTAATCCAAACCACAAGTAACGAGTCATTGGCTACCTCAAGAGAGTTATAGTTACTCGTCCCAATTCCTCACCAAGTTTCCCATTACTTCATTCTGTGGCCAGTTTGTCAGAAGCGATATGTCACTAGTTGTGTATCATGAAAGAGTCATGATTACTCCTCGCAGAGGTTATTCGAGATTTCTTAATCGAAATCCTTAGTAAAATATCATTGGCTACCTTAAGAGAGTCATAGTTACTTGTTTCAATTGCTCACCCAGTCTGCCGTTTTTTCTTACTGTGGCCAGTCTGCCAGAAGCGATATGTCACTAGTTGTGTATCATAAAATAGTCATCGTTACTTCCCCCTGGGGTTATTCGAGATTTCTTAATCCAAACCACTAGTAACTAGTCATTGGCTACCTCAAGAGCGTCATAGTTACTCGTCCCAATTGCTCACCCAGTCTGAAATTTTTTCTTACTACGGCGTCTGCCAGAAGCGATATGTCAATAGTAGTGTATCATAAAAGAGTCATCGTTACTTCGCCCAAAGGTTATTCGAGATTTCTTAATCCAAAACCCTAGTAACGAGGCATTGGTTACCTCAAGAGAGTCACCAAGTCTCCCATTTTTTCATACTGTGGCCAGTTCGCCAGAAGCGATATGTCACTACTTGTGCATCATAAAAGAGTCATCGTTACTCCTCCCAGGGGTTATTCGAGATTTCTTCATCCAACCCCAATAACGAGGCATTGGCTACGTTAAGGGAGTCATAGTTACTCGTCCCAATTGCTCACCCAGTCTGCCATTTTTTCTTCCTGCGGCCAGTCTGCCAAAAGCGATGAGTCACTAGTTGTGTATCATCAAAGAGTCAGCGTTACTCATCCCACGGGTTATTCATGATTTCTTAATCCAAACCCATAGTAACGAGGCATTGGTTACCTTAAAAGTGTCATAGTTACTCGTCCCAATTGCTCACCCAGTCTGCCATTTTCTCTTACTGCGGAAAGTCTGGCAGAACCGATATGTCACTCGTTGTGTATCTTAAGAGAGTCATCGTTACTCCTTCCATAGGTTACTGGTATTCTCTGATGCAATACTACTCGTGACGAAGCATTGGCTATTTTAATAGTGCCGTAGATCTTCCTCCCAGTTACTCACAGTTTCCTACTTTTTGTGAACTTGTCCAGTCTGCCAGAATCGATATATCATTAGTTATGTATCATAAAAGAGTCATAGTTACTCCTCCATAGGGTTATTCAAGATTTCTTAATCCAAACACCTAGTAACGAAGCATTCGCTAACTTAAGAGAGTCATAGTTACTCGTCCCAATTGCTCACCCAGTCTCCCATTCCTTCTTACTGCGGCCAGTTTGCCAGCAGCGGTATGTCACTAGTTGTGTATCATAAAAGAGACATCGTTACTCCTCCCAGAGGCTATACGAGATTTCTTAATCCAAATCCCTAGTAACAAGACATTGGTAACCTTAAGAGAGTCATAGTTACTCGTCTCAATTGCTCACCCAGTCTGCCATTTTTTCTTACTGCGGCCAGTCTACCAGAAGCGATATGTCACTAGTTGTGTATCATAAAAGAGTCATCGTTACTCCTCCCAGGGGTTATTCGAGATTTCTTCATCCAACCCCAATAAGGAGGCATTGGCTACGTTAAGAGAGTCATAGTTACTCGTCCCAATTGCTCACCCAGTCTGCCATTTTTTCTTACTGCGGCGTCTGCCAGAAGCGATATGTCAATAGTAGTGTATCATAAAAGAGTCATCGTTACTTCTCCGATAGGTTATTCGAGATTTCTTAATCCAAAACTCTAGTAACGAGGCATTGGTTACCTCAAGAGAGTCACCAAGTCTCTCATTTTTTCATACTGTGGCCAGTTCGCCAGAAGCGATATGTCACTACTTGTGCATCATAAAAAAGTCATCGTTACTCCTCCCAGGGGTTATTCGAGATTTCTTCATCCAACCCCAATAACGAGGCATTGGCTACGTTAAGGGAGTCATAGTTACTCGTCCCAATCGCTCACCCAGTCTGCCATTTATTCTTACTGCGGTCAGTCTGCGAGAAGCGTTATGTCACTAGTTGTGTATCATAAAAGAGTCAGCGTTACTCCTCCCACGGGTTATTCGAGATTTCTTAATTATACCCCTAGTAACGAGGCATTGGTTACCTTAAAAGAGTCATAGCTACTCGTCCCAATTGCTCACCCAGTCTGCCATTTTTTCTTACTGCGGCCAGTCTGCCAGAACCGATATGTCACTCGTCATGTATCTTAAGAGAATCATTGTTACTCCTTCCATAGGTTACTGGTATTCTCTGATTCAATACTACTCGTGACGAAGAATTGGCTACTTTAATAGTGCCGTAGTTCTTCCTCCCAGTTACTCACAGTTTCCTACTTTTTGTGAAATTGTCCAGTCTGCCAGAATCGATATATCATTAGTTATGTATCATAAAATAGTCATCGTTACTCCTCCATAGGTTTATTCGAGATTTCTTAATCCAAACACCTAGTAACGAAGCATTCGCTAACTTAAGAGAGTCATAGTTACTCGTCCCAATTGCTCACCCAGTCTCCCATTTCTTCTTACTGCGGCCAGTTTGCCAGCAGCGGTATGTCACTAGTTGTGTATCATAAAAGAGACATCGTTACTCCTCCCAGAGGTTATACGAGATTTCTTAATCCACATCCCTAGTAACAAGACATTGGTAACCTTAAGAGAGTCATAGTTAATCGTCTCAATTGCTCACCAAGTGTGATATTTTTTCTTACTGCGGCCAGTCTGCCAGAAGCGATATGTCACTAGTTGTGTATCATAAAAGAGTCATCGTTACCTCTCCCAGGGGTTATTCGAGATTTATTAATCCAACCCCAATCACGAGGCATTGGCCACGTTAATAGAGTCGTAGTTACTCGTCCCAATTGCTCACCCAGTCTAGCATTTTTCCTTACTGCGGCCAGTCTGCCAGAAGCGATATGTCACTAGTTGTGTATCATAAAGGAGTCATCGTTACTTCCCCCTGGGGTTATTCGAGATTTCTTAATCCAAACCACAAGTAACGAGTCATTGGCTACCTCAAGAGAGTTATAGTTACTCGTCCCAATTCCTCACCAAGTTTCCCATTACTTCATTCTGTGGCCAGTTTGTCAGAAGCGATATGTCACTAGTTGTGTATCATGAAAGAGTCATGATTACTCCTCGCAGAGGTTATTCGAGATTTCTTAATCGAAATCCTTAGTAAAATATCATTGGCTACCTTAAGAGAGTCATAGTTACTTGTTTCAATTGCTCACCCAGTCTGCCGTTTTTTCTTACTGTGGCCAGTCTGCCAGAAGCGATATGTCACTAGTTGTGTATCATAAAATAGTCATCGTTACTTCCCCCTGGGGTTATTCGAGATTTCTTAATCCAAACCACTAGTAACGAGTCATTGGCTACCTCAAGAGAGTCATAGATACTCGTCCCAATTGCTCACCAAGTCTCCCATTTTTTCATTCTGTGGCCAGTTTGCCAGAAGCGATATGTCACTAGTTGTGTATCATAAAAGACTCATCATTACTTCCCCCTGGGGTTATTCGAAATTTCTTAATCCAAACCACTAGTAACGAGGCATTGATTACCTCAAGAGAGTCACCAAGCCTCCCATTTTTTCATACTGTGGCCAGTTTGCCAGAAGCGATATGTCACTAGTTGTGTATCATAAAAGAGTCAGCGTTACACCTCCCCCGTGGTATTCGAGATTTCTTAATCCAATCCCCTAGTAACGATGCATTGGTTACCTTAAAACAGTCATAGTTACTCGTCCCAATTGCTCACCCATTCTGCCATTTTTTTCTTACTGCCGCGTCTGCCAGAAACGATATGTCAATAGTAGTGTATCATAAAAGAGTCATCGTTACTTCTCCCAAAGGTTATTCGAAATTTCTTATTCCAAAACCTTGTAACGAGGCATTGGTTACCTCAAGAGAGTCACCAAGTCTCCTATTTTTTCATGCTGTGGCCAGTTTGCCAGAAGCGATATGTCACTAGTTGTAAATCATAAAAGAGTCAACGTTACTCCTCCCAGGGGTAATTCGAGTTATCTTCATCCAACCCCAATAAGAAGGCATTGGCTACGTTAAGAGAGTCATAGTTACTCCTCCCAATTGCTCACCCAGTCTGCCATTTTTACTTACTGCGGCGTCTGCCAGAAGCGATATGTCTATAGTAGTGTATCATAAAAGAGTCATCGTTACCTCTCCGATAGGTTATTCGAGATTTCTTAATCCAAAACCCTAGTAACGAGGCATTGGTTACCTCAAGAGAGTCACCAAGTCTCCCATTTTTTCATACTGTGGCCAGTTCGCCAGAAGCGATATGTCACTACTTGTGCATCATAAATGAGTCATCGTTACTCCTCCCAGGGGTTATTCGAGATTTCTTCATCCAACCCCAATAACGAGGCATTGGCTACGTTAAGGGAGTCATAGTTACTCGTCCCAATTGCTCACCCAGTCTGCCATTTTTTCTTCCTGCGGCCAGTCTGCCAAAAGCGATGAGTCACTAGTTGTGTATCATCAAAGAGTCAGCGTTACTCATCCCACGGGTTATTCATGATTTCTTAATCCAAACCCATAGTAACGAGGCATTGGTTACCTTAAAAGTGTCATAGTTACTCGTCCCAATTGCTCACCCAGTCTGCCATTTTCTCTTACTGCGGAAAGTCTGGCAGAACCGATATGTCACTCGTTGTGTATCTTAAGAGAGTCATCGTTACTCCTTCCATAGGTTACTGGTATTCTCTGATGCAATACTACTCGTGACGAAGCATTGGCTATTTTAATAGTGCCGTAGATCTTCCTCCCAGTTACTCACAGTTTCCTACTTTTTGTGAACTTGTCCAGTCTGCCAGAATCGATATATCATTAGTTATGTATCATAAAAGAATCATAGTTACTCCTCCATAGGGTTATTCGAGATTTCTTAATCCAAACACCTAGTAACGAAGCATTCGCTAACTTAAGAGAGTCATAGTTACTCGTCCCAATTGCTCACCCAGTCTCCCATTCCTTCTTACTGCGGCCAGTTTGCCAGCAGCGGTATGTCACTAGTTGTGTATCATAAAAGAGACATCGTTACTCCTCCCAGAGGCTATACGAGATTTCTTAATCCAAATCCCTAGTAACAAGACATTGGTAACCTTAAGAGAGTCATAGTTACTCGTCTCAATTGCTCACCCAGTCTGCCATTTTTTTTTACTGCGGCCAGTCTACCAGAAGCGATATGTCACTAGTTGTGTATCATAAAAGAGTCATCGTTACTCCTCCCAGGGGTTATTCGAGATTTCTTCATCCAACCCCAATAAGGAGGCATTGGCTACGTTAAGAGAGTCATAGTTACTCGTCCCAATTGCTCACCCAGTCTGCCATTTTTTCTTACTGCGGCGTCTGCCAGAAGCGATATGTCAATAGTAGTGTATCATAAAAGAGTCATCGTTACTTCTCCGATAGGTTATTCGAGATTTCTTAATCCAAAACTCTAGTAACGAGGCATTGGTTACCTCAAGAGAGTCACCAAGTCTCTCATTTTTTCATACTGTGGCCAGTTCGCCAGAAGCGATATGTCACTACTTGTGCATCATAAAAAAGTCATCGTTACTCCTCCCAGGGGTTATTCGAGATTTCTTCATCCAACCCCAATAACGAGGCATTGGCTACGTTAAGGGAGTCATAGTTACTCGTCCCAATCGCTCACCCAGTCTGCCATTTATTCTTACTGCGGTCAGTCTGCGAGAAGCGTTATGTCACTAGGTGTGTATCATAAAAGAGTCAGCGTTACTCCTCCCACGGGTTATTCGAGATTTCTTAATTATACCCCTAGTAACGAGGCATTGGTTACCTTAAAAGAGTCATAGCTACTCGTCCCAATTGCTCACCCAGTCTGCCATTTTTTCTTACTGCGGCCAGTCTGCCAGAACCGATATGTCACTCGTCATGTATCTTAAGAGAATCATTGTTACTCCTTCCATAGGTTACTGGTATTCTCTGATTCAATACTACTCGTGACGAAGAATTGGCTACTTTAATAGTGCCGTAGTTCTTCCTCCCAGTTACTCACAGTTTCCTACTTTTTGTGAAATTGTCCAGTCTGCCAGAATCGATATATCATTAGTTATGTATCATAAAATAGTCATCGTTACTCCTCCATAGGTTTATTCGAGATTTCTTAATCCAAACACCTAGTAACGAAGCATTCGCTAACTTAAGAGAGTCATAGTTACTCGTCCCAATTGCTCACCCAGTCTCCCATTTCTTCTTACTGCGGCCAGTTTGCCAGCAGCGGTATGTCACTAGTTGTGTATCATAAAAGAGACATCGTTACTCCTCCCAGAGGTTATACGAGATTTCTTAATCCACATCCCTAGTAACAAGACATTGGTAACCTTAAGAGAGTCATAGTTAATCGTCTCAATTGCTCACCAAGTGTGATATTTTTTCTTACTGCGGCCAGTCTGCCAGAAGCGATATGTCACTAGTTGTGTATCATAAAAGAGTCATCGTTACCTCTCCCAGGGGTTATTCGAGATTTATTAATCCAACCCCAATAACGAGGCATTGGCCACGTTAATAGAGTCGTAGTTACTCGTCCCAATTGCTCACCCAGTCTAGCATTTTTCCTTATTGCGGCCAGTCTGCCAGAAGCGATATGTCACTAGTTGTGTATCATAAAAGAGTCATCGTTACTTCCCCCTGGGGTTATTCGAGATTTCTTAATCCAAACCACAAGTAACGAGTCATTGGCTACCTCAAGAGAGTTATAGTTACTCGTCCCAATTCCTCACCAAGTTTCCCATTACTTCATTCTGTGGCCAGTTTGTCAGAAGCGATATGTCACTAGTTGTGTATCATGAAAGAGTCATGATTACTCCTCGCAGAGGTTATTCGAGATTTCTTAATCGAAATCCTTAGTAAAATATCATTGGCTACCTTAAGAGAGTCATAGTTACTTGTTTCAATTGCTCACCCAGTCTGCCGTTTTTTCTTACTGTGGCCAGTCTGCCAGAAGCGATATGTCACTAGTTGTGTATCATAAAATAGTCATCGTTACTTCCCCCTGGGGTTATTCGAGATTTCTTAATCCAAACCACTAGTAACTAGTCATTGGCTACCTCAAGAGCGTCATAGTTACTCGTCCCAATTGCTCACCCAGTCTGAAATTTTTTCTTACTACGGCGTCTGCCAGAAGCGATATGTCAATAGTAGTGTATCATAAAAGAGTCATCGTTACTTCGCCCAAAGGTTATTCGAGATTTCTTAATCCAAAACCCTAGTAACGAGGCATTGGTTACCTCAAGAGAGTCACCAAGTCTCCCATTTTTTCATACTGTGGCCAGTTCGCCAGAAGCGATATGTCACTACTTGTGCATCATAAAAGAGTCATCGTTACTCCTCCCAGGGGTTATTCGAGATTTCTTCATCCAACCCCAATAACGAGGCATTGGCTACGTTAAGGGAGTCATAGTTACTCGTCCCAATTGCTCACCCAGTCTGCCATTTTTTCTTCCTGCGGCCAGTCTGCCAAAAGCGATGAGTCACTAGTTGTGTATCATCAAAGAGTCAGCGTTACTCATCCCACGGGTTATTCATGATTTCTTAATCCAAACCCATAGTAACGAGGCATTGGTTACCTTAAAAGTGTCATAGTTACTCGTCCCAATTGCTCACCCAGTCTGCCATTTTCTCTTACTGCGGAAAGTCTGGCAGAACCGATATGTCACTCGTTGTGTATCTTAAGAGAGTCATCGTTACTCCTTCCATAGGTTACTGGTATTCTCTGATGCAATACTACTCGTGACGAAGCATTGGCTATTTTAATAGTGCCGTAGATCTTCCTCCCAGTTACTCACAGTTTCCTACTTTTTGTGAACTTGTCCAGTCTGCCAGAATCGATATATCATTAGTTATGTATCATAAAAGAGTCATAGTTACTCCTCCATAGGGTTATTCGAGATTTCTTAATCCAAACACCTAGTAACGAAGCATTCGCTAACTTAAGAGAGTCATAGTTACTCGTCCCAATTGCTCACCCAGTCTCCCATTCCTTCTTACTGCGGCCAGTTTGCCAGCAGCGGTATGTCACTAGTTGTGTATCATAAAAGAGACATCGTTACTCCTCCCAGAGGCTATACGAGATTTCTTAATCCAAATCCCTAGTAACAAGACATTGGTAACCTTAAGAGAGTCATAGTTACTCGTCTCAATTGCTCACCCAGTCTGCCATTTTTTCTTACTGCGGCCAGTCTACCAGAAGCGATATGTCACTAGTTGTGTATCATAAAAGAGTCATCGTTACTCCTCCCAGGGGTTATTCGAGATTTCTTCATCCAACCCCAATAAGGAGGCATTGGCTACGTTAAGAGAGTCATAGTTACTCGTCCCAATTGCTCACCCAGTCTGCCATTTTTTCTTACTGCGGCGTCTGCCAGAAGCGATATGTCAATAGTAGTGTATCATAAAAGAGTCATCGTTACTTCTCCGATAGGTTATTCGAGATTTCTTAATCCAAAACTCTAGTAACGAGGCATTGGTTACCTCAAGAGAGTCACCAAGTCTCTCATTTTTTCATACTGTGGCCAGTTCGCCAGAAGCGATATGTCACTACTTGTGCATCATAAAAAAGTCATCGTTACTCCTCCCAGGGGTTATTCGAGATTTCTTCATCCAACCCCAATAACGAGGCATTGGCTACGTTAAGGGAGTCATAGTTACTCGTCCCAATCGCTCACCCAGTCTGCCATTTATTCTTACTGCGGTCAGTCTGCGAGAAGCGTTATGTCACTAGTTGTGTATCATAAAAGAGTCAGCGTTACTCCTCCCACGGGTTATTCGAGATTTCTTAATTATACCCCTAGTAACGAGGCATTGGTTACCTTAAAAGAGTCATAGCTACTCGTTCCAATTGCTCACCCAGTCTGCCATTTTTTCTTACTGCGGCCAGTCTGCCAGAACCGATATGTCACTCGTCATGTATCTTAAGAGAATCATTGTTACTCCTTCCATAGGTTACTGGTATTCTCTGATTCAATACTACTCGTGACGAAGAATTGGCTACTTTAATAGTGCCGTAGTTCTTCCTCCCAGTTACTCACAGTTTCCTACTTTTTGTGAAATTGTCCAGTCTGCCAGAATCGATATATCATTAGTTATGTATCATAAAATAGTCATCGTTACTCCTCCATAGGTTTATTCGAGATTTCTTAATCCAAACACCTAGTAACGAAGCATTCGCTAACTTAAGAGAGTCATAGTTACTCGTCCCAATTGCTCACCCAGTCTCCCATTTCTTCTTACTGCGGCCAGTTTGCCAGCAGCGGTATGTCACTAGTTGTGTATCATAAAAGAGACATCGTTACTCCTCCCAGAGGTTATACGAGATTTCTTAATCCACATCCCTAGTAACAAGACATTGGTAACCTTAAGAGAGTCATAGTTAATCGTCTCAATTGCTCACCAAGTGTGATATTTTTTCTTACTGCGGCCAGTCTGCCAGAAGCGATATGTCACTAGTTGTGTATCATAAAAGAGTCATCGTTACCTCTCCCAGGGGTTATTCGAGATTTATTAATCCAACCCCAATAACGAGGCATTGGCCACGTTAATAGAGTCGTAGTTACTCGTCCCAATTGCTCACCCAGTCTAGCATTTTTCCTTACTGCGGCCAGTCTGCCAGAAGCGATATGTCACTAGTTGTGTATCATAAAAGAGTCATCGTTACTTCCCCCTGGGGTTATTCGAGATTTCTTAATCCAAACCACAAGTAACGAGTCATTGGCTACCTCAAGAGAGTTATAGTTACTCGTCCCAATTCCTCACCAAGTTTCCCATTACTTCATTCTGTGGCCAGTTTGTCAGAAGCGATATGTCACTAGTTGTGTATCATGAAAGAGTCATGATTACTCCTCGCAGAGGTTATTCGAGATTTCTTAATCGAAATCCTTAGTAAAATATCATTGGCTACCTTAAGAGAGTCATAGTTACTTGTTTCAATTGCTCACCCAGTCTGCCGTTTTTTCTTACTGTGGCCAGTCTGCCAGAAGCGATATGTCACTAGTTGTGTATCATAAAATAGTCATCGTTACTTCCCCCTGGGGTTATTCGAGATTTCTTAATCCAAACCACTAGTAACTAGTCATTGGCTACCTCAAGAGCGTCATAGTTACTCGTCCCAATTGCTCACCCAGTCTGAAATTTTTTCTTACTACGGCGTCTGCCAGAAGCGATATGTCAATAGTAGTGTATCATAAAAGAGTCATCGTTACTTCGCCCAAAGGTTATTCGAGATTTCTTAATCCAAAACCCTAGTAACGAGGCATTGGTTACCTCAAGAGAGTCACCAAGTCTCCCATTTTTTCATACTGTGGCCAGTTCGCCAGAAGCGATATGTCACTACTTGTGCATCATAAAAGAGTCATCGTTACTCCTCCCAGGGGTTATTCGAGATTTCTTCATCCAACCCCAATAACGAGGCATTGGCTACGTTAAGGGAGTCATAGTTACTCGTCCCAATTGCTCACCCAGTCTGCCATTTTTTCTTCCTGCGGCCAGTCTGCCAAAAGCGATGAGTCACTAGTTGTGTATCATCAAAGAGTCAGCGTTACTCATCCCACGGGTTATTCATGATTTCTTAATCCAAACCCATAGTAACGAGGCATTGGTTACCTTAAAAGTGTCATAGTTACTCGTCCCAATTGCTCACCCAGTCTGCCATTTTCTCTTACTGCGGAAAGTCTGGCAGAACCGATATGTCACTCGTTGTGTATCTTAAGAGAGTCATCGTTACTCCTTCCATAGGTTACTGGTATTCTCTGATGCAATACTACTCGTGACGAAGCATTGGCTATTTTAATAGTGCCGTAGATCTTCCTCCCAGTTACTCACAGTTTCCTACTTTTTGTGAACTTGTCCAGTCTGCCAGAATCGATATATCATTAGTTATGTATCATAAAAGAGTCATAGTTACTCCTCCATAGGGTTATTCAAGATTTCTTAATCCAAACACCTAGTAACGAAGCATTCGCTAACTTAAGAGAGTCATAGTTACTCGTCCCAATTGCTCACCCAGTCTCCCATTCCTTCTTACTGCGGCCAGTTTGCCAGCAGCGGTATGTCACTAGTTGTGTATCATAAAAGAGACATCGTTACTCCTCCCAGAGGCTATACGAGATTTCTTAATCCAAATCCCTAGTAACAAGACATTGGTAACCTTAAGAGAGTCATAGTTACTCGTCTCAATTGCTCACCCAGTCTGCCATTTTTTCTTACTGCGGCCAGTCTACCAGAAGCGATATGTCACTAGTTGTGTATCATAAAAGAGTCATCGTTACTCCTCCCAGGGGTTATTCGAGATTTCTTCATCCAACCCCAATAAGGAGGCATTGGCTACGTTAAGAGAGTCATAGTTACTCGTCCCAATTGCTCACCCAGTCTGCCATTTTTTCTTACTGCGGCGTCTGCCAGAAGCGATATGTCAATAGTAGTGTATCATAAAAGAGTCATCGTTACTTCTCCGATAGGTTATTCGAGATTTCTTAATCCAAAACTCTAGTAACGAGGCATTGGTTACCTCAAGAGAGTCACCAAGTCTCTCATTTTTTCATACTGTGGCCAGTTCGCCAGAAGCGATATGTCACTACTTGTGCATCATAAAAAAGTCATCGTTACTCCTCCCAGGGGTTATTCGAGATTTCTTCATCCAACCCCAATAACGAGGCATTGGCTACGTTAAGGGAGTCATAGTTACTCGTCCCAATCGCTCACCCAGTCTGCCATTTATTCTTACTGCGGTCAGTCTGCGAGAAGCGTTATGTCACTAGTTGTGTATCATAAAAGAGTCAGCGTTACTCCTCCCACGGGTTATTCGAGATTTCTTAATTATACCCCTAGTAACGAGGCATTGGTTACCTTAAAAGAGTCATAGCTACTCGTTCCAATTGCTCACCCAGTCTGCCATTTTTTCTTACTGCGGCCAGTCTGCCAGAACCGATATGTCACTCGTCATGTATCTTAAGAGAATCATTGTTACTCCTTCCATAGGTTACTGGTATTCTCTGATTCAATACTACTCGTGACGAAGAATTGGCTACTTTAATAGTGCCGTAGTTCTTCCTCCCAGTTACTCACAGTTTCCTACTTTTTGTGAAATTGTCCAGTCTGCCAGAATCGATATATCATTAGTTATGTATCATAAAATAGTCATCGTTACTCCTCCATAGGTTTATTCGAGATTTCTTAATCCAAACACCTAGTAACGAAGCATTCGCTAACTTAAGAGAGTCATAGTTACTCGTCCCAATTGCTCACCCAGTCTCCCATTTCTTCTTACTGCGGCCAGTTTGCCAGCAGCGGTATGTCACTAGTTGTGTATCATAAAAGAGACATCGTTACTCCTCCCAGAGGTTATACGAGATTTCTTAATCCACATCCCTAGTAACAAGACATTGGTAACCTTAAGAGAGTCATAGTTAATCGTCTCAATTGCTCACCAAGTGTGATATTTTTTCTTACTGCGGCCAGTCTGCCAGAAGCGATATGTCACTAGTTGTGTATCATAAAAGAGTCATCGTTACCTCTCCCAGGGGTTATTCGAGATTTATTAATCCAACCCCAATAACGAGGCATTGGCCACGTTAATAGAGTCGTAGTTACTCGTCCCAATTGCTCACCCAGTCTAGCATTTTTCCTTACTGCGGCCAGTCTGCCAGAAGCGATATGTCACTAGTTGTGTATCATAAAAGAGTCATCGTTACTTCCCCCTGGAGTTATTCGAGATTTCTTAATCCAAACCACAAGTAACGAGTCATTGGCTACCTCAAGAGAGTTATAGTTACTCGTCCCAATTCCTCACCAAGTTTCCCATTACTTCATTCTGTGGCCAGTTTGTCAGAAGCGATATGTCACTAGTTGTGTATCATGAAAGAGTCATGATTACTCCTCGCAGAGGTTATTCGAGATTTCTTAATCGAAATCCTTAGTAAAATATCATTGGCTACCTTAAGAGAGTCATAGTTACTTGTTTCAATTGCTCACCCAGTCTGCCGTTTTTTCTTACTGTGGCCAGTCTGCCAGAAGCGATATGTCACTAGTTGTGTATCATAAAATAGTCATCGTTACTTCCCCCTGGGGTTATTCGAGATTTCTTAATCCAAACCACTAGTAACTAGTCATTGGCTACCTCAAGAGCGTCATAGTTACTCGTCCCAATTGCTCACCCAGTCTGAAATTTTTTCTTACTACGGCGTCTGCCAGAAGCGATATGTCAATAGTAGTGTATCATAAAAGAGTCATCGTTACTTCGCCCAAAGGTTATTCGAGATTTCTTAATCCAAAACCCTAGTAACGAGGCATTGGTTACCTCAAGAGAGTCACCAAGTCTCCCATTTTTTCATACTGTGGCCAGTTCGCCAGAAGCGATATGTCACTACTTGTGCATCATAAAAGAGTCATCGTTACTCCTCCCAGGGGTTATTCGAGATTTCTTCATCCAACCCCAATAACGAGGCATTGGCTACGTTAAGGGAGTCATAGTTACTCGTCCCAATTGCTCACCCAGTCTGCCATTTTTTCTTCCTGCGGCCAGTCTGCCAAAAGCGATGAGTCACTAGTTGTGTATCATCAAAGAGTCAGCGTTACTCATCCCACGGGTTATTCATGATTTCTTAATCCAAACCCATAGTAACGAGGCATTGGTTACCTTAAAAGTGTCATAGTTACTCGTCCCAATTGCTCACCCAGTCTGCCATTTTCTCTTACTGCGGAAAGTCTGGCAGAACCGATATGTCACTCGTTGTGTATCTTAAGAGAGTCATCGTTACTCCTTCCATAGGTTACTGGTATTCTCTGATGCAATACTACTCGTGACGAAGCATTGGCTATTTTAATAGTGCCGTAGATCTTCCTCCCAGTTACTCACAGTTTCCTACTTTTTGTGAACTTGTCCAGTCTGCCAGAATCGATATATCATTAGTTATGTATCATAAAAGAGTCATAGTTACTCCTCCATAGGGTTATTCAAGATTTCTTAATCCAAACACCTAGTAACGAAGCATTCGCTAACTTAAGAGAGTCATAGTTACTCGTCCCAATTGCTCACCCAGTCTCCCATTCCTTCTTACTGCGGCCAGTTTGCCAGCAGCGGTATGTCACTAGTTGTGTATCATAAAAGAGACATCGTTACTCCTCCCAGAGGCTATACGAGATTTCTTAATCCAAATCCCTAGTAACAAGACATTGGTAACCTTAAGAGAGTCATAGTTACTCGTCTCAATTGCTCACCCAGTCTGCCATTTTTTCTTACTGCGGCCAGTCTACCAGAAGCGATATGTCACTAGTTGTGTATCATAAAAGAGTCATCGTTACTCCTCCCAGGGGTTATTCGAGATTTCTTCATCCAACCCCAATAAGGAGGCATTGGCTACGTTAAGAGAGTCATAGTTACTCGTCCCAATTGCTCACCCAGTCTGCCATTTTTTCTTACTGCGGCGTCTGCCAGAAGCGATATGTCAATAGTAGTGTATCATAAAAGAGTCATCGTTACTTCTCCGATAGGTTATTCGAGATTTCTTAATCCAAAACTCTAGTAACGAGGCATTGGTTACCTCAAGAGAGTCACCAAGTCTCTCATTTTTTCATACTGTGGCCAGTTCGCCAGAAGCGATATGTCACTACTTGTGCATCATAAAAAAGTCATCGTTACTCCTCCCAGGGGTTATTCGAGATTTCTTCATCCAACCCCAATAACGAGGCATTGGCTACGTTAAGGGAGTCATAGTTACTCGTCCCAATCGCTCACCCAGTCTGCCATTTATTCTTACTGCGGTCAGTCTGCGAGAAGCGTTATGTCACTAGTTGTGTATCATAAAAGAGTCAGCGTTACTCCTCCCACGGGTTATTCGAGATTTCTTAATTATACCCCTAGTAACGAGGCATTGGTTACCTTAAAAGAGTCATAGCTACTCGTTCCAATTGCTCACCCAGTCTGCCATTTTTTCTTACTGCGGCCAGTCTGCCAGAACCGATATGTCACTCGTCATGTATCTTAAGAGAATCATTGTTACTCCTTCCATAGGTTACTGGTATTCTCTGATTCAATACTACTCGTGACGAAGAATTGGCTACTTTAATAGTGCCGTAGTTCTTCCTCCCAGTTACTCACAGTTTCCTACTTTTTGTGAAATTGTCCAGTCTGCCAGAATCGATATATCATTAGTTATGTATCATAAAATAGTCATCGTTACTCCTCCATAGGTTTATTCGAGATTTCTTAATCCAAACACCTAGTAACGAAGCATTCGCTAACTTAAGAGAGTCATAGTTACTCGTCCCAATTGCTCACCCAGTCTCCCATTTCTTCTTACTGCGGCCAGTTTGCCAGCAGCGGTATGTCACTAGTTGTGTATCATAAAAGAGACATCGTTACTCCTCCCAGAGGTTATACGAGATTTCTTAATCCACAT
Organism: Schistocerca gregaria; assembly: GCF_023897955.1. Taxonomy (NCBI): domain Eukaryota; kingdom Metazoa; phylum Arthropoda; class Insecta; order Orthoptera; family Acrididae; genus Schistocerca; species Schistocerca gregaria. The sequence goes on from NC_064931.1 coordinate 6,950,970, forward strand.
CCCTAGTAACAAGACATTGGTAACCTTAAGAGAGTCATAGTTAATCGTCTCAATTGCTCACCAAGTGTGATATTTTTTCTTACTGCGGCCAGTCTGCCAGAAGCGATATGTCACTAGTTGTGTATCATAAAAGAGTCATCGTTACCTCTCCCAGGGGTTATTCGAGATTTATTAATCCAACCCCAATAACGAGGCATTGGCCACGTTAATAGAGTCGTAGTTACTCGTCCCAATTGCTCACCCAGTCTAGCATTTTTCCTTACTGCGGCCAGTCTGCCAGAAGCGATATGTCACTAGTTGTGTATCATAAAAGAGTCATCGTTACTTCCCCCTGGAGTTATTCGAGATTTCTTAATCCAAACCACAAGTAACGAGTCATTGGCTACCTCAAGAGAGTTATAGTTACTCGTCCCAATTCCTCACCAAGTTTCCCATTACTTCATTCTGTGGCCAGTTTGTCAGAAGCGATATGTCACTAGTTGTGTATCATGAAAGAGTCATGATTACTCCTCGCAGAGGTTATTCGAGATTTCTTAATCGAAATCCTTAGTAAAATATCATTGGCTACCTTAAGAGAGTCATAGTTACTTGTTTCAATTGCTCACCCAGTCTGCCGTTTTTTCTTACTGTGGCCAGTCTGCCAGAAGCGATATGTCACTAGTTGTGTATCATAAAATAGTCATCGTTACTTCCCCCTGGGGTTATTCGAGATTTCTTAATCCAAACCACTAGTAACTAGTCATTGGCTACCTCAAGAGCGTCATAGTTACTCGTCCCAATTGCTCACATAGTCTGAAATTTTTTCTTACTACGGCGTCTGCCAGAAGCGATATGTCAATAGTAGTGTATCATAAAAGAGTCATCGTTACTTCGCCCAAAGGTTATTCGAGATTTCTTAATCCAAAACCCTAGTAACGAGGCATTGGTTACCTCAAGAGAGTCACTAAGTCTCCCATTTTTTCATACTGTATCCAGTTTGCAAGAAGCTTATGTCACTAGTTGTGTATCATAAAAGAGTCATGATTTCTCCTCCCAGAGGTTATTCGAGATTTCTTAAATCAAATCACTAGTAACATGGCATTGGCTACCTTGAGAGAGTCATAGTTACTTGTTTCAATTGCTCACATAGTCTGCCATTTTTTCTTACTGCGGCCAGTCTGCCAGAAGCGTTATGTCACTAGTTGTGTATCATAAAAGAGTCATTGTTACTTCCCCCTTGGGTTATTCGAGATTTCTTAATCCAAACCACTAGTAACGAGTCATTGGCTACCTCAAGAGAGTCATAGATACTCGTCCCAATTGCTCACCAAGTCTCCCATTTTTTCATACTGTGGCCAGTTTGCCAGAAGCGATATGTCACTAGTTGTGTATCATAAAAGACTCATCATTACTTCCCCCTGGGGTTATTCGAAATTTCTTAATCCAAACCACTAGTAACGAGGCATTGATTACCTCAAGAGAGTCACCAAGCCTCCCATTTTTTCATACTGTGGCCAGTTTGCCAGAAGCGATATGTCACTAGTTGTGTATCATAAAAGAGTCAGCGTTACACCTCCCCCGTGGTATTCGAGATTTCTTAATCCAATCCCCTAGTAACGATGCATTGGTTACCTTAAAACAGTCATAGTTACTCGTCCCAATTGCTCACCCATTCTGCCATTTTTTTCTTACTGCCGCGTCTGCCAGAAACGATATGTCAATAGTAGTGTATCATAAAAGAGTCATCGTTACTTCTCCCAAAGGTTATTCGAAATTTCTTATTCCAAAACCTTGTAACGAGGCATTGGTTACCTCAAGAGAGTCACCAAGTCTCGTATTTTTTCATGCTGTGGCCAGTTTGCCAGAAGCGATATGTCACTAGTTGTAAATCATAAAAGAGTCAACGTTACTCCTCCCAGGGGTAATTCGAGTTTTCTTCATCCAACCCCAATAAGGAGGCATTGGCTACGTTAAGAGAGTCATAGTTACTCCTCCCAATTGCTCACCCAGTCTGCCATTTTTTCTTACTGCGGCGTCTGCCAGAAGCGATATGTCAATAGTAGTGTATCATAAAAGAGTCATCGTTACTTCTCCGATAGGTTATTCCAAATTTCTTAATCCAAAACCCTAGTAACGAGGCATTGGTTACCTCAAGAGAGTCACCAAGTCTCCCATTTTTTCATACTGTGGCCAGTTCGCCAGAAGCGATATGTCACTACTTGTGCATCATAAAAGAGTCATCGTTACTCCTCCCAGGGGTTATTCGAGATTTCTTCATCCAACCCCAATAACGAGGCATTGGCTACGTTAAGGGAGTCATAGTTACTCGTCCCAATTGCTCACCCAGTCTGCCATTTTTTCTTCCTGCGGCCAGTCTGCCAAAAGCGATGAGTCACTAGTTGTGTATCATCAAAGAGTCAGCGTTATTCATCCCACGGGTTACTCATGATTTCTTAATCCAAACCCATAGTAACGAGGCATTGGTTACCTTAAAAGAGTCATAGTTACTCGTCCCAATTGCTCACCCAGTCTGCCATTTTCTCTTACTGCGGAAAGTCTGGCAGAACCGATATGTCACTCGTTGTGTATCTTAAGAGAGTCATCGTTACTCCTTCCATAGGTTACTGGTATTCTCTGATGCAATACTACTCGTGACGAAGCATTGGCTATTTTAATAGTGCCGTAGATCTTCCTCCCAGTTACTCACAGATTCCTACTTTTTGTGAACTTGTCCAGTCTGCCAGAATCGATATATCATTAGTTATGTATCATAAAAGAGTCATAGTTACTCCTCCATAGGGTTATTCGAGATTTCTTAATCCAAACACCTAGTAACGAAGCATTCGCTAACGTAAGAGAGTCATAGTTACTCGTCCCAATTGCTCACCCAGTCTCCCATTCCTTCTTACTGCGGCCAGTTTGCCAGCAGCGGTATGTCACTAGTTGTGTATCATAAAAGAGACATCGTTACTCCTCCCAGAGGCTATACGAGATTTCTTAATCCAAATCCCTAGTAACAAGACATTGGTAACCTTAAGAGAGTCATAGTTACTCGTCTCAATTGCTCACCCAGTCTGCCATTTTTTCTTACTGCGGCCAGTCTACCAGAAGCGATATGTCACTAGTTGTGTATCATAAAAGAGTCATCGTTACTCCTCCCAGGGGTTATTCGAGATTTATTAATCCAACCCCAATAACGAGGCATTGGCTACATTCAGAGGGTTATAGTTACTCGTCCCAATTGCTCACACATTCTGCCATTTTTTTCTTACTGCGGCGTCTGCCAGAAACGATATGTCAATAGTAGTGTATCATAAAAGAGTCATCGTTACTTCTCCCAAAGGTTATTCGATATTTCTTATTCCAAAACCCTAGTAACGAGGCATTGGTTACCTCAAGAGAGTCACCAAGTCTCCTATTTTTTCATACTGTGGCCAGTTTGCCAGAAGCGGTATGTCACTAGTTGTAAATCATAAAAGAGTCAACGTTACTCCTCCCAGGGGTAATTCGAGATTTCTTCATCCAACCCCAATAAGGAGGCATTGGCTACGTTAACAGAGTCATAGTTACTCGTCCCAATTGCTCACCCAGTCTGCCATTTTTTCTTACTGCGGCGTCTGCCAGAAGCGATATGTCAATAGTAGTGTATCATAAAAGAGTCATCGTTACTTCTCCGATAGGTTATTCGAGATTTCTTAATCCAAAACTCTAGTAACGAGGCATTGGTTACCTCAAGAGAGTCACCAAGTCTCTCATTTTTTCATACTGTGGCCAGTTCGCCAGAAGCGATATGTCACTACTTGTGCATCATAAAAAAGTCATCGTTACTCCTCCCAGGGGTTATTCGAGATTTCTTCATCCAACCCCAATAACGAGGCATTGGCTACGTTAAGAGAGTCATAGTTACTCGTCCCAATCGCTCACCCAGCCTGCCATTTATTCTTACTGCGGTCAGTCTGCGAGAAGCGTTATGTCTCTAGTTGTGTATCATAAAAGAGTCAGCGTTACTCCTCCCACGGGTTATTCGAGATTTCTTAATTATACCCCTAGTAACGAGGCATTGGTTACCTTAAAAGAGTCATAGTTACTCGTCCCAATTGCTCACCCAGTCTGCCATTTTTTCTTACTGCGGCCAGTCTGCCAGAACCGATATGTCACTCGTCATGTATCTTAAGAGAATCATTGTTACTCCTTCCATAGGTTACTGGTATTCTCTGATTCAATACTACTCGTGACGAAGAATTGGCTACTTTAATAGTGCCGTAGTTCTTCCTCCCAGTTACTCACAGTTTCCTACTTTTTGTGAAATTGTCCAGTCTGCCAGAATCGATATATCATTAGTTATGTATCATAAAATAGTCATCGTTACTCCTCCATAGGTTTATTCGAGATTTCTTAATCCAAACACCTAGTAACGAAGCATTCGCTAACTTAAGAGAGTCATAGTTACTCGTCCCAATTGCTCACCCAGTCTCCCATTTCTTCTTACTGCGGCCAGTTTGCCAGCAGCGGTATGTCACTAGTTGTGTATCATAAAAGAGACATCGTTACTCCTCCCAGTGGTTATGCGAGATTTCTTAATCCACATCCCTAGTAACAAGACATTGGTAACCTTAAGAGAGTCATAGTTAATCGTCTCAATTGCTCACCAAGTGTGATATTTTTTCTTACTGCGGCCAGTCTGCCAGAAGCGATATGTCACTAGTTGTGTATCATAAAAGAGTCATCGTTACCTCTCCCAGGGGTTATTCGAGATTTATTAATCCAACCCCAATAACGAGGCATTGGCCACGTTAATAGAGTCGTAGTTACTCGTCCCAATTGCTCACCCAGTCTAGCATTTTTCCTAACTGCGGCCAGTCTGCTAGAAGCGATATGTCACTAGATGTGTATCATAAAAGAGTCATCGTTACTTCCCCCTGGGGTTATTCGAGATTTCTTAATCCAAACCACAAGTAACGAGTCATTGGCTACCTCAAGAGAGTTATAGTTACTCGTCCCAATTCCTCACCAAGTTTCCCATTATTTCATACTGTGGCCAGTTTGTCAGAAGCGATATGTCACTAGTTGTGTATCATGAAAGAGTCATGATTACTCCTCGCAGAGGTTATTCGAGATTTCTTAATCGAAATCCTTAGTAAAATATCATTGGCTACCTTAAGAGAGTCATAGTTACTTGTTTCAATTGCTCACCCAGTCTGCCATTTTTTCTTACTGCGGCCAGTCGGCCAGAAGCGATATGTCAATAGTAGTGTATCATAAAAGAGTCATTGTTACTTCCCCCTGGGGTTATTCGAGATTTCTTAATCCAAACCACTAGTAACGAGTCATTGGCTACCTCAAGAGAGTCATAGATACTCGTCCCAATTGCTCACCAAGTCTCCCATTTTTTCATTCTGTGGCCAGTTTGCCAGAAGCGATATGTCACTAGTTGTGTATCATAAAAGACTCATCATTACTTCCCCCTGGGGTTATTCGAAATTTCTTAATCCAAACCACTAGTAACGAGGCATTGATTACCTCAAGAGAGTCACCAAGCCTCCCATTTTTTCATACTGTGGCCAGTTTGCCAGAAGCGATATGTCACTAGTTGTGTATCATAAAAGAGTCAGCGTTACACCTCCCCCGTGGTATTCGAGATTTCTTAATCCAATCCCCTAGTAACGATGCATTGGTTACCTTAAAACAGTCATAGTTACTCGTCCCAATTGCTCACCCATTCTGCCATTTTTTTCTTACTGCGGCGTCTGCCAGAAACGATATGTCAATAGTAGTGTATCATAAAAGAGTCATCGTTACTTCTCCCAAAGGTTATTCGAAATTTCTTATTCCAAAACCTTGTAACGAGGCATTGGTTACCTCAAGAGAGTCACCAAGTCTCCTATTTTTTCATGCTGTGGCCAGTTTGCCAGAAGCGATATGTCACTAGTTGTAAATCATAAAAGAGTCAACGTTACTCCTCCCAGGGGTAATTCGAGTTATCTTCATCCAACCCCAATAAGAAGGCATTGGCTACGTTAAGAGAGTCATAGTTACTCCTCCCAATTGCTCACCCAGTCTGCCATTTTTACTTACTGCGGCGTCTGCCAGAAGCGATATGTCTATAGTAGTGTATCATAAAAGAGTCATCGTTACCTCTCCGATAGGTTATTCGAGATTTCTTAATCCAAAACCCTAGTAACGAGGCATTGGTTACCTCAAGAGAGTCACCAAGTCTCCCATTTTTTCATACTGTGGCCAGTTCGCCAGAAGCGATATGTCACTACTTGTGCATCATAAAACAGTCATCGTTACTCCTCCCAGGGGTTATTCGAGATTTCTTCATCCAACCCCAATAACGAGGCATTGGCTACGTTAAGGGAGTCATAGTTACTCGTCCCAATTGCTCACCCAGTCTGCCATTTTTTCTTCCTGCGGCCAGTCTGCCAAAAGCGATGAGTCACTAGTTGTGTATCATCAAAGAGTCAGCGTTACTCATCCCACGGGTTATTCATGATTTCTTAATCCAAACCCATAGTAACGAGGCATTGGTTACCTTAAAAGTGTCATAGTTACTCGTCCCAATTGCTCACCCAGTCTGCCATTTTCTCTTACTGCGGAAAGTCTGGCAGAACCGATATGTCACTCGTTGTGTATCTTAAGAGAGTCATCGTTACTCCTTCCATAGGTTACTGGTATTCTCTGATGCAATACTACTCGTGACGAAGCATTGGCTATTTTAATAGTGCCGTAGATCTTCCTCCCAGTTACTCACAGTTTCCTACTTTTTGTGAACTTGTCCAGTCTGCCAGAATCGATATATCATTAGTTATGTATCATAAAAGAGTCATAGTTACTCCTCCATAGGGTTATTCGAGATTTCTTAATCCAAACACCTAGTAACGAAGCATTCGCTAACTTAAGAGAGTCATAGTTACTCGTCCCAATTGCTCACCCAGTCTCCCATTCCTTCTTACTGCGGCCAGTTTGCCAGCAGCGGTATGTCACTAGTTGTGTATCATAAAAGAGACATCGTTACTCCTCCCAGAGGCTATACGAGATTTCTTAATCCAAATCCCTAGTAACAAGACATTGGTAACCTTAAGAGAGTCATAGTTACTCGTCTCAATTGCTCACCCAGTCTGCCATTTTTTCTTACTGCGGCCAGTCTACCAGAAGCGATATGTCACTAGTTGTGTATCATAAAAGAGTCATCGTTACTCCTCCCAGGGGTTATTCGAGATTTCTTCATCCAACCCCAATAAGGAGGCATTGGCTACGTTAAGAGAGTCATAGTTACTCGTCCCAATTGCTCACCCAGTCTGCCATTTTTTCTTATTGCGGCGTCTGCCAGAAGCGATATGTCAATAGTAGTGTATCATAAAAGAGTCATCGTTACTTCTCCGATAGGTTATTCGAGATTTCTTAATCCAAAACTCTAGTAACGAGGCATTGGTTACCTCAAGAGAGTCACCAAGTCTCTCATTTTTTCATACTGTGGCCAGTTCGCCAGAAGCGATATGTCACTACTTGTGCATCATAAAAAAGTCATCGTTACTCCTCCCAGGGGTTATTCGAGATTTCTTCATCCAACCCCAATAACGAGGCATTGGCTACGTTAAGGGAGTCATAGTTACTCGTCCCAATCGCTCACCCAGTCTGCCATTTATTCTTACTGCGGTCATTCTGCGAGAAGCGTTATGTCACTAGTTGTGTATCATAAAAGAGTCAGCGTTACTCCTCCCACGGGTTATTCGAGATTTCTTAATTATACCCCTAGTAACGAGGCATTGGTTACCTTAAAAGAGTCATAGCTACTCGTCCCAATTGCTCACCCAGTCTGCCATTTTTTCTTACTGCGGCCAGTCTGCCAGAACCGATATGTCACTCGTCATGTATCTTAAGAGAATCATTGTTACTCCTTCCATAGGTTACTGGTATTCTCTGATTCAATACTACTCGTGACGAAGAATTGGCTACTTTAATAGTGCCGTAGTTCTTCCTCCCAGTTACTCACAGTTTCCTACTTTTTGTGAAATTGTCCAGTCTGCCAGAATCGATATATCATTAGTTATGTATCATAAAATAGTCATCGTTACTCCTCCATAGGTTTATTCGAGATTTCTTAATCCAAACACCTAGTAACGAAGCATTCGCTAACTTAAGAGAGTCATAGTTACTCGTCCCAATTGCTCACCCAGTCTCCCATTTCTTCTTACTGCGGCCAGTTTGCCAGCAGCGGTATGTCACTAGTTGTGTATCATAAAAGAGACATCGTTACTCCTCCCAGAGGTTATACGAGATTTCTTAATCCACATCCCTAGTAACAAGACATTGGTAACCTTAAGAGAGTCATAGTTAATCGTCTCAATTGCTCACCAAGTGTGATATTTTTTCTTACTGCGGCCAGTCTGCCAGAAGCGATATGTCACTAGTTGTGTATCATAAAAGAGTCATCGTTACCTCTCCCAGGGGTTATTCGAGATTTATTAATCCAACCCCAATAACGAGGCATTGGCCACGTTAATAGAGTCGTAGTTACTCGTCCCAATTGCTCACCCAGTCTAGCATTTTTCCTTACTGCGGCCAGTCTGCCAGAAGCGATATGTCACTAGTTGTGTATCATAAAAGAGTCATCGTTACTTCCCCCTGGGGTTATTCGAGATTTCTTAATCCAAACCACAAGTAACGAGTCATTGGCTACCTCAAGAGAGTTATAGTTACTCGTCCCAATTCCTCACCAAGTTTCCCATTACTTCATTCTGTGGCCAGTTTGTCAGAAGCGATATGTCACTAGTTGTGTATCATGAAAGAGTCATGATTACTCCTCGCAGAGGTTATTCGAGATTTCTTAATCGAAATCCTTAGTAAAATATCATTGGCTACCTTAAGAGAGTCATAGTTACTTGTTTCAATTGCTCACCCAGTCTGCCGTTTTTTCTTACTGTGGCCAGTCTGCCAGAAGCGATATGTCACTAGTTGTGTATCATAAAATAGTCATCGTTACTTCCCCCTGGGGTTATTCGAGATTTCTTAATCCAAACCACTAGTAACTAGTCATTGGCTACCTCAAGAGCGTCATAGTTACTCGTCCCAATTGCTCACCCAGTCTGAAATTTTTTCTTACTATGGCGTCTGCCAGAAGCGATATGTCAATAGTAGTGTATCATAAAAGAGTCATCGTTACTTCGCCCAAAGGTTATTCGAGATTTCTTAATCCAAAACCCTAGTAACGAGGCATTGGTTACCTCAAGAGAGTCACTAAGTCTCCCATTTTTTCATACTGTATCCAGTTTGCAAGAAGCTTATGTCACTAGTTGTGTATCATAAAAGAGTCATGATTTCTCCTCCCAGAGGTTATTCGAGATTTCTTAAATCAAATCACTAGTAACATGGCATTGGCTACCTTGAGAGAGTCATAGTTACTTGTTTCAATTGCTCACATAGTCTGCCATTTTTTCTTACTGCGGCCAGTCTGCCAGAAGCGTTATGTCACTAGTTGTGTATCATAAAAGAGTCATCGTTACTCCTCCCAGGGGTTATTCGATATTTATTAATCCAACCTCAATAACGAGGCATTGGCTACGTTCAGAGGGTCATAGTTACTCGTCCCAATTGCTCACCCATTCTGCCATTTTTTCTTACTGCGGCGTCTGCCAGGAACGATATGTCAATAGTAGTGTATCATAAAAGAGGCATCGTTACTTCTCCCAAAGGTTATTCGAGATGTCTTATTCCAAAACCTTAGTAACGAGCCATTGGTTACCTCAAGAGAGTCACCAAGTCTCCTATTTTTTCATACTGTGGCCAGTTTGCCAGAAGCGATATGTCACTAGTTGTGTATCATAAAAGAGTCATGATTACTTCTCCCAGAGGTTATTAGAGATTTTTTAATCCAAATCCCTGGTAACATGGCATTGGCTACCTTAAGAGAGTCGTAGTTACTTGTTTCAATTGCTCACCCAGTCTGCCATTTTTTCTTACTGCGGCCAGTCTGCCAGAAGCGATATGTCACTAGTTGTGTATCATAAAACAGTCATCGTTACTCCTCCCAGAGGTTGTTCGAAATTTATTAATCCAGCCCCAATAACGAGGCATTGGCTACGTTAATAGAGTCATAGTTACTCGTCCCAATTGCTCACCCAGTCTGCCATTTTTTCTTACTGCGGCCAGTCTGCCAGAACCGATATGTCACTCGTTGTGTATCTTAAGAGAATCATCGTTACTCCTTCCATAGGTTACTGGTATTCTCTGATTCAATACTACTCGTGACGAAGCATTGGCTGTTTTAATAGTGCCGTAGTTCTTCCTCCCAGTTACTCACAGTTTCCTACTTTTTGTGAACTTGTCCAGTCTGCCAGAATCGATATATCATTAGTTATGTATCATAAAAGAGTCATCGTTACTCCTCCATAGGGTTATTCGAGATTTCTTAATCCAAACACCTAGTAACGAAACATTCGCTAACTTAAGAGACTCATAGTTACTCGTCCCAATTGCTCACCCAGTCTCCCATTTCTTCTTACTGCGGCCCGTGTGCCAGCAGCCGTATGTCACTAGTTGTGTATCATAAAAGAGACATCGTTACCCCTCCCAGAGGTTATACGAGATTTCTTAATCCAAATCCCTAGTAACAAGACATTGGTAAGCTTAAGAGAGTCATAGTTACTCGTCTCAATTGCTCACCCAGTCTGCGATTTTTTCTTACTGTGGCCAGTCTGCCAGAAGCGATATGTCACTAGTTGTGTATCATAAAACAGTCATCGTTACTCCTCCCAGGGGTTGTTCGAAATTTATTAATCCAGCCCCAATAACGAGGCATTGGCTACGTTAATAGAGTCATAGTTACTCGTCCCAATTGCTCACCCAGTCTGCCATTTTTTCTTACTGCGGCGTCTGCCAGTTGCGATATGTCAATAGTAGTGTATCATAAAAGAGTATCGTTACTTCTCCGATAGGTTATTCGAGATTTCTTTATCCAAAACCCTAGTAACGAGGCATTGGTTACCTCAAGAGAGTACCAAGACTCCCATTTTTTCATACTGTGGCCAGTTTGCCAGAAGCGATATGTCACTAGTTGTGTATCATAAAAGAGTCATCGTTACTCCTCCCAGGGGCTATTCGAGATTTCTTCATCCAACCCCAATAACGAGCATTGGCTACGTTTAGGGAGTCATACTTACTCGTCCCAATTGCTCACCCAGTCTGCCATTTTTTCTTACTGCGGCCAGTCTTCCAGAAGCGATATGTCACTAGTTGTGTATCATAAAAGAGGCATCGTTACTTCCCCCTGGGGTTATTCGAGATTTCTTAATCCAAACCACTAGTAACTAGTCATTGGCTACCTCAAGAGCGTCATAGTTACTCGTCCCAATTGCTCACCCAGTCTGCCATTTTTTCTTACTGCGGCGTCTGCCAGATGCGATATGTCAATAGTACTGTATCATAAAAGAGTCATCGTTACTTCTCCCAAAGGTTATTTGAGATTTCTTAATCCAAAACCCTAGTAAGGAGGCTTTGGTTACCTCAAGAGAGTCACCAAGTCTGTCATTTTTTCTTACTGCGGCCAGTTTGTCAGAAGCGATATGTCACTAGTTGTATATCATAAAAGAGTCATCGTTATTCTTCCTACGTATTATTCGAGATTTCTTAATCCAACCCCAATAACGAGGCATTGGCTTCGTTAAGAGAGTCATAGTTACTCGTCCCAATTGCTCACCCAGTCTGCCATTTTTTCTTACTGCGGCCAGTCTGCCAGAACCGATATATCACTAGTTGTGTATCATAAAAGAGTCATCGTTACTTCCCCCTGGGGTTATTCGAGATTTCTTAATCCAAACCACTAGTAACTAGTCATTGGCTACCTCAAGAGCGTCATAGTTACTCGTCCCAATTGCTCACCCAGTCTGCCATTTTTTCTTACTACGGCGTCTGCCAGAAGCGATATGTCAATAGTAGTGTATCATAAAAGAGTCATCGTTACTTCGCCCAAAGGTTATTCGAGATTTCTTAATCCAAAACCCTAGTAACGAGGCATTGGTTACCTCAAGAGAGTCACTAAGTCTCCCATTTTTTCATACTGTATCCAGTTTGCAAGAAGCGTATGTCACTAGTTGTGTATCATAAAAGAGTCATGATTACTCCTCCCAGAGGTTATTCGAGATTTCTTAAATCAAATCACTAGTAACATGGCATTGGCTACCTTAAGAGAGTCATAGTTACTTGTTTCAATTGCTCACATAGTCTGCCATTTTTTCTTACTGCGGCCAGTCTGCCAGAAGCGATATGTCACTAGTTGTGTATCATAAAAGAGTCATCGTTACTCCTCCCAGGGGTTATTCGATATTTATTAATCCAACCCCAATAACGAGGCATTGGCTACGTTCAGAGGGTCATAGTTACTCGTCCCAATTGCTCACCCATTCTGCCATTTTTTCTTACTGCGGCGTCTGCCAGGAACGATACGTCAATAGTAGTGTATCATAAAAGAGACATCGTTACTTCTCCCAAAGGTTATTCGAGATGTCTTATTCCAAAACCTTAGTAACCAGCCATTGGTTACCTCAAGAGAGTCACCAAGTCGCCTATTTTTTCATACTGTGGCCAGTTTGCCAGATGCGATATGTCACTAGTTGTGTATCATAAACGAGTCATGATTACTTCTCCCAGAGGTTATTAGAGATTTTTTAATCCAAATCCCTAGTAACATGGCATTGGCTACCTTGAGAGAGTCGTAGTTACTTGTTTCAATTGCTCACCCAGTCTGCCATTTTTTCTTACTGCGGCCAGTCTGCCAGAACCGTTATGTCACTCGTTGTGTATCTTAAGAGAATCATCGTTACTCCTTCCATAGGTTACTGGTATTCTCTGATTCAATACTACTCGTGACGAAGCATTGGCTATTTTAATAGTGCCGTAGTTCTTCCTCCCAGTTACTCACAGTTTTCTACTTTTTGTGAACTTGTCCAGTCTGCCAGAATCGATATATCATTAGTTATGTATCATAAAATAGTCATCGTTACTCCTCCATAGGGTTATTCGAGATTTCTTAATCCAAACACCTAGTAACGAAGTATTCGCTAAATTAAGAGAGTCATTGTTACTCGTCCCAATTGCCCACCCAGTCCCCCATTTCTTCTTACTGCGGCCAGTTTGCCAGCAGCGATATGTCACTAGTTGTGTATCATGAATGAGTCATGATTACTCCTCGCAGAGGTTATTCGAGATTTCTTAATCGAAATCCTTAGTAAAATGGCATTGGCTACCTTAAGAGAGTCATAGTTAGTGGTTTCAATTGCTCACGCAGTCTGCCATTTTTTCTTACTGCGGCCAGTCTGCCAGAAGCGATATGTCACTAGTTGTGTATCATAAAACAGTCATCGTTACTCCTCCCAGGGGTTGTTTGAAATTTATTAATCCAGCCCCTATAACGAGGCATTGGCTACATTAATAGAGTCATAGTTACTCGTCCCAATTGCTCACCCAGTCTGCCATTTTTTCTTACTGCTGCCAGTCTGCCAGAACCGATATGTCACTCTTTGTGTATCTTAAGAGAATCATCGTTACTCCTTCCATAGGTTACTGGTATTCTCTGATTCAATACTACTCGTGACGAAGCATTGGCTATTTTAATAGTGCCGTAGTTCTTCCTCCCAGTTACTCACAGTTTCCTACTTTTTGTGAACTTGTCCAGTCTGCCAGAATCGATATATCATTAGTTATGTATCATAAAAGAGTCATCGTTACTCCTCCATAGGGTTATTCGAGATTTCTTAATCCAAACACCTAGTAACGAAGCATTCGCTAACTTAAGAGACTCATAGTTACTCGTCCCAATTGCTCACCCAGTCTCCCATTTCTTCTTACTGCGGCCCGTGTGCCAGCAGCCGTATGTCACTAGTTGTGTATCATAAAAGAGACATCGTTACTCCTCCCAGAGGTTATACGAGATTTCTTAATCCAAATCCCTAGTAACAAGACATTGGTAAGCTTAAGAGAGTCATAGTTACTCGTCTCAATTGCTCACCCAGTCTGCCATTTTTTCTTACTGCGGCCAGTATGCCAGAAGCGATATGTCACTAGTTGTGTATCATAAAACAGTCATCGTTACTCCTCCCAGTGGTTGTTCGAAATTTATTAATCCAGCCCCAATAACGAGGCATTGGCTACGTTAATAGAGTCATAGTTACTCGTCCCAATTGCTCACCCAGTCTGCCACTTTTTCTTACTGCGGCCAGTCTTCCAGAAGCGATATGTCACTAGTTGTGTATCATAAAAGAGTCATCGTTACTTCCCCCTGGGGTTATTCGAGATTTCTTAATCCAAACCACTAGTAACTAGTCATTGGCTACCTCAAGAGCGTCATAGTTACTCGTCCCAATTGCTCACCCAGTCTGCCATTTTTTCTTACTGCGGCGTCTGCCAGATGCGATATGTCAATAGTACTGTATCATAAAAGAGTCATCGTTACTTCTCCCAAAGGTTATTTGAGATTTCTTAATCCAAAACCCTAGTAACGAGGCTTTGGTTACCTCAAGAGAGTCACCAAGCCTCCCAGTTTTTCATACTGTACCCAGTTTACCAGAAGCGATATGTCACTAGTTGTGTATCATAAATGAGCCATCGTTACACCTCCCAGGGGTTATTCGAGATTTCTTCATCCAACCCCAATAACGAGCATTGGCTACGTTAAGGGAGTCATAGTTACTCGTCCCAATTGCTCACCCAGTCTGCCATTTTTTCATACTGAGGCCAGTCAGGCAGAAGCGATATGTCACTCGTTGTGTATCTTAAGAGAGTCATCGTTACTCCTTCCATAGGTTACTGGTATTCTCTGATTCAATACAACTCGTGACGAAGCGTTGGCTAATTTAATAGTGCCGTATTTCTTCCTCCCTGTTGCTCACAGAGTTTATACTTTTTGTGAACTTGTCCTGTCTGCCAGAATCGATATATCATTAGTTATGTATCATAAAAGAGTCATTGCTACTCCTCCATAGTGTTATTCGAGATTTTTTAATCCAAACACCTAGTAACGAAGCATTCGCTAACTTAAGAGAGTCATAGTTACTCGTACCAATTGCTCACCCAGTCACCCATTTCTTCTTACTTGCGGCCAGTTTGCCAGCAGCGTTATGTCACTAGTAGTATATCATAAAAGAGACATCGTTACTCCTGCCATAGGTTATACGAGATTTCTTAATCCAAATCCCTAGTAACAAGGCATTGGTAACCTTAAGAGAGTCATAGTTACTCGTCTCAATTGCTCACCCAGTCTGCCATTTTTTCTTACTGCGGCCGGTCTGCCAGAAGCGATTTGTCACTAGTTGTGTATCATAAAAGAGTCATCGTTACTCCTCCCAGGGGTAATTCGTGATTTATTAATCCAACCCCAATAACGAGGCATTGGCTACGTTCAGAGGGTCATAGTTACTCGTCCCAATTGCTCACCCATTCTGCCATTTTTCCTTACTGCGGCGTCTGCCACAAACGATATGTCAATAGTAGTGTATCATAAAAGAGTCATTGTTACTTCCCCCTGGGGTTATTCGAGATTTCTTAATCCAAACCACAGTAACGAGTCATTGGCTACCTCAAGAGAGTCATAGATACTCGTCCCAATTGCTCACCAAGTCTCCAATTTTTTCATACTGTGGCCAGTTTGCCAGAAGCGATATGTCACTATTTGTGTATCATAAAAGACTCATCATTACTTCCCCCTGGGGTATTTCGAAATTTCTTAATCCAAACCACTAGTAACGAGTCATTGGTTACCTCAAGAGAGTCATGGTTACTCGTCCCAATTGCTCACCAAGTCTCCCATTTTCATCCTGTGGCCAGTTTGTCAGAAGCGATATGTCACTATTTGTGTATCATGAAAGAGTCATGATTACTTCTCGCACAGGTTATTCGAGATTTCTTAATCGAAATCCTTAGTAAAATGGCATTGGCTACCTTAAGAGAGTCATAGTTACTTGTTTCAATTGCTCACCCAGTCTGCCATTTTATCTTACTGCGGCCAGTCTGCCAGAAGCGATATGTCACTAGTTGTGTATCATAAAAGAGTCAGCGTTACACCTCCCACGTGTTATTCGAGATTTCTTAATCCAATCCCCTAGTAACGATGCATTGGTTACCTTAAAACAGTCATAGTTACTCGTCCCAATTGCTCACCCAGTCTGCCATTTTTTCTTACTGCTGCCAGTCTGCCAGAACCGATATGTCACACGTAGTGTATCTTAAGAGAGTCATCGTTACTCCTTCCATAGGTTACTGGTATTCTCTGATTCAATACAACTCGTGACGAAGCATTGGCTATTTTAATAGTGCCGTAGTTCTTCCTCCCAGTTGCTCAAAGAGTTTACTACATTTTGTGAACTTGTCCAGTCTGCCAGAATCGACATATCATTAGTTATGTATCATAAAAGGGTCATCGTTACTCCTCCATAGGGTTATTCGATATTTCTTAATCCAAACACCTAGTAACGAAGCATTTGCTAACTTAAGAGAGTCATAGTTACTCGTCCCAATTGCTCACCCAGTCTCCCATATCTTCTTACTGCGGCCAGTGTGCCAGCAGCGGTATGTCACTAGTTGTGTATCATAAAAGAGACATCGTTACTCCTCCCAGAGGTTATGCGAGATTTCTTAATCCAAATCAATAGTAAAAAGACATTGGTAACCTTAAGAGAGTCATAGTTACTCGTCTCAATTGCTCACCCAGTCTGCCATTTTTTCTTACTGCGGCAAGTCTGCCAGAAGCGATATGTCACTAGTTGTGTATCATAAAAGAGTCACCGTTACTCCTCCCAGTGGTTATTCGAGATTTATTAATCCAACCCCAATGACGAGGCAATGGCTACGTTCAGAGGGTCATAGTTACTCGTCCCAATTGCTCACCCATTCTGCCATTTTTTCTTACTGCGGCGTCTGCCAGAAACTATATGTCAATAGTAGTGTATCATAAATGAAATGGTTCAAATGGCTCTGAGCACTATGGGACTCAACTGCTGTGGTCATTAGTCCCCTAGAACTTAGAACTACTTAAACCTAACTAACCTAAGCACATCACACACATCCATGCCCGAGGCAGGATTCGAACCTGCGACGGTTCCGGACTGAGCGCCTAGAACCGCGAGACCGCCGCGGCCGGCTATCATAAATGAGTCATCGTTACTTCTCCCAAGGGTTATTCGAGATTTCTTATTCCAAAACCCTAGTAGCGAGGCATTCGTTACCTCAAGAGAGTCACCAAGTCTCCTATTTTTTAATACTGTGGCCAGTTTGCCAGAAGCGATAAGTCACTAGTTGTTAATAATAAAAGAGTCATCGTTACTCCTCCCAGGGGTTATTCGTGATTTCTTCATCCAACCCCAAATAACGAGGCATTGGCTACGGTAAGAGAGTCATAGATACTCGTCCCAATTGCTCACCAAGTCTCCCATTTTTCATACTGTGGGCAGCTTGCCAGAAGCGATATGTCACTAGATGTGTGTCATAAAAGAGTTATGATTACTCCTCCCAGAGGTTATTCGAGATATCTTAATCCAAATCCCTAGTAACTTGGCATTGGCTACCTTAAGAAAGTCATAGTTACTTGTCCCAATTGCTCACCCAGTCTGCCATTTTTTCTTACTGCGGCGTCTGCCAGAAGCGATATGTCAATAGTAGTGTATCATAAAAGAGTCTTCGTTAATTCTCCCAAAGGTTATTCGAGATTTCTTAATACAAAACCCTAGTAACGAGGCATTGGTTATCTCAAGAGAGTCAACAGGTCTCCCATTTTTTCAAACTGTGGACAGTTTGCCAGAAGCGATATGTCACTAGTTGTATATCAAAAAAGAGTGATCGCTACTCCTCGCAGGGGTTATTCGATATTTCTTAATCCAACAACAATAACGAGGCATTAGCTACGTTAAGAGAGTCATAGTTACTCGTCCCAACTGCTCACGCAGTCTGCCATTTTTTCTTACTGCGGTAAGTCTGCCAGAAGCGATATGTCAATAAAAGTGTATCATAAAAGAGTAATCGTTACTTCCCCTTGGGGTTATTCGAGATTTCTTAATCCAAACCACTAGTAACGAGTCATTGGCTACCTCAAGAGAGTCATAGTTACTCGTCCCAATTGCTCACCAAGTCTCCCATTTTCATACTGTGACCAGTTTGTCAGAAGCGATATGTCACTAGTTGTGTATCACGAAAGAGTCATGATTACTCCTCACACAGGTTATTCGAGATTTCTTAGTCGAAATCCTTAGTAAAATGGCATTGGCTACCTTAAGAGAGTCATAGTTACTTGTTTCAATTGCTCACCCAGGCTGCCATTTTTCCTTACTGCGGCCAGTCTGCCAGAAGCGATATGTCACTAGTTGTGTATCATAAAAGAGTCAGCGTTACACCTCCCACGTGTTATTCGAGATTTCTTAATCCAATCCCCTAGTAACGATGCATTGGTTACCTTAAAACAGTCATAGTTACTCGTCCCAATTGCTCACCAAGTCTGCCATTTTTTCTTACTGCGGCCAGTCTGCCAGAACCGATATGTCACACGTAGTGTATCTTAAGGGAGTCATCGTTACTCCTTCCATAGGTTACATGTATTCTCTGATTCAATACAACTCGTGACGAAGCATTGGCTATTTTAATAGTGCCGTAGTTCTTCCTCCCAGTTGCTCACACAGTTTACTACATTTTGTGAACTTGTCCAGTCTGCCAGAATCGACATATCATTAGTTATGTATCATAAAAGAGTCATCGTTACTCCTCCATTGGGTTATTCGAGATTTCTTAATCCAAACACCTAGTAACGAAGCATTTGCTAACTTAAGAGAGTCATAGTTACTCGTCAGAATTGCTCACCCAGTCTCCCATTTCTTCTTACTGCGGCCAGTGTGCCAGCAGCGGTATGTCACTAGTTGTGTATCATAAAAGAGACATCGTTACTCCTCCCAGAGGTTATACGAGATTTCTTAATCCAAATCCCTAGTAACAAGACATTGGTAAAATTAAGAGAGTCATAGTTACTCGTCTCAGTTGCTCACCCAGTCTGCCATTTTTTCTTACTGCGGCCAGTCTGCCAGAAGCGATATGTCACTAGTTGTGTATCATAAAAGAGTCATCGTTACTCCTCCCAGTGGTTATTCGAGATTTATTAATCCAACCCCAATAACGAGGCATTGGCTACGTTCAGAGGGTCATAGTTACTCGTCCCAATTGCCCACAAATTCTGCCATTTTTTCTTACTGCGGCGTCTGCCAGAAACGATATGTCAATAGTAGTGTATCATAAAAGAGTCTTCGTTAATTCTCCCAAAGGTTATTCGACATTTGTTAATCCAAAACCATAGTAACGAGGCATTGGTTATCTCAAGAGAGTCAACAGGTCTCCCATTTCTTCATACTGTGGCCAGTTTGCCAGAAGCGATATGTCACTACTTGTATATCAAAAAAGGGTCATCGTTACTCCTCGCAGGGGTTATTCGATATTTCTTAATCCAACCCCAATAACAAGGCATTAGCTACGTTAAGAGAGTCATAGTTACTCGTCCCAATTGCTCACGCAGTCTGCCATTTTTTCTTACTGCGGTAAGTCTGCCAGAAGCGATATGTCAATAAAAGTGTATCATAAAAGAGTAATCGTTACTTCCCCCTGGGGTTATTCGAGATTTCTTAATCCAAACCACTAGTAACGAGTCATTGGCTACCTCAAGAGAGTCATAGTTACTCGTCCCAATTGCTCACCAAGTCTCCCATTTTCATACTGTGGCCAGTTTGTCAGAAGCGATATGTCACTAGTTGTGTATCACGAAGGAGTCATGATTACTCCTCGCACAGGTTATTCGAGATTTCTTAGTCGAAATCCTTAGTAAAATGGCATTGGCTACCTTAAGAGAGTCACTAAGTCTCCCATTTTTTCATACTGTATCCAGTTTGCAAGAAGCGATATGTCACAAGTTGTGTATCATAAAAGAGTCATGATTACTCCTCCCAGAGGTTATTCGAGATTTCTTAATCCAAACCCCTAGTAACAAGGCATTGGTTACCTTAAAAGAGTCATAGTTACTCGTCCCAATTGCTCACCCAGTCTGCCATTTTTTCTTACTGCGGCCAGTCTGCCAGAACCGATATGTCACTCGTTGTGTATCTTAAGAGAATCATCGTTACTCCTTCCATAGGTTACTGGTATTCTCTGATTATATACTACTCGTGACGAAGCATTGGCTATTTTAATAGTGCCGTAGTTCTTCCTCCCAATTACTCACAGTTTCCTACTTTTTGTGAACTTGTCCAGTCTGCCAGAATCGATATATCATTAGTTATGTATCATAAAATAGTCATCGATACTTCTGCATAGGGTTATTCGAGATTTCTTAATCCAAACACCAAGTAACGAAGCATTCGCTAACTTAAGAGAGTCAGAGTTACTTGTCCCAAATGCTCACTCAGTCTCCCATTTCTTCTTACTGAGGCCAGTTTGCCAGGAGCGGTATGTCACTAGTCGTGTATCATAAAAGAGACATCGTTACTCCTCCCAGAGGTTATACGAGATTTCCTAATCCAAATTCCTAGTAACAAGACATTGGTAACTTTAAGAGAGTCATAGTTACTCGTCTCAATTGCTCACACAGTCTGCCATTTTTTCTTACTGCGGCCAGTCTGCCAGAAGCGAAATGTCACTAGTTGTGTATCACAAAAGAGTCATCGTTACTTCTCCCAGGGGTTATTCGAGATTTATTATCCAACCCCAATAACGAGGCATTGGCTACGTTCAGAGGGTCATAGTTACTCGTCCCAATTGCTCACCCATTCTGCCATTTTTTCTTACTGCGGCCAGTCTGCCAGAAGCGAAATGTCACTAGATGTGTATCATAAAAGAGTCATCGTTACTTCTCCCAAAGGTTATTCGAGATTTCTTATTCCAAAACCCTAGTAACGAGGCATTGGTTTCCTCAAGAGAGTCACCAAGTCTCCAATTTTTTCATACTGTGGCCAGTTTGCCAGAAGCGATATGTCATTAGTTGTAAATCATAAAAAAGTCATCGTTACTCCTCCCAGGGCTAATTCGAGATTTCTTCATCCAACCCTCAATAACGAGGCATTGGCTACGTTAAGAGAGTCATAGTTACTCGTCCCAATTGCTCACCAAGTCTCCCATTTTTCATACTGTGGCCAGTTTGCCAGAAGCGATATGTCACTAGTTGTGTATCATAAAAGAGTTATGATTACTCCTCCCAGAGGTTATTCGAAATTTCTTAATCCAAATCCCTAGTAACATGGCATTGGCACCTTAAGAAAGTCATAGTTACTTGTCCCAATTGCTCACCCAGTCTGCCATTTTATCTTACTGCGGCGTCTGCCAGAAGCGATATGTCAATAGTAGTGTATCATAAAAGAGTCTTCGTTCATTCTCCCAAAGGTTATTCGAGATTTCTTAATCCAAAACCCTAGTAACGAGGCATTGGTTACCTCAAGAGAGTCAAAAAGTCTCCCATTTTTTCATACTGTGGCCAGTTTGCCAGAAGCGATATGTCACTAGTTGTATATCAAAAATGAGTCATAGTTACTCCTCGCAGGGGATATTCGATATTTCTTAATCCAACCCCAATAACGAGGCATTAGCTACGTTAAGAGAGTCATAGTTACTCGTCCCAATTGCTCACGCAGGCTGCCATTTTTTCTTACTGCGACCAGTCTGCCAGAAGCGATATGTCAATAAAAGTGTATCATAAAAGCGTCATCGTTACTTCCCCCTGGGGTTATTCGAGATTTCTTAATTCAAACCACTAGTAACGAGTCATTGGCTACCTCAAGAGAGTCATAGTTACTCGTCCCAATTGCTCACCAAATCTCCCATTTTTTGATACTGTGGCCAGTTTGTCAGAAGCGATATGTCACTAGTTGTGTATCATAAAAGAGGCAGCGTTACACCTCCCACGGGTTATTCGAGATTTCGTAATCCAATCCCCTAGTAACGATGCATTGGTTACCTTAAAACAGTCATAGTTTCTCGTCCCAATTGCTCACCCAGTCTGCAATTTTTTCTTACTTCTGGCAGTCTGCCAGAACCGATATGTCACTCGTTGTTTATCTTAAGAGAGTCATCGTTACTCCTTCCATAGGTTACTGGTATTCTCTGATTCAATACAACTCGTGACGAAGCATTGGCTATTTTAATAGTCCGTAGTTCTTCCACCCAGTTGCTCACACAGTTTACTACTTTTTGTGAACTTGTCCAGTCTGCCAAAGTCGATATATCATTAGTTATGTATCATAAAAGAGTCATCGTTACTCCTCCATAGGGTTATTCGAGATTTCTTAATCCAAACACCTAGTAACGAAGCATTCGCTAACTTAAGAGAGTCATAGTTACTCGTCCCACTTGCTCACCCAGTCTCCCATTTCTTCTTACTGCGGCCAGTGTGCCAGCAGCGGTATGTCACTAGTTGTGTATCATAAAACAGACATCGTTACTCCTCCCAGAGGTTATACGAGATTTCTTAATCCAAATCCCTAGTAACAAGACATTGTTAACCTTAAGAGAGTCATAGTTACTCGTCTCAATTGCTCACCCAGTCTGCCATTTTTTCTTACTGCGGCCAGTCTGCCAGAAGCGATATGTCACTAGTTGTGTATCATAAAGGAGTCATCGTTACACTTCCCAGGGGTTATTAGAGATTTCTTCATCCAACCCCAATAACGAAGCATTGGCTACGTTAAGAGAGTCATAGTTACTGGTCCCAATTATTCACCAAGTCTCCCATTTTTCATACTGTGGCCAGCTTGCCAGAATCGATATGTCACTAGTTGTGTATCATAAAAGAGTTATGATTTCTCCTCCCAGAGGTTATTCGAGATTTATTAATCCAACCCCAATAACGAGGCATTGGCTACGTTCAAAGGGTCATAGTTACTCGTCCCAATTGCTCACCCAGTCTGCCATTTTTTCTTACTGCGGCGTCTGCCAGAAACGGGATGTCACTAGTTGTGTATCATAAAAGAGTCATCGTTACTTCTCCCAAAGGTTATTCGAGATTTCTTAATCGAAATCCTTAGTAAAATGGCACTGGCTACCTTAAGAGAGTCATAGTTACTTGTCTCAATTGCCCACCCAGTCTGCCATTTTTTCTTACTGCGGCCAGTCTGCCAGGAGCGATATGTCACTAGTTGTGTATCTTAAGAGAGTCATTGTTATTCCTTCCATAGGTTACTGGTATTCTCTGATTCAATACAACTCGTGACGAATCATTGGCTATTTTAATAGTGCCGTAGTTCTTCCTCCCAGTTGCTCACACAGTTTACAACTTTTTGTGAACTTGTCCAGTCTGCCACAATCGATATATCATTAGTTATGTATCATAAAAGAGTCATCGTTACTTCTCCATAGGGTTATTCGAGATTTCTTAATCCAAACACCTAGTAACGAAGCATTCGCTAACTTAAAGAGGGTCCTAGTTACTCGTACCAATTGCTCACCCAGTCTGCCATTTTTTCTTACTGCGGCGTCTGCCAGATGCGATATGTCAATAGTAGTGTATCCTAAAAGAGTCATCGTTACTTCTCCGATAGATTATTCGAGATTTCTTAATCCAAAACCCTAGTAACGAGGCATTGGTTACCTCAAGAGAGTCACCAAGTCTCCCATTTTTTCATACTGTGGCCAGTTTGCCAGAAGCGATATGTCACTAGTTGTGTATCATAAAAGAGTCATCGTTACTCCTCCCAGGGGTTATTCGAGATTTCGTCATCCAACCCCAATAACGAATCATTGGCTAAGTTAAGGGAGTCATAGTTACTCGTCCCAATTGCTCACCCAGTCTGCCATTTTTTCTTACTGCGGCAAGACTGCCAGAAGCGATATGTCACTAGTTGTGTATCATAAAAGAGTCATCGTTACTTCCCCCTGGGGTTATTCGAGATTTCTTAATCCAAACCACTAGTAACTAGTCATTGGCTACCTCAAGAGCGTCATAGTTACTCGTCCCAATTGCTCACCCAGTCTGCCATTTTTTCTTACTGCGGCGTCTGCCAGAAGCGATATGTCAATAGTAGTGTATCATAAAAGAGTCATCGTTACTTCTCCCAAAGGTTATTCGAGATTTCTTAATTCAAACCCCTAGTAACGAGGCATTGGTTACCTTAAAAGAGTCATAGTTTCTCGTCCCAATTCCTCACCCAGTCTGCCATTTTTTCTTACTGCGGCCAGTCTGCCAGAACCGATATGTCACTCGTTGTGTATCTTAAGAGAGTCATCGTTACTACTTCCATAGGTTACTGGTATTCTCTGATGCAATACTACTCGTGACGAAGCATTGGCTATTTTAATAGTGCCATAGTTCTTCCTCCCAATTACTCACAGTTTCCTACTTTTTGTGAACTTGTCCAGTCTGCCAGAATCTATATATCATTAGTTATGTATCATAAAAGAGTCATCGTTACTCCTCCATAGGGTTATTCGAGATTTCTTAATCCAAACACCTAGTAACGAAGCATTCGCTAACTTAAGAGAGTCATAGTTACTCGTCCCAATTGCTCACCCAGTCTCCCATTTCTTCTTACTGCAGCCAGTTTGCCAGCAGCGGTATGTCACTAGTTGTGTATCATAAAAGAGTCATCGTTACTCCTCCCAGGGGTTATTCGAGATTTCGTCATCCAACCCCAATAACGAATCATTGGCTAAGTTAAGGGAGTCATAGTTACTCGTCCCAATTGCTCACCCAGTCTGCCATTTTTTCTTACTGCGGCCAGACTGCCAGAAGCGATATGTCACTAGTTGTGTATCATAAAAGAGTCATCGTTACTTCCCCCTGGGGTTATTCGAGATTTCTTAATCCAAACCACTAGTAACTAGTCATTGGCTACCTCAAGAGCGTCATAGTTACTCGTCCCAATTGCTCACCCAGTCTGTCATTTTATCTTACTGCGGCCAGTCTGCCAGAAGCGAAATGTCACTAGTTGTGTATCATAAAAGAGTCATCGTTACTCCTCCCAGGGGTTATTCGAGATTTATATATCCAACCCCATTAACGAGGCATTGGCTACATTCAAAGGGTCATAGTTACTCGTCCCAATTGCTCACCCAGTCTGCCATTTTTTCTTACTGCGGCGTCTGCCAGAAATGGTATGTCACTAGTTGTGTATCATAAAAGAGTCATCGTTACTTCTCCCAAAGGTTATTCGAGATTTCTTATTCCAAAACCCTAGTAACGAGGCATTGGCTACCTCAAGAGCGTCATAGTTACTCGTCCCAATTGCTCACCCAGTCTGCCATTTTTTCTTACTGCGGCCAGTCTGCCAGAACCGAAATGTCACTCGTTGTGTATCTTAAGAGAGTCATCGTTACTCCTTCCATAGGTTACTGGTATTCTCTAATTCAATACTACTCGTGACGAAGCATTGGCTATTTTAATAGTGCCGTAGTTCTTCCTCCCAATTACTCACAGTTTCCTACTTTTTGTGAACTTGTCCTGTCTGCCAGAATCGATATATCATTAGTTATGTATCATAAAAGAGTCATCGTTACCCCTCCATAGGGTTATTCGAGAGTTCTTAATCCAAACACCTAGTAACAAGACATTGGTAACCTTAAGAGTGTCATAGTTACTCGTCTCAATTGCTCACCCAGTATGTCATTTTTTCTTACTGCGGCCAGTCTGCCAGAAGCGAAATTTCACTAGTTGTGTATCATAAAAGAGTCATCGTTACTCCTCCCAGGGGTTATTCGAGATTTATTAATCCAACCCCAATAACGAGGCATTGGCTACGTTAAGAGAGTCATAGTTACTCGTCCCAATTGCTCACCCAGTCTGCCATTTTTTCTTACTGCGGCGTCTGATAGAAGCGATATGTCAATAGTAGTGTATCATAAAAGAATCATCGTTACTTCTCCCAAAGGTTATTCGAGATTTCTTAATCCAAAACCCTAGTAACGAGGCATTGGTTACCCCAAGAGAGTCACCAAGTCTCCCATTTTTTCATACTGTATCCAGTTTCCCAGAAGCGATATGTCACTAGTTGTGTATCATAAAAGAGTCATGATTACTTCTTCCAGAGGTTATTCGAGATTTCTTAATCCAAATCCCTAGTAACATGTCATTGGCTACCTTAAGAGGGTCATAGTTACTTGTCCCAATTGCTCACCCAGTCTGCCAATTTTTCTGACTGCGGCGTCTGCCAGAAGCGATATGTCAATAGTAGTGTATCATAAAAGAGTCATCGTTACTTCTCCCAAAGGTTATTCGAGATTTCTTATCCAAAACCCTAGTAACGAGGCATTGGTTACCTTAAAAGAGTCATAGTTACTCGTCCCAATTGCTCACCCAGTATCCCATTTCTCCTTACGGCGGCCAGTTTGCCAGCAGCGGTATGTCACTAGTTGTGTATCATAAAAGAGACATCGTTACTCCACCCAGAGGCTATACGAAATTTCTTAATCCAAATCCCTAGTAACAAGACATTGGTAACCTTAAGAGAGTCATAGTTACTCGTCTCAATTGCTCACCCAGTCTGTCATTTTTTCTTACTGCGGCCAGTCTGCCAGAAGCGAAATGTCACTAGTTGTGTATCATAAAAGCGTCATCGTTACTCCTCCCAGGGATTATTCGAGATTTATTAATCCAACCCCAACAACGAGGCACTGGCTACGTTCAAAGGGTCATAGTTACTCGTCCCAATTGCTCACCCATTCTGCCATTTTTCTTACTGCGGCGTCTGCCAGAAACGGTATG
Source organism: Schistocerca gregaria (assembly GCF_023897955.1). Lineage (NCBI taxonomy): Eukaryota > Metazoa > Arthropoda > Insecta > Orthoptera > Acrididae > Schistocerca > Schistocerca gregaria. The sequence goes on from NC_064931.1 coordinate 6,977,650, forward strand.
TCAATAGTAGTGTATCATAAAAGAGTCATCGTTACTTCTCCCAAAGGTTATCCGAGATTTCTTATTCCAAAACCCTAGTAACGAGGCATTGGTTACCTCAAGAGAGTCACCAAGTCTCCCATTTTTTCATACTGTGGCCAGTTTGCCAGAAGCGATATGTCACTAGTTGTGTATCATAAAAGAGTCATGATTACTTCTCCCAGAGGTTATTCGAGATTTCTTATTCCAAATGCCTAGTAACATGGCATTGGCTACCTTAAGAGGATCATAACAACTTGTCCCAATTGCTCACACAGTCTGCCATTTTTTTCTGACTGCGGCGTCTGCCAGTAGCGATATGTCAATAGTAGTGTATCATAAAAGAGTCATCGTTACTTCTCCCAAAGGTTATTCGAGATTTCTTAATCCAAACCCCTAGTATCGAGACATTGGTTACCTTAAAAGGGTCATAGTTACTCGTCCCAATTGCTCACCCAGTCTGCCATTTTTTCTTTCTGCGGCCAGTCTGCCAGAACCGATATGTCACTCGTTGTGTATCTTAAGAGAGTCATCTTACTCCTTCCATAGGTTACTGGTATTCTCTAATTCAATACTACTCGTGACGAAGCATTGGCTATTTTAATAGTGCCGTAGTTCTTCCTCCCAATTACTCACAGTTTCCTACTTTTTGTGAACTTGTCCTGTCTGCCAGAATCGATATATCATTAGTTATGTATCATAAAAGAGTCATCGTTACTCCTCCATAGGGTTATTCGAGATTTCTTAATCCAAACACCTAGTAACAAGACATTGGTAACCTTAAGAGTGTCATAGTTACTCGTCTCAATTGCTCACCCAGTCTGTCATTTTTTCTTACTGCGGCCAGTCTGCCAGAAGCGAAATGTCGCTAGTTCTGTATCATAAAAGAGTCATCGTTACCCCTCCCAGGGGTTATTCGAGATTTATTAATCCAACCCCAATAACGAGGCATTGGCTACGTTGAAAGGGTCATAGTTACTCGTCCCAATTGCTCACCCATTCTGCCATTTTTTCTTACTGCGGCGTCTGCCATAAACGATATGTCAATAGTAGTGTATCATAAAAGAGTCATCGTTACTTCTGCCAAAGGGTATTCGAGATTTCTTATTCCAAAACCCTAGTAACGAGGCATTGGTTACCTCAAGAGAGTCACTAAGTCTCCCATTTTTTCATACTGTATCCAGTTTGAAAGAATCGATATGTCACTAGTGGTGTATCATAAAAGAGTCATAATTACTTCTCCCAGAGGTTATTCGAGATTTCTTAATCCAAATCCATAGTAACATGGCATTGGCTACCTTAAGAGGGTTATAGTTACTTGTCCCAATTGCTCACCCAGTCTGCCATTTTTTCTGACAGCGGCGTCTGCCAGAAGCGATATGTCAATAGTAGTGTATCATAAAAGAGTCATCGTTACTTCTCCGAAAGGTTATTCGAGATTTCTTAATACGAAACCCTAGTAACGAGGCATTCGTTACCTCAAGAGGGTCACTAAGTCTCCCATTTTTTCATACTGTATCCAGTTTGAAAGAAGCGATATGTCACTAGTTGTGTATCATAAAAGACTCATGATTACTCCTCCCAGAGGTTATTCGAGATTTCTTAATCCAAACGCCTAGTAACGAGGCATTGGTTACCTTAAAAGAGTCATAGTTACTTGTTTTAATTGCTCACCCAGTCTGCCATTTTTTCTTACTGCGGCCAGTCTGCCAGAAGCGATATGTCACTAGTTGTGTATCATAAAAGAGTCAGCGTTACTCCTCCCACGGCTTATTCGAGATTTCTTAATCCAAACCCCTAGTAACGAGGCATTGGTTACCTTAAAAGAGTCATAGTTACTCGTCCGAATTGCTCACCCAGTCTGCCATTTTTTCTTACTGCGGCCAGCCTGCCAGAACCTATATGTCACTCGTTTGTATCTTAAGAGAGTCATCGTTACTCCTTCCATAGATTACTGGTATTCTCTGATTCAATACTACTCGTGACGAAGCATTGGCTATTTTAATAGTGCCGTAGTTCTTCCAACCCAATTACTCACACTTTCCTACTTTTTGTGAACTTGTCCAGTCTGCCAGAATCGATATATCATTAGTTATGTATCATAGAAGAGTCATCGTTACTCCTCCATAGGGTTATTCGACATTTCTTAATCCAAACACGTAGTAACGAAGCATTCGCTAACTTAAGAGAGTCATAGTTACTAGTCCCAATTGCTCACCCAGTCTCCCATTTCTTCTTACTGCGGCCAGTTTGCCAGCAGCGGTATGTCACTAGTTGTGTATCATAAAAGAGAAATCGTTACTCCTCCCAGAGGTTATACGAGATTTCTTAGTACAAATCCCTAGTAACAAGACATTGGTAACCTTAAGAGAGTCATAGTTACTCGTCTCAATTGCTCACCCAGTCTGCCATTTATTCTTACTGCGGCCAGTCTGCCAGAAGCGAAATGTCACTATTTGTGTATCATAAAAGAGTCATCGTTACTCCTCCCAGGGGTTATTCGAGATTTATTAATCCAACCCCAATAACGAGGCATTGGCTACGTTCAAAGGGTCATAGTTACTCGTCCCAATTGCTCACCCATTCTGCCATTTTTTCTTACTGCGGCGACTGCCAGAAACGATATGTCAATAGTAGTGTATCATAAAAGAGTCATCGTTACTTCTCACAAAGGTTATTCGAGATTTCTTACTCCAAAACCCTAGTAACGAGGCATTGGTTACCTCAAGAGTGTCACCAAGTCTCCTATTTTTTCATACTGTGGCCAGTTTGCCAGAGGCGATATGGCACTAGTTGTAAATCATAAAAGAGTCATCGTTACTCCACCCAGGGGTTATTCGAGGTTTCTTCATCTAACCCCAATAACTAGGCATTGGCTACGTTAAGAGAGACATAGTTACTCGTCCCAATTGCTCACTCAGTCTGCCATTTTTTCTTACTGCGGCGTCTGCAGAAGCGATATGTCAATGGTAGTGTATCATAAAAGAGTCATCGGTACTTCTCCCAAAGGTTATTCGAGATTTCTTAATCCAAAACCCTAGTAACGAGGCATTGGTTACCTCAAGAGAGTCACCAAGTCTCCCATTTTTTCATACTGTATCCAGTTTCCCAGAAGCGATATGTCACTAGTTGTGTATCATAAAAGAGTCATGATTACTTCTCCCAGAGGTTATTCGAGATTTCTTAATTCAAATCCCTAGTAACATGGCATTGGCTACCTTAAGAGGGTCATAGTTACTTGTCCCAATTGCTCACCCAGTCTGCCATTTTTTCTGACTGCGGAGTCTGCCAGAAGCGATATGTCAATAGTAGTGTATCATAAAAGAGTCATCGTTACTTCTCCCAAAGGTTATTCGAGATTTCTTAATACGAAACCCTAGTAACGAGGCATTGGTTACCTCAAGAGGGTCACTAAGTCTCCCATTTTTTCATACTGTATCCAGTTTGAAAGAAGCGATATGTCACTAGTTGTGTATCATAAAAGAGTCATGATTACTCCTCCCAGAGGTTATTCGAGATTTCTTAAATCAAATCCCTAGTAACATTTCATTGGCAACCTTAAGAGAGTCATAGTTACTTGTTTTAATTGCTCACCCAGTCTGCCATTTTTTCTTACTGAGGCCAGTCTGCCAGAAGCGATATGTCACTAGTTGTGTATCATAAAAGAGTCAGCGTTACTCCTCCCACGGGTTATTCGAGATTCCTTAATCCAAACCCCTAGTAACGAGGCATTGGTTACCTTAAAAGAGTCATAGATACTCGTCCCAATTGCTCACCCAGTCTCCCATTTCTTCTTACTGCGGCCAGTTTGTCAGCAGCAGTATGTCACTAGTTGTGTATCATAAAAGAGACATCGTTACTCCTCCCAGAGGTTATACGAGATTTCTTAATCTAAACCCCTAGTAACAAGACATTGGTAACCTTAGGAGAGTCATAGTTACTCGTCTCAATTGCTCACCCAATCTGCCATTTTTTCTTACTGCGGCCAGTCTGCCAGAAGCGAAATGTCACTAGTTGTGTATCATAAAAGAGTCATCGTTACTCCTCCCAGGGGTTATTCGAGATTTATTAATCCAACCCCAATAACGAGGCATTGGCAACGTTGAAAGGGTCATAGTTACTCGTCCCAATTGCTCACCCATTCTGCCATTTTTTCTTACTGCGGCGTCTGCCAGAAACGATATGTCAATAGTAGTGTATCATAAAAGAGTCATCGTTACTTCTGCCAAAGGGTATTCGAGATTTCTTATTCCAAAACCCTAGTAACGAGGCATTGGTTACCTCAAGAGAGTCACTAAGTCTCCCATTTTTTCATACTGTATCCAGTTTGAAAGAATCGATATGTCACTAGTGGTGTATCATAAAAGAGTCATAATTACTTCTCCCAGAGGTTATTCGAGATTTCTTAATCCAAATCCATAGTAACATGGCATTGGCTACCTTAAGAGGGTTATAGTTACTTGTCCCAATTGCTCACCCAGCCTGCCATTTTTTCTGACAGCGGCGTCTGCCAGAAGCGATATGTCAATAGTAGTGTATCATAAAAGAGTCATCGTTACTTCTCCTAAAGGTTATTCGAGATTTCTTAATACGAAACCCTAGTAACGAGCATTGGTTACCTCAAGAGAGTCACTAAGTCTCCCATTGTTTCATACTGTATCCAGTTTGAAAGAAGCGATATGTCACTAGTTGTGTATCATAAAAGAGTCAGCGTTACTCCTCCCACGGGTTATTCGAGATTCCTTAATCCAAACCCCTAGTAACGAGGCATTGGTTACCTTAAAAGAGTCATAGTTACTCGTCCCAATTGCTCACCCAGTCTGCCATTTTTTCTTACTGCGGCTAGTCTGCCAGAACCTATATGTCACTCGTTGTGTATCTTAAGAGAGTCATCGTTACTCCTTCCATAGGTTACTGGTATTCTCTGATTCAATACTACTCGTGACAAAGCATTGGCTATTTTAATAGTGCCGTAGTTCTTCCTCCCAATCACTCACAGTTTCCTACTTTTTGTGAACTTGTCCAGTCTGCCAGAATCGATATATCATTAGTTATGTATCATAAAAGAGTCATCGTTACTCCTCCATAGGGTTATTCGACATTTCTTAATCCAAACACCTAGTAACGAAGCATTCGCTAACTTAAGAGAGTCATAGTTACTCGTCCCAATTGCTCAACCAGTCTGCCATTTTTTCTTACTGCGGCGTCTGCCAGATGCGATATGTCAATAGCAGTGTATCACAAAAGAGTCATCGTTACTTCTCCGATAGGTTATTCGAGATTTCTTAATCCAAAACCCTAGTAACGAGCCATTGGTTACCTCAAGAGAGTCACCAAGTCTCCCATTTTTTCATACTGTGGCCAATTGGCCAGAAGCGATATGTCACTAGTTGTTTATCATAAAAGAGTCATGATTACACCTCCCAGAGGTTATTCGAGATTTCTTAAATCAAATCCCTAGTAACATGGCATTGGCTACCTTAAGAGGGTCATAGTTACTTGTTTCAATTGCTCACCCAGTCTGCCATTTTTTCTTACTGCGGCCAGTCTGCCAGAAGCGATATGTCACTAGTTGTGTATCATAAAAGAGTCAGCGTTACTCCTCCCACGGGTTATTCTAGATTTCTTAATCCAAACCCCTAGTGAAGAGTCATTGGTTACCTTAAAAGAGTCATAGTTACTCGTCCCAATTGCTCACCCAGTCTGTCATTTTTTCTTACTACGGCCAGTCTGCCAGAACCGATATGTCACTCGTTGTGTATCCTAAGAGAGTCATCGTTACTCCTTCCATAGGTTACTGGTATTCTGTGATTCAATACTACTCGTGACGAAGCATTGGCTATTTTAATAGTGCCGTAGTTCTTCCTCCCAATTACTCACAGTTTCCTACTTTTTGTGAACTTATCCACTCTGCCAGAATCGATATATCATTAGTTATGTATCATAAAAGAGTCAACGTTACTCCTCCATAGGGTTATTCGAGATTTCTTAATCCAAACACCTAGTAACGAAGCATTCGATAACTTCAGAGAGTCATAGTTACTCGTCCCAATTGCTCACCCAGTCTCCCATTTCTTCTTACTGCGGCCAGTTTGCCAGCAGCGGTATGTCACTAGTTGTGTACCATAAAAGAGACATCGTTACTCCTCCCAGAGGTTATACGAGATTTCTTAATCCAAATCCCTAGTAACAAGACATTGGTAACCTTAAGAGAGTCTTAGTTACTCGTCTCAATTGCTCACCCAGTCTGCCATTTTTTCTTACTGCGGCCAGTCTGCCAGAAGCGAAATGTCACTAGTTGTGTATCATAAAAAAGTCATCGTTACTCCTCCCAGGGGTTATTAGAGATTTATTACTCCAACCCCAATAACGAGGCATTGGCTACGTTTAAAGGGTCATAGTTACTTGTCCCAATTGCTCACCCATTCTGCCATTTTTTCTTACTGCGGTGTCTGCCAGAAACGGTATGTCAATAGTAGTGTATCATAAAAGAGTCATCGTTACTTCTACCAAAGGTTATTCGAGATTTCTTATTCCAAAACCCTTGTAACGAGGCATTGGTTACCTCAAGAGAGTCACCAAGTCTCCCATTTTTTCATACTGTGGCCAGTTTGCCAGAAGCGATATGTCACTAGTTGTGTAACATAAAAGAGTCATGATTACTTCTCCCAGAGGTTATTCGAGATTTCTTAATCCTAATCCCTAGTAACATGGCATTGGCTACCTTAAGAGGGTCATAGTTACTTGTCCCAATTGCTCACCCAGTCTGCCATTTTTTCTGACTGCGGCGTCTTCCAGAAGCGATATGTCAATAGTAGTGTATCAAAAAAGACTCATCGTTACTTCTCCCAAAGGTTATTCGAGATATCTTAATCCAAAACCCTAGTAACGAGGCATTGGTTACCTCAAGAGAGTCACCAAGTCTCCCATTTTTGCATACTGTATCCAGTGTCCCAGAAGCGATATGTCACTAGTTGTGTATCATAAAATAGTCATGATTACTTCTCCCAGAGGTTATTCGAGATTTCTTAATCCAAATCCCTAGTAACATGGCATTGGCTACCTTAAGAGAGTCATAGTTACTTGTACCAATTGCTCACACAGTCTGCCATTTTGTCTGACTGCAGCGTCTGCCAGAAGCGATATGTCAATAGTAGTGTGTCATAAAAGAGTCATCGATACTTCTCCCAAAGGTTATTCGAGATTTCTTAATCCAAACCACTAGTAACGAGTCATTGGCTACCTCAAGAGAGTCATAGTTACTCGTCCCAATTGCTCACCAAGTCTCCCATTTTTTCATACTGTGGCCAGTTTGTCAGAAGCGATATGTCACTAGCTGTGTATCATAAAAGACTCATCGTTATTTCCCCTGGGGTTATTCGAGATTTCTTAATCCAAACCACTAGTAACGAGTAATTTGCTACCTCAAGAGAGTCATAGTTACTCGTCCCAATTGCTCACCAAGCCTCTTGTTTTTCATACTGTGGCCAGTTTGCCAGAAGAGATATGTCACTAGTTGTGTATCATAAAAGAGTCATGATTACTCCTCCCAGAGGTTATTCGAGATTTCTTAATCCAAATCCTTAGTAACATGGCATTGGCTACCTTAAGAGATTCATAGTTACGTGTCCCAATTGCTCACTCAGTCTGCCATTTTTTCTTACTGCGGCGTCTGCCAGAAGCGATGTGTCACTAGTTGTGTATCATAAAAGAGTCATCGTTACTCCTCCCAGGGGTTATTCGAGATTTCTTAATCCAAACCACCAGTAAGGAGTCATTGGCTACCTCAAGAGTGTCATAGATACTTGTCCCAATTGCTCACCCAGTCTGCCATTTTTTCTTACTGCGGCCAGTCTGCCAGAAGCTATATGTCACTAGTTCTGTATCATAAAAGAGTCAGCGTTACACATCCCACGGGTTATTCGAGATTTCTTAATGCAAACCCCTAGTAACGAGGCATTGGTTACCTTAAAAGAGTCATAGTTACTCGTCCCCAATTGCTCACCCAGTCTGAGATGTTTTCTTACTGTAGCCAGTCTGCCAGAACCGATATGTCACTCGTTGTGTATCTTAAGAGTGTCATCATTACTCCTTCCATAGGTTACTGATATTATCTGATTCAATACTACTCGTGACGAAGCGTTGGCTATTTTAATAGTGTCGTAGTTCTTCCTCCCAGTTGCTCACAGTTTCCTACTTTTTGTGAAATTTTCCAGTCTGCCAGAATCGATATATCATTAGTAATGCATCATAAAAGAGTCATCGTTACTCCTCCATAGGGTTATTCGAGATTTCTTAATCCAAACACCAAGTAACGAAGCATTCGCTAACTTAAGAGAGTCATAGTTACTCGTCCCAATTGCTCACCCAGTCTCCCATTTCTTCTTACTGCGGCCAGTTTGCCAGCAGCGGTATGTCACTAGTTGTGTATCATAAAAGAGACATCGTTACTCCTCCCAGAGGTTATACGAGATTTCTTAATCCAAATCCCTAGTAACAAGACATTGGTAACATTAAGAGAGTCATAGATACTCGTCTCAATTGCTCACACAGTCTGCCATTTTTTCTTACTGCGGCGTCTGCCAGAAGCGATATGTCACTAGTTGTGTATCATAAAAGAGTCATCGTTACTCCTCCCAGGGGTTATTCGAGATTTCTTAATCCAAACCACTAGTAACGAGTCATTGGCTACCTCAAGAGTGTCATAGATACTCGTCCCAATTGCTCACCCAGTCTCCCATTTCTTCTTACTGCGGCCAGTATGCCAGCAGCGGTATGTCACTAGTTGTGTATCATAAAAGAGACATCGTTACTCCTCCCAGAGGTTATACGAGATTTCTTAATCCAAATCCCTAGTAACAAGACATTGGTAACCTTAAGAGAGTCATAGTTACTCGTCTCAATTGCTCACCCAGTCTGCTATTTTTCCTTACTGCAGCGTCTGCCAGAAGCGATATTTCAATAGTAGTGTATCATAAAAGAGTCATCGTTACTTCTCCCAAAGGTTATTCGAGATATCTTAATCCAAAACCCTAGTGACGAGGCATTGGTTACCTCAAGAGAGTCACCAAGTCTCCCATTTTTTCATACTGTATGCAGTTTGCCAGAAGCGATACGTCACTAGTTATGTAACATAAAAGAAGCATGATTACTCCTCCCAGAGTTTATTCGAGATTTCTTAATCCTAATCCCTAGTAACATGGTATTGGCTACCTTAAGAGAGTCATAGTTACGTGTCCCAATTGCTCACCCATTCTGCCATTTTTTCTTACTGCGGCGTCTGCCAGAAGCGATATGTCACTAGTTGTGTATCATAAAAGAGTCATCGTTACTCCTCCCAGGGGTTATTCGAGATTTATTAATCCAACACCAATAACGAGGCATTGGCTACGTTCAGAGGGTCATAGTTACTCGTCCCAATTGCTCACCCATTCTGCCATTTTTTCCTACTGCGGCGTCTGCCAGAAGCGATAATGTCAATAGTAGTGTATCATAAACAAGTTATCCTTACTTCTCTCAAAGGTTATTCGAGATTTCTTAATCCAAACCACTAGTAACGAGGCATTGGTTACCTCAAGAGAATCACCAAGTCTCCCATTTAGTCATACTGTGGCCAGTTTGCCAGAAGCGATATGTCACTAGTTGTATATCATAAAAGAGTCATCGTTACTCCTCCCAGGGGTTATTCGAGATTACTTCATCCAACTCCAATAACGAGGCATTGGCTACACTGAGAGAGTCATAGTTACTCGTCCCAGTTGCTCACCCAGTCTGCCATTTTTTCTTACTGCGGCGTCTGCCAGAAGCGATATGTCAGTAGTAGTGTATCATAAAAGAGTCATCGTTACTTCTCCCAAAGGTTATTCGAGATTTCTTAAGCCAAATCCCTAGCAACATGGCATTGGCTACCTTAAGAGTGTCATCGTTACTTGTCCCAATTGCTCACCCAGTCTGCCATTTTTTCTTACTGCGGCGTCTGCCAGAAGCGATATGTCAATAGTAGTGTATCATAAAAGAGTCATCATTACTTCTCATAAAGGTTATTCGAGATTTCTTAATCCAAAACCCTAGTAACGAGGCATTTGTTACCTCAAGAGAGTCACCAAGACTCCCATTTTTTCATACTGTATCCAGTTTGCCAGAAGCGATATGTCACTTGTTGTGTATCATAAAAAAGTCGTGATTTCTCCTCCCAGAGGTTATTCGAGATTTCTTAAACCAAATCCCTAGTAACTTGGCATTGGCTACCTTAAGAGAGTCATAGTTACTTGTCCCAATTGCTCACCCAGTCTGCCATTTTTTCTTACTGCGGCATCTGCCAGAAGCGATATGTCAGTAGTAGTGTATCATAAAAGAGTCATCGTTACTTCTCCCAAAGGTTATTCGAGATTTCTTAATCCAAAACCCTAGTAACGAGGCATTGGTTACCTCAAGAGGGTCACCAAGTCTCCCATTTTTTCATACTGTGGCCAGTTTGCCAGAAGCGATATGTCACTAGTTGTATATAATAAAAGAGTCATCGTTACTCCTCCCAGGTGTTATTCGAGATTTCTTAATCCAACCCCAATAACGAGGCATTGGCTACGTTAAGAGTGTCATAGTTACTCGTCCCAATTGCTCACAAAATCTGCCATTTTTTCTTACTGCGGCCAGTCTGCCAGAAGCGATATGTCGATAGTAGTGTATCATAAAAGAGTCGTCGTTACTTCCCCCTGGGGTTATTCGAGATTTCTTAATCCAAACCACTAGTAACGAGACATTGGCTACCTCAAGAGAGTCATAGTTACTCGTCCCAAATGCTCACCAAGTATCACATTTTTTCATACTGTGGCCAGTTTGCCAGAAGCGATATGTCACTAGTTGTGTATCATAAAAGACTCATCGTTACATCCCCCTGGGGTTATTAAAGATTTCTTAATCCAAACCACTAGTAAAGAGGCATTGGCTATCTCAAGAGAATCGTAGTTACTCGTCCCGATTGCTCACCAAGTCTCCCATTTTTCATACTGTGGCCAGTTTGCCAGAAGCGATATGTCACTAGTTGTGTATCATAAAAGAGTCATGATTACTCCTCCCAGAGGTTATTCGAGATTTCTTAATCCAAACCACTAGTAACGAGTTATTGGCTACCTCAGGAGTGTCATAGATACTTGTCCCAATTGCTCACCCAGTCTGCCATTTTTTCATACTGCGGCCAGTCTGCCAGAGGCGATATGTCACTAGTTGTGTATCATAAAAGTGTCAGCGTTACACCTCCCATTGTTTATTCGAGATTTCTTAAACCAAACCACTAGTAACGAGGCATTGGCTACCTCAAGAGAGTCATAGTTACACGTCCCAATTGCTCACCCAGTCTGGCATTTTTTCCTACTGCGGCCAGTCTGCCAGAATCGATATGACACTCGTTGTGTATCTTAAGAGAGTCATCGTGACTCCTTCCATAGGTTACTGGTATTCTCTGATTCAATACTACTCGTGACGAAGCATTGGCTATTTTAATAGTGCCGTAGTTCTTCCTCCCAGGTGCTCACAGTTTACTACATTTTGTGAACTTGTCCAGTCTGCCAGAATCGACATATCATTAGTTATGTATCATAAAAGAGTCATCGTTACTCCTCCATAGGGTTATTCGAAATTTCTTAATCCAAACACCTAGTAACGAAGCATTCGCTAACTTAAGAGTGTCATAGTTACTCGTCCCAATTGCTCACCCAGTCTCCCATTTCTTCTTACTGCGGCCAGTTTGCCAGCAGCGGTATGTCACTAGTTGTGTATCATAAAAGAGACATCGTAACTCCTCCCAGAGGTTATACGAGATTTCTTAATCCAAATCCCTAGTAACAAGACATTGGTAACCTTAAGAGAGTCATAGTTACTCGTCTCAATTGCTCACCCAGTCTGGTATTTTTCCTTACTGCAGCGTCTGCCAGAAGCGATATGTCAATAGTAGTGTATCATAAAAGAGTCATCGTTACTTCTCCCAAAGGTTATTCGAGATTTCTTAATCCAAAACCCTAGTAACGAGGCATTGGTTACCTCAAGAGAGTCACCAAGTCTCCTATTTTTTCATACTGTGGCGAGTTTGCCAGAAGCGATATGTCACTAGTTGTATATCATAAAAGAGTCATCGTTACTCCTCCCAGGGGTTATTCGAGATTTCTTCATCCAACCCCAATAAGGACGCATTGGCTACGTTAAGAGACTCATAGTTACTCGTCCCAATTGCTCACCCATTCTGCCATTTTTTCTTACTGCGGCGTCTGCCAGAAGCGATATGTCAATAGTAGCGTATCATAAAAGAGTCATCGTTACTTCTCCCAAAGGTTATTCGAGATTTCTTAATACAATACCCTAGTAACGAGGCATTGGTTACCTCAAGAGAGTCACCAAGTCTCCCATTTTTTCATACTGTATGCAGTTTGCCAGAAGAGATACGTCACTAGTTATGTATCATAAAAAAACATGATTACTCCTCCCAAAGGTTATTCGAGATTTCTTAATCGTAATCCCTAGTAACATGGCATTGGCTACCTTAAGAGAGTCATAGTTACGTGTCCCAATTGCTCACCCAGTCTGCCATTTTTTCTTACTGTGGCGTCTGCCAGAAGCGATATGTCACTAGTTGTGTATCATAAAAGAGTCATCGTTACTCCTCCCAGGGGTTATTCGAGATTTATTAATCCAACACCAATAACGAGGCATTGGCTACGTTCAGAGGGTCATAGTTACTCGTCCCAATTGCTCACCCATTTCGCCATTTTTTCCTACTGCGGCGTCTGCCAGAAGCGATAATGTCAATAGTAGTGTATCATAAACAAGTTATCCTTACTTCTCCCAAAGGTTATTCGAGATTTCTTAATCCAAAACCCTAGTATCGAGGCATTGGTTACCTTAAAAGAGTCATAGTTACTCGTCCCAATTGCTCACCCAGTCTGTCATTTTTTCTTACTGCGGCCAGTCTGACAGAAGTGATATGTCAATAGTAATGAAACATAAAAGAGTCATCATTACTTCCCCCTAGGGTTATTCGAGATTTCTTAATCCAAACCACTAGTAACGAGGCATTGGTTACCTCAAGAGGGTCACCAAGTCTCCCATTTTTTCATACTGTGGCCAGTTTGCCAGAAGCGATATGTCACTAGTTGTATATCATAAAAGACTCATCGTTACTCCTCCCAGGTGTTATTCGAGATTTCTTAATCCAACCCCAATAACGAGGCATTGGCTACGTTAAGAGAGTCATAGTTACTCGTCCCAATTGCTCACCCAGTCTGCCATTTTTTCTTACTGCGGCCAGTCTGCCAGAAGCGATATGTCAATAGTAGTGTATCATAAAAGAGTCGTCGTTACTTCCCCCTGGGGTTATTCGAGATTTCTTAATCCAAACCACTAGTAACGAGACATTGGCTACCTCAAGAGAGTCATAGTTACTCGTCCCAATTGCTCACCAAGTATCACATTTTTTCATACTGTGGCCAGTTTGCCAGAAGCGATATGTCACTAGTTGTGTATCATAAAAGACTCATCGTTACATCCCCCTGGGGTTATTAAAGATTTCTTAATCGAAACCACTAGTAAAGAGGCATTGGCTATCTCAAGAGAATCGTAGTTACTCGTCCCAATTGCTCACCAAGTCTCCCATTTTTCATACTGTGGCCAGTTTGCCAGAAGTGATATGTCAGTAGTTGTGTATCATAAAAGAGTCATGATTACTCCTCCCAGAGGTTATTCGAGATTTCTTAATCCAAACCACTAGTAACGAGTTATTGGCTACCTCAAGAGTGTCATAGATACTTGTCCCAATTGCTCACCCAGTCTGCCATTTTTTCTTACTGCGGCCAGTCTGCCAGAGGCGATATGTCACTAGTTGTGTATCATAAAAGAGTCAGCGTTACACCTCCCACTGTTTATTCGAGATTTCTTAATCCAAACCACTAGTAACGAGGCATTGGCTACCTCAAGAGAGTCATAGTTACTCGTCCCAATTGCTCACCCAGTCTGGCATTTTTTCTTACTGCGGCCAGTCTGCCAGAATCGATATGTCACTCGTTGTGTATCTTAAGAGAGTCATCGTTACTCCTTCCATAGGTTACTGGTATTCTCTGATTCAATACTACTCGTGACGAAGCATTGGCTATTTTAATAGTGCCGTAGTTCTTCCTCCCCGGTGCTCACAGTTTATTACTTTTTGTGAACTTGTCCAGTCTGCCAGAATCGATATATCATTAGTTATGTATCATAAAAGAGTCATCGTTACTCCTCCATAGGGTTATTCGAAATTTCTTAATCCAAACACCTAGTAACGAAGCATTCGCTAACTTAAGAGTGTCATAGTTACTCGTCCCAATTGCTCACCCAGTCTCCCATTTCTTCTTACTGCGGCCAGTTTGCCAGCAGCGGTATGTCACTAGTTGTGTATCATAAAAGAGACATCGTAACTCCTCCCAGAGGTTATACGAGATTTCTTAATCCAAATCCCTAGTAACAAGACATTGGTAACCTTAAGAGAGTCATAGTTACTCGTCTCAATTGCTCACCCAGTCTGGTATTTTTCCTTACTGCAGCGTCTGCCAGAAGCGATATGTCAATAGTAGTGTATCATAAAAGAGTCATCGTTACTTTTCCCAAAGGTTATTCGAGATTTCTTAATCCAAAACCCTAGTAACGAGGCATTGGTTACCTCAAGAGAGTCACCAAGTCTCCTATTTTTTCATACTGTGGCGAGTTTGCCAGAAGCCATATGTCACTAGTTGTATATCATAAAAGAGTCATCGTTACTCCTCCCAGGGGTTATTCGAGATTTCTTCATCCAACCCCAATAAGGACGCATTGGCTACGTTAAGAGACTCATAGTTACTCGTCCCAATTGCTCACCCATTCTGCCATTTTTTCTTACTGCGGCGTCTGCCAGAAGCGATATGTCAATAGTAGCGTATCATAAAAGAGTCATCGTTACTTCTCCCAAATGTTATTCGAGATTTCTTAATACAATACCCTAGTAACGAGGCATTGGTTACCTCAAGAGAGTCACCAAGTCTCCCATTTTTTCATACTGTATGCAGTTTGCCAGAAGAGATACGTCACTAGTTATGTATCATAAAAAAAAACATGATTACTCCTCCCAAATGTTATTCGAGATTTCTTAATCCTAATCCCTAGTAACATGGCATTGGCTACCTTAAGAGAGTCATAGTTACGTGTCCCAATTGCTCACCCAGTCTGCCATTTTTTCTTACTGTGGCGTCTGCCAGAAGCGATATGTCACTAGTTGTGTATCATAAAAGAGTCATCGTTACTCCTCCCAGGGGTTATTCGAGATTTATTAATCCAACACCAATAACGAGGCATTGGCTACGTTCAGAGGGTCATAATTACTCGTCCCAATTGCTCACCCATTTCGCCATTTTTTCCTACTGCGGCGTCTGCCAGAAGCGATAATGTCAATAGTAGTGTATCATAAACAAGTTATCCTTACTTCTCCCAAAGGTTATTCGAGATTTCTTAATCCAAAACCCTAGTATCGAGGCATTGGTTACCTTAAAAGAGTCATAGTTACTCGTCCCAGTTGCTCACCCAGTCTGCCATTTTTTCTTACTGCGGCCAGTCTGACAGAAGTGATATGTCAATAGTAATGAAACATAAAAGAGTAATCGTTACTTCCCCCTGGGGTTATTCGAGATTTCTTAATCCAAACCACTAGTAACGAGGCATTGGTTACCTCAAGAGGGTCACCAAGTCTCCCATTTTTTCATACTGTGGCCAGTTTGCCAGAAGCGATATGTCACTAGTTGTATATCATAAAAGACTCATCGTTACTCCTCCCAGGTGTTACTCGAGATTTCTTAATCCAACCCCAATAACGAGGCATTGGCTACGTTAAGAGAGTCATAGTTACTCGTCCCAATTGCTCACCCAGTCTGCCATTTTTTCTTACTGCGGCCAGTCTGCCAGAAGCGATATGTCAATAGTAGTGTATCATAAAAGAGTCGTCGTTACTTCCCCCTGGGGTTATTCGAGATTTCTTAATCCAAACCACTAGTAACGAGACATTGGCTACCTCAAGAGAGTCATAGTTACTCGTCCCAATTGCTCACCAAGTATCACATTTTTTCATACTGTGGCCAGTTTGCCAGAAGCGATATGTCACTAGTTGTGTATCATAAAAGACTCATCGTTACATCCCCCTGGGGTTATTAAAGATTTCTTAATCCAAACCACTAGTAACGAGTTATTGGCTACCTCAAGAGTGTCATAGATACTTGTCCCAATTGCTCACCCAGTCTGCCATTTTTTCTTACTGCGGCCAGTCTGCCAGAGGCGATATGTCACTAGTTGTGTATCATAAAAGAGTCAGCGTTACACCTCCCACTGTTTATTCGAGATTTCTTAATCCAAACCACTAGTAACGAGGCATTGGCTACCTCAAGAGAGTCATAGTTACTCGTCCCAATTGCTCACCCAGTCTGGCATTTTTTCTTACTGCGGCCAGTCTGCCAGAATCGATATGTCACTCGTTGTGTATCTTAAGAGAGTCATCGTTACTCCTTCCATAGGTTACTGGTATTCTCTGATTCAATACTACTCGTGACGAAGCATTGGCTATTTTAATAGTGCCGTAGTTCTTCCTCCCAGGTGCTCACAGTTTATTACTTTTTGTGAACTTGTCCAGTCTGACAGAATCGATATATCATTAGTTATGTATCATAAAAGAGTCATCGTTACTCCTCCATAGGGTTATTCGAAATTTCTTAATCCAAACACCTAGTAACGAAGCATTCGCTAACTTAAGAGTGTCATAGTTACTCGTCCCAATTGCTCACCCAGTCTCCCATTTCTTCTTACTGCGGCCAGTTTGCCAGCAGCGGTATGTCACTAGTTGTGTATCATAAAAGAGACATCGTTACTCCTCCCAGAGGTTATACGAGATTTCTTAATCCAAATCCCTAGTAACAAGACATTGGTAACCTTAAGAGAGTCATAGTTACTCGTCTCAATTGCTCACCCAGTCTGCTATTTTTCCTTACTGCAGCGTCTGCCAGAAGCGATATGTCAATAGTAGTGTATCATAAAAGAGTCATCGTTACTTCTCCCAAAGGTTATTCGAGATATCTTAATCCAAAACCCTAGTGACGAGGCATTGGTTACCTCAAGAGAGTCACCAAGTCTCCCATTTTTTCATACTGTATGCAGTTTGCCAGAAGCGATACGTCACTAGTTATGTAACATAAAAGAAACATGATTACTCCTCCCAGAGTTTATTCGAGATTTCTTAATCCTAATCCCTAGTAACATGGCATTGGCTACCTTAAGAGAGTCATAGTTAAGTGTCCCAATTGCTCACCCAGTCTGCCATTTTTTCTTACTGCGGCGTCTGCCAGAAGCGATATGTCACTAGTTGTGTATCATAAAAGAGTCATCGTTACTCCTCCCAGGGGTTATTCGAGATTTATTAATCCACCACCAATAACGAGGCATTGGCTACGTTCAGAGGGTCATAGTTACTCGTCCCAATTGCTCACCCATTTCGCAATTTTTTCCTACTGCGGCGTCTGCCAGAAGCGATAATGTCAATAGTAGTGTATCATAAACAAGTTATCCTTACTTCTCCCAAAGGTTATTCGAGATTTCTTAATCCAAAACCCTAGTATCGAGGCATTGGTTACCTTAAAAGAGTCATAGTTACTCGTCCCAATTGCTCACCCAGTCTGCCATTTTTTCTTACTGCGGCCAGTCTGACAGAAGTGATATGTCAATAGTAATGAAACATAAAAGAGTCATCGTTACTTCCCCCTGGGGTTATTCGAGATTTCTTAATCCAAACCACTAGTAACGAGGCATTGGTTACCTCAAGAGGGTCACCAAGTCTCCCATTTTTTCATACTGTGGCCAGTTTGCCAGAAGCGATATGTCACTAGTTGTATATCATAAAAGACTCATCGTTACTCCTCCCAGGTGTTATTCGAGATTTCTTAATCCAACCCCAATAACGAGGCATTGGCTACGTTAAGAGAGTCATAGTTACTCGTCCCAATTGCTCACCCAGTCTGCCATTTTTTCTTACTGCGGCCAGTCTGCCAGAAGCGATATGTCAATAGTAGTGTATCATAAAAGAGTCATCATTACTTCTCATAAAGGTTATTCGAGATTTCTTAATCCAAAACCCTAGTAACGAGGCATTTGTTACCTCAAGAGAGTCACCAAGACTCCCATTTTTTCATACTGTATCCAGTTTGCCAGAAGCGATATGTCACTAGTTGTGTATCATAAAAAAGTCGTGATTTCTCCTCCCAGAGGTTATTCGAGATTTCTTAATCCAAATCCCTAGTAACTTGGCATTGGCTACCTTAAGAGAGTCATAGTTATTTGTCCCAATTGCTCACCCAGTCTGCCATTTTTTCTTACTGCGGCGTCTGCCAGAAGCGATATGTCAGTAGTAGTGTATCATAAAAGAGTCATCGTTACTTCTCCCAAAGGTTATTCGAGATTTCTTAAGCCAAAACCCTAGTACCGAGGCATTGGTTACCTCAAGAGGGTCACCAAGTCTCCCGTTTTTTCATACTGTGGCCAGTTTGCCAGAAGCGATATGTCACTAGTTGTGTATCATAAAAGACTCATCGTTACATCCCCCTGGGGTTATTAAACATTTCTTAATCCAAACCACTAGTAAAGAGGCATTGGCTATCTCAAGAGAATCGTAGTTACTCGTCCCAATTGCTCACCAAGTCTCCCATTTTTCATACTGTGGCCAGTTTGCCAGAAGCGATATGTCACTAGTTGTGTATCATAAAAGAGTCATGATTACTCCTCCCAGAGGTTATTCGAGATTTCTTAATCCAAACCACTAGTAACGAGTTATTGGCTACCTCAAGAGTGTCATAGATACTTGTCCCAATTGCTCACCCAGTCTGCCATTTTTTCTTACTGCGGCCAGTCTGACAGAAGTGATATGTCAATAGTAATGAAACATAAAAGAGTCATCGTTACTTCCCCCTGGGGTTATTCGAGATTTCTTAATCCAAACCACTAGTAACGAGGCATTGGTTACCTCAAGAGGGTCACCAAGTCTCCCATTTTTTCATACTGTGGCCAGTTTTCCAGAAGCGATATGTCACTAGTTGTATATCATAAAAGACTCATCGTTACTCCTCCCAGGTGTTATTCGAGATTTCTTAATCCAACCCCAATAACGAGGCATTGGCTACGTTAAGAGAGTCATAGTTACTCGTCCCAATTGCTCACCCAGTCTGCCATTTTTTCTTACTGCGGCCAGTCTGCCAGAAGCGATATGTCAATAGTAGTGTATCATAAAAGAGTCGTCGTTACTTCCCCCTGGGGTTATTCGAGATTTCTTAATCCAAACCACTAGTAACGAGACATTGGCTACCTCAAGAGAGTCATAGTTACTCGTCCCAATTGCTCACCAAGTATCACATTTTTTCATACTGTGGCCAGTTTGCCAGAAGCGATATGTCACTAGTTGTGTATCATAAAAGACTCATCGTTACATCCCCCTGGGGTTATTAAAGATTTCTTAATCCAAACCACTAGTAAAGAGGCATTGGCTATCTCAAGAGAATCGTAGTTACTCGTCCCAATTGCTCACCAAGTCTCCCATTTTTCATACTGTGGCCAGTTTGCCAGAAGTGATATGTCACTAGTTGTGTATCATAAAAGAGTCATGATTTCTCCTCCCAGAGGTTATTCGAGATTTCTTAATCCAAACCACTAGTAACGAGTTATTGGCTACCTCAAGAGTGTCATAGATACTTGTCCCAATTGCTCACCCAGTCTGCCATTTTTTCTTACTGCGGCCAGTCTGCCAGAGGCGATATGTCACTAGTTGTGTATCATAAAAGAGTCAGCGTTACACCTCCCACTGTTTATTCGAGATTTCTTAATCCAAACCACTAGTAACGAGGCATTGGCTACCTCAAGAGAGTCATAGTTACTCGTCCCAATTGCTCACCCAGTCTGGCATTTTTTCTTACTGCGGCCAGTCTGCCAGAATCGATATGTCACTCGTTGTGTATCTTAAGAGAGTCATCGTTACTCCTTCCATAGGTTACTGGTATTCTCTGATTCAATACTACTCGTGACGAAGCATTGGCTATTTTAATAGTGCCGTAGTTCTTCCTCCCAGGTGCTCACAGTTTATTACTTTTTGTGAACTTGTCCAGTCTGCCAGAATCGATATATCATTAGTTATGTATCATAAAAGAGTCATCGTTACTACTCCATAGGGTTATTCGAAATTTCTTAATCCAAACACCTAGTAACGAAGCATTCGCTAACTTAAGAGTGTCATAGTTACTTGTCCCAATTGCTCACCCAGTCTCCCATTTCTTCTTACTGCGGCCAGTTTGCCAGCAGCGGTATGTCACTAGTTGTGTATCATAAAAGAGACATCGTTACTCCTCCCAGAGGTTATACGAGATTTCTTAATCCAAATCCCTAGTAACAAGACATTGGTAACCTCAAGAGAGTCATAGTTACTCGTCTCAATTGCTCACCCAGTCTGCTATTTTTCCTTACTGCAGCGTCTGCCAGAAGCGATATGTCAATAGTAGTGTATCATAAAAGAGTCATCGTTACTTCTCCCAAAGGTTATTCGAGATATCTTAATCCAAAACCCTAGTGACGAGGCATTGGTTACCTCAAGAGAGTCACCAAGTCTCCCATTTTTTCATACTGTATGCAGTTTGCCAGAAGCGATACGTCACTAGTTATGTAACATAAAAGAAACATGATTACTCCTCCCAGAGTTTATTCGAGATTTCTTAATCCTAATCCCTAGTAACATGGCATTGGCTACCTTAAGAGAGTCATAGTTAAGTGTCCCAATTGCTCACCCAGTCTGCCATTTTTTCTTACTGCGGCGTCTGCCAGAAGCGATATGTCACTAGTTGTGTATCATAAAAGAGTCATCGTTACTCCTCCCAGGGGTTATTCGAGATTTATTAATCCACCACCAATAACGAGGCATTGGCTACGTTCAGAGGGTCATAGTTACTCGTCCCAATTGCTCACCCATTTCGCAATTTTTTCCTACTGCGGCGTCTGCCAGAAGCGATAATGTCAATAGTAGTGTATCATAAACAAGTTATCCTTACTTCTCCCAAAGGTTATTCGAGATTTCTTAATCCAAAACCCTAGTATCGAGGCATTGGTTACCTTAAAAGAGTCATAGTTACTCGTCCCAATTGCTCACCCAGTCTGCCATTTTTTCTTACTGCGGCCAGTCTGACAGAAGTGATATGTCAATAGTAATGAAACATAAAAGAGTCATCGTTACTTCCCCCTGGGGTTATTCGAGATTTCTTAATCCAAACCACTAGTAACGAGGCATTGGTTACCTCAAGAGGGTCACCAAGTCTCCCATTTTTTCATACTGTGGCCAGTTTGCCAGAGGCGATATGTCACTAGTTGTATATCATAAAAGACTCATCGTTACTCCTCCCAGGTGTTATTCGAGATTTCTTAATCCAACCCCAATAACGAGGCATTGGCTACGTTAAGAGAGTCATAGTTACTCGTCCCAATTGCTCACCCAGTCTGCCATTTTTTCTTACTGCGGCCAGTCTGCCAGAAGCGATATGTCAATAGTAGTGTATCATAAAAGAGTCATCATTACTTCTCATAAAGGTTATTCGAGATTTCTTAATCCAAAACCCTAGTAACGAGGCATTTGTTACCTCAAGAGAGTCACCAAGACTCCCATTTTTTCATACTGTATCCAGTTTGCCAGAAGCGATATGTCACTAGTTGTGTATCATAAAAAAGTCGTGATTTCTCCTCCCAGAGGTTATTCGAGATTTCTTAATCCAAATCCCTAGTAACTTGGCATTGGCTACCTTAAGAGAGTCATAGTTACTTGTCCCAATTGCTCACCCAGTCTGCCATTTTTTCTTACTGCGGCGTCTGCCAGAAGCGATATGTCACTAGTTGTGTATCATAAAAGACTCATCGTTACATCCCCCTGGGGTTATTAAACATTTCTTAATCCAAACCACTAGTAAAGAGGCATTGGCTATCTCAAGAGAATCGTAGTTACTCGTCCCAATTGCTCACCAAGTCTCCCATTTTTCATACTGTGGCCAGTTTGCCAGAAGCGATATGTCACTAGTTGTGTATCATAAAAGAGTCATGATTACTCCTCCCAGAGGTTATTCGAGATTTCTTAATCCAAACCACTAGTAACGAGTTATTGGCTACCTCAAGAGTGTCATAGATACTTGTCCCAATTGCTCACCCAGTCTGCCATTTTTTCTTACTGCGGCCAGTCTGACAGAAGTGATATGTCAATAGTAATGAAACATAAAAGAGTCATCGTTACTTCCCCCTGGGGTTATTCGAGATTTCTTAATCCAAACCACTAGTAACGAGGCATTGGTTACCTCAAGAGGGTCACCAAGTCTCCCATTTTTTCATACTGTGGCCAGTTTTCCAGAAGCGATATGTCACTAGTTGTATATCATAAAAGACTCATCGTTACTCCTCCCAGGTGTTATTCGAGATTTCTTAATCCAACCCCAATAACGAGGCATTGGCTACGTTAAGAGAGTCATAGTTACTCGTCCCAATTGCTCACCCAGTCTGCCATTTTTTCTTACTGCGGCCAGTCTGCCAGAAGCGATATGTCAATAGTAGTGTATCATAAAAGAGTCGTCGTTACTCCCCCCTGGGGTTATTCGAGATTTCTTAATCCAAACCACTAGTAACGAGACATTGGCTACCTCAAGAGAGTCATAGTTACTCGTCCCAATTGCTCACCAAGTATCACATTTTTTCATACTGTGGCCAGTTTGCCAGAAGCGATATGTCACTAGTTGTGTATCATAAAAGACTCATCGTTACATCCCCCTGGGGTTATTAAAGATTTCTTAATCCAAACCACTAGTAAAGAGGCATTGGCTATCTCAAGAGAATCGTAGTTACTCGTCCCAATTGCTCACCAAGTCTCCCATTTTTCATACTGTGGCCAGTTTGCCAGAAGTGATATGTCACTAGTTGTGTATCATAAAAGAGTCATGATTACTCCTCCCAGAGGTTATTCGAGATTTCTTAATCCAAACCACTAGTAACGAGTTATTGGCTACCTCAAGAGTGTCATAGATACTTGTCCCAATTGCTCACCCAGTCTGCCATTTTTTCTTACTGCGGCCAGTCTGCCAGAGGCGATATGTCACTAGTTGTGTATCATAAAAGAGTCAGCGTTACACCACCCACTGTTTATTCGAGATTTCTTAATCCAAACCACTAGTAACGAGGCATTGGCTACCTCAAGAGAGTCATAGTTACTCGTCCCAATTGCTCACCCAGTCTGGCATTTTTTCTTACTGCGGCCAGTCTGCCAGAATCGATATGTCACTCGTTGTGTATCTTAAGAGTGTCATCGTTACTCCTTCCATAGGTTACTGGTATTCTCTGATTCAATACTACTCGTGACGAAGCATTGGCTATTTTAATAGTGCCGTAGTTCTTCCTCCCAGGTGCTCACAGTTTATTACTTTTTGTGAACTTGTCCAGTCTGCCAGAATCGATATATCATTAGTTATGTATCATAAAAGGGTCATCGTTACTCCTCCATAGGGTTATTCGAAATTTCTTAATCCAAACACCTAGTAACGAAGCATTCGCTAACTTAAGAGTGTCATAGTTACTCGTCCCAATTGCTCACCCAGTCTCCCATTTCTTCTTACTGCGGCCAGTTTGCCAGCAGCGGTATGTCACTAGTTGTGTATCATAAAAGAGACATCGTTACTCCTCCCAGAGGTTATACGAGATTTCTTAATCCAAATCCCTAGTAACAAGACATTGGTAACCTTAAGAGAGTCATAGTTACTCGTCTCAATTGCTCACCCAGTCTGCTATTTTTCCTTACTGCAGCGTCTGCCAGAAGCGATATGTCAATAGTAGTGTATCATAAAAGAGTCATCGTTACTTCTCCCAAAGGTTATTCGAGATATCTTAATCCAAAACCCTAGTGACGAGGCATTGGTTACCTCAAGAGAGTCACCAAGTCTCCCATTTTTTCATACTGTATGCAGTTTGCCAGAAGCGATACGTCACTAGTTATGTAACATAAAAGAAACATGATTACTCCTCCCAGAGTTTATTCGAGATTTCTTAATCCTAATCCCTAGTAACATGGCATTGGCTACCTTAAGAGAGTCATAGTTAAGTGTCCCAATTGCTCACCCAGTCTGCCATTTTTTCTTACTGCGGCGTCTGCCAGAAGCGATATGTCACTAGTTGTGTATCATAAAAGAGTCATCGTTACTCCTCCCAGGGGTTATTCGAGATTTATTAATCCACCACCAATAACGAGGCATTGGCTACGTTCAGAGGGTCATAGTTACTCGTCCCAATTGCTCACCCATTTCGCAATTTTTTCCTACTGCGGCGTCTGCCAGAAGCGATAATGTCAATAGTAGTGTATCATAAACAAGTTATCCTTACTTCTCCCAAAGGTTATTCGAGATTTCTTAATCCAAAACCCTTGTATCGAGGCATTGGTTACCTTAAAAGAGTCATAGTTACTCGTCCCAATTGCTCACCCAGTCTGCCATTTTTTCTTACTGCGGCCAGTCTGACAGAAGTGATATGTCAATAGTAATGAAACATAAAAGAGTCATCGTTACTTCCCCCTGGTGTTATTCGAGATTTCTTAATCCAAACCACTAGTAACGAGGCATTGGTTACCTCAAGAGGGTCACCAAGTCTCCCATTTTTTCATACTGTGGCCAGTTTTCCAGAAGCGATATGTCACTAGTTGTATATCATAAAAGACTCATCGTTACTCCTCCCAGGTGTTATTCGAGATTTCTTAATCCAACCCCAATAACGAGGCATTGGCTACGTTAAGAGAGTCATAGTTACTCGTCCCAATTGCTCACCCAGTCTGCCATTTTTTCTTACTGCGGCCAGTCTGCCAGAAGCGATATGTCAATAGTAGTGTATCATAAAAGAGTCGTCGTTACTCCCCCCTGGGGTTATTCGAGATTTCTTAATCCAAACCACTAGTAACGAGACATTGGCTACCTCAAGAGAGTCATAGTTACTCGTCCCAATTGCTCACCAAGTATCACATTTTTTCATACTGTGGCCAGTTTGCCAGAAGCGATATGTCACTAGTTGTGTATCATAAAAGACTCATCGTTACATCCCCCTGGGGTTATTAAAGATTTCTTAATCCAAACCACTAGTAAAGAGGCATTGGCTATCTCAAGAGAATCGTAGTTACTCGTCCCAATTGCTCACCAAGTCTCCCATTTTTCATACTGTGGCCAGTTTGCCAGAAGTGATATGTCACTAGTTGTGTATCATAAAAGAGTCATGATTACTCCTCCCAGAGGTTATTCGAGATTTCTTAATCCAAACCACTAGTAACGAGTTATTGGCTACCTCAAGAGTGTCATAGATACTTGTCCCAATTGCTCACCCAGTCTGCCATTTTTTTTTACTGCGGCCAGTCTGCCAGAGGCGATATGTCACTAGTTGTGTATCATAAAAGAGTCAGCGTTACACCTCCCACTGTTTATTCGAGATTTCTTAATCCAAACCACTAGTAACGAGGCATTGGCTACCTCAAGAGAGTCATAGTTACTCGTCCCAATTGCTCACCCAGTCTGGCATTTTTTCTTACTGCGGCCAGTCTGCCAGAATCGATATGTCACTCGTTGTGTATCTTAAGAGTGTCATCGTTACTCCTTCCATAGGTTACTGGTATTCTCTGATTCAATACTACTCGTGACGAAGCATTGGCTATTTTAATAGTGCCGTAGTTCTTCCTCCCAGGTGCTCACAGTTTATTACTTTTTGTGAACTTGTCCAGTCTGCCAGAATCGATATATCATTAGTTATGTATCATAAAAGGGTCATCGTTACTCCTCCATAGGGTTATTCGAAATTTCTTAATCCAAACACCTAGTAACGAAGCATTCGCTAACTTAAGAGTGTCATAGTTACTCGTCCCAATTGCTCACCCAGTCTCCCATTTCTTCTTACTGCGGCCAGTTTGCCAGCAGCGGTATGTCACTAGTTGTGTATCATAAAAGAGACATCGTTACTCCTCCCAGAGGTTATACGAGATTTCTTAATCCAAATCCCTAGTAACAAGACATTGGTAACCTTAAGAGAGTCATAGTTACTCGTCTCAATTGCTCACCCAGTCTGCTATTTTTCCTTACTGCAGCGTCTGCCAGAAGCGATATGTCAATAGTAGTGTATCATAAAAGAGTCATCGTTACTTCTCCCAAAGGTTATTCGAGATATCTTAATCCAAAACCCTAGTGACGAGGCATTGGTTACCTCAAGAGAGTCACCAAGTCTCCCATTTTTTCATACTGTATGCAGTTTGCCAGAAGCGATACGTCACTAGTTATGTAACATAAAAGAAACATGATTACTCCTCCCAGAGTTTATTCGAGATTTCTTAATCCTAATCCCTAGTAACATGGCATTGGCTACCTTAAGAGAGTCATAGTTAAGTGTCCCAATTGCTCACCCAGTCTGCCATTTTTTCTTACTGCGGCGTCTGCCAGAAGCGATATGTCACTAGTTGTGTATCATAAAAGAGTCATCGTTACTCCTCCCAGGGGTTATTCGAGATTTATTAATCCACCACCAATAACGAGGCATTGGCTACGTTCAGAGGGTCATAGTTA
Organism: Schistocerca gregaria; assembly: GCF_023897955.1. Lineage (NCBI taxonomy): Eukaryota > Metazoa > Arthropoda > Insecta > Orthoptera > Acrididae > Schistocerca > Schistocerca gregaria. The sequence continues at coordinate 7,004,334 of NC_064931.1, forward strand.
CTCGTCCCAATTGCTCACCCATTTCGCAATTTTTTCCTACTGCGGCGTCTGCCAGAAGCGATAATGTCAATAGTAGTGTATCATAAACAAGTTATCCTTACTTCTCCCAAAGGTTATTCGAGATTTCTTAATCCAAAACCCTTGTATCGAGGCATTGGTTACCTTAAAAGAGTCATAGTTACTCGTCCCAATTGCTCACCCAGTCTGCCATTTTTTCTTACTGCGGCCAGTCTGACAGAAGTGATATGTCAATAGTAATGAAACATAAAAGAGTCATCGTTACTTCCCCCTGGGGTTATTCGAGATTTCTTAATCCAAACCACTAGTAACGAGGCATTGGTTACCTCAAGAGGGTCACCAAGTCTCCCATTTTTTCATACTGTGGCCAGTTTGCCAGAAGCGATATGTCACTAGTTGTATATCATAAAAGACTCATCGTTACTCCTCCCAGGTGTTATTCGAGATTTCTTAATCCAACCCCAATAACGAGGCATTGGCTACGTTAAGAGAGTCATAGTTACTCGTTCCAATTGCTCACCCAGTCTGCCATTTTTTCTTACTGCGGCCAGTCTGCCAGAAGCGATATGTCAATAGTAGTGTATCATAAAAGAGTCATCAGTACTTCTCATAAAGGTTATTCGAGATTTCTTAATCCAAAACCCTAGTAACGAGGCATTTGTTACCTCAAGAGAGTCACCAAGACTCCAATTTTTTCATACTGTATCCAGTTTGCCACAAGCGATATGTCACTAGTTGTGTATCATAAAAAAGTCGTGATTTCTCCTCCCAGAGGTTATTCGAGATTTCTTAATCCAAATCCCTAGTAACTTGGCATTGGCTACCTTAAGAGAGTCATAGTTACTTGTCCCAATTGCTCACCCAGTCTGCCATTTTTTCTTACTGCGGCGTCTGCCAGAAGCGATATGTCAGTAGTAGTGTATCATAAAAGAGTCATCGTTACTTCTCCCAAAGGTTATTCGAGATTTCTTAATCCAAAACCCTAGTAACGAGGCATTGGTTACCTCAAGAGGGTCACCAAGTCTACCATTTTTTCATACTGTGGCCAGTTTGCCAGAAGCGATATGTCACTAGTTGTGTATCATAAAAGACTCATCGTTACATCCCCCTGGGGTTATTAAACATTTCTTAATCCAAACCACTAGTAAAGAGGCATTGGCTATCTCAAGAGAATCGTAGTTACTCGTCCCAATTGCTCACCAAGTCTCCCATTTTTCATACTGTGGCCAGTTTGCCAGAAGTGATATGTCACTAGTTGTGTATCATAAAAGAGTCATGATTACTCCTCCCAGAGGTTATTCGAGATTTCTTAATCCAAACCACTAGTAACGAGATATTGGCTACCTCAAGAGTGTCATAGATACTTGTCCCAATTGCTCACCCAGTCTGCCATTTTTTCTTACTGCGGCCAGTCTGACAGAAGTGATATGTCAATAGTAATGAAACATAAAAGAGTCATCGTTACTTCCCCCTGGGGTTATTCGAGATTTCTTAATCCAAACCACTAGTAACGAGGCATTGGTTACCTCAAGAGGGTCACCAAGTCTCCCATTTTTTCATACTGTGGCCAGTTTGCCAGAAGCGATATGTCACTAGTTGTATATCATAAAAGGCACATCGTTACTCCTCCCAGGTGTTATTCGAGATTTCTTAATCCAACCCCAATAACGAGGCATTGGCTACGTTAAGAGAGTCATAGTTACTCGTCCCAATTGCTCACCCAGTCTGCCATTTTTTCTTACTGCAGCCAGTCTGCCAGAAGCGATATGTCAATAGTAGTGTATCATAAAAGAGTCGTCGTTACTTCCCCCTGGGGTTATTCGAGATTTCTTAATCCAAACCACTAGTAACGAGACATTGGCTACCTCAAGAGAGTCATAGTTACTCGTCCCAATTATTCACCAAGTATCACATTTTTTCATACTGTGGCCAGTTTGCCAGAAGCGATATGTCACTAGTTGTGTATCATAAAAGACTCATCGTTACATCCCCCTGGGGTTATTAAAGATTTCTTAATCCAAACCACTAGTAAAGAGGCATTGGCTATCTCAAGAGAATCGTAGTTACTCGTCCCAATTGCTCACCAAGTCTCCCATTTTTCATACTGTGGCCAGTTTGCCAGAAGTGATATGTCACTAGTTGTGTATCATAAAAGAGTCATGATTACTCCTCCCAGAGGTTATTCGAGATTTCTTAATCCAAACCACTAGTAACGAGATATTGGCTACCTCAAGAGTGTCATAGATACTTGTCCCAATTGCTCACCCAGTCTGCCATTTTTTCTTACTGCGGCCAGTCTGCCAGAGGCGATATGTCACTAGTTGTGTATCATAAAAGAGTCAGCGTTACACCTCCCACTGTTTATTCGAGATTTCTTAATCCAAACCACTAGTAACGAGGCATTGGCTACCTCAAGAGAGTCATAGTTACTCGTCCCAATTGCTCACCCAGTCTGGCATTTTTTCTTACTGCGGCCAGTCTGCCAGAATCGATATGTCACTCGTTGTGTATCTTAAGAGAGTCATCGTTACTCCTTCCATAGGTTACTGGTATTCTCTGATTCAATACTACTCGTGACGAAGCATTGGCTATTTTAATAGTGCCGTAGTTCTTCCTCCCAGGTGCTCACAGTTTATTACTTTTTGTGAACTTGTCCAGTCTGCCAGAATCGATATATCATTAGTTATGTATCATAAAAGAGTCATCGTTACTCCTCCATAGGGTTATTCGAAATTTCTTAATCCAAACACCTAGTAACGAAGCATTCGCTAACTTAAGAGTGTCATAGTTACTCGTCCCAATTGCTCACCCAGTCTCCCATTTCTTCTTACTGCGGCCAGTTTGCCAGCAGCGGTATGTCACTAGTTGTGTATCATGAAAGAGACATCGTTACTCCTCCCAGAGGTTATACGAGATTTCTTAATCCAAATCCCTAGTAACAAGACATTGGTAACCTTAAGAGAGTCATAGTTACTCGTCTCAATTGCTCACCCAGTCTGCTATTTTTCCTTACTGCAGCGTCTGCCAGAAGCGATATGTCAATGGTAGTGTATCATAAAAGAGTCATCGTTACTTCTCCCAAAGGTTATTCGAGATATCTTAATCCAAAACCCTAGTGATGAGGCATTGGTTACCTCAACAGAGTCACCAAGTCTCCCATTTTTCATACTGTATGCAGTTTGCCAGAAGCGATACGTCACTAGTTATGTAACATAAAAGAAACATGATTACTCCTCCCAGAGTTTATTCGAGATTTCTTAATCCTAATCCCTAGTAACATGGCATTGGCTACCTTAAGAGAGTCATAGTTACGTGTCCCAATTGCTCACCCAGTCTGCCATTTTTTCTTACTGCGGCGTCTGCCAGAAGCGATATGTCACTAGTTGTGTATCATAAAAGAGTCATCGTTACTCCTCCCAGGGGTTATTCGAGATTTATTAATCCAACACCAATAACGAGGCATTGGCTACGTTCAGAGGGTCATAGTTACTCGTCCCAATTGCTCACCCATTTCGCCATTTTTTCCTACTGCGGCGTCTGCCAGAAGCGATAATGTCAATAGTAGTGTATCATACACAAGTTATCCTTACTTCTCCCAAAGGTTATTCGAGATTTCTTAATCCAAAACCCTAGTATCGAGGCATTGGTTACCTTAAAAGAGTCATAGTTAATCGTCCCAATTGCTCACCCAGTCTGCCATCTTTTCTTACTGCGGCCAGTCTGACAGAAGTGATATGTCAATAGTAATGAAACATAAAAGAGTCATCGTTACTTCCCCCTGGGGTTATTCGAGATTTCTTAATCCAAACCACTAGTAACGATGCATTGGTTACCTCAAGAGGGTCACCAAGTCTCCCATTTTTTCATACTGTGGCCAGTTTGCCAGAAGCGATATGTCACTAGTTGTATATCATAAAAGAGTCATCGTTACTCCTCCCAGGGGTTATTCGAGATTACTTCATCCAACTCCAATAACGAGGCATTGGCTACATTAAGAGAGTCATAGTTACTCGTCCCAATTGCTCACCCAGTCTGCCATTTTTTCTTACTGCGGCGTCTGCCAGAAGAGATATGTCAATAGTAGTGTATCATAAAAGAGTCATCATTACTTCTCATAAAGGTTATTCGAGATTTCTTAATCCAAAACCCTAGTAACGAGGCATTTGTTACCTCAAGAGAGTCACCAAGACTCCCATTTTTTCATACTGTATCCAGTTTGCCAGAAGCGATATGTCACTAGTTGTGTATCATAAAAAAGTCGTGATTTCTCCTCCCAGAGGTTATTCGAGATTTCTTAATCCAAATCCCTAGTAACTTGGCATTGGCTACCTTAAGAGAGTCATAGTTACTTGTCCCAATTCCTCACCCAGTCTGCCATTTTTTCTAACTGCGGCGTCTGCCAGAAGCGATATGTCAGTAGTAGTGTATCATAAAAGAGTCATCGTTACTTCTCCCAAAGGTTATTCGAGATTTCTTAATCCAAAACCCTAGTAACGAGGCATTGGTTACCTCAAGAGGGTCACCAAGTCTCCCATTTTTTCATACTGTGGCCAGTTTGCCGGAAGCGATATGTCACTAGTTGTATATCATAAAAGACTCATCGTTACTCCTCCCAGGTGTTATTCGAGATTTCTTAATCCAACCCCAATAACGAGGCATTGGCTACGTTAAGAGAGTCATAGTTACTCGTCCCAATTGCTCACCCAATCTGCCATTTTTTCTTACTGCGGCCAGTCTGCCAGAAGCGATATGTCAATAGTAGTGTATCATAAAAGAGTCGTCGTTACTTCCCCCTGGGGTTATTCGAGATTTCTTAATCCAAACCACTAGTAACGAGACATTTATTACCTCAAGAGAGTCATAGTTATTCGTCCCAGTTGCTCACCAAGTATCACATTTTTTCATACTGTGGCCAGTTTGCCAGAAGCGATATGTCACTAGTTGTGTATCATAAAAGACTCATCGTTACATCCTCCTGGGGTTATTAAACATTTCTTAATCCAAACCACTAGTAAAGAGGCATTGGCTATCTCAAGAGATTCGTAGTTACTCGTCCCAATTGCTCACCAAGTCTCCCATTTTTCATACTGTGGCCAGTTTGCCAGAAGCGATATGTCACTAGTTGTGTATCATAAAAGAGTCATGATTACTCCTCCCAGAGGTTATTCGAGATTTCTTAATCCAAACCACTAGTAACGAGTTATTGGCTACCTCAAGAGTGTCATAGATACTTGTCCCAATTGCACACCCAGTCTGCCATTTTTTCTTACTGCGGCCAGTCTGCCAGAGGCGATATGTCACTAGTTGTGTATCATAAAAGAGTCAGCGTTACACCTCCCACTGTTTATTCGAGACTTCTTAAACCAAACCACTAGTAACGAGGCATTGGCTACCTCAAGAGAGTCATAGTTACTCGTCCCAATTGCTCACCCAGTCTGGCATTTTTTCCTACTGCGGCCAGTCTGCCAGAATCGATATGACACTCGTTGTGTATCTTAAGAGAGTCATCGTGACTCCTTCCATAGGTTACTGGTATTATCTGATTCAATACTACTCGTGACGAAGCATTGGCTATTTTAATAATGCCGTAGTTCTTCCTCCCAGGTGCTCACAGTTTACTACTTTTTGTGAACTTGTCCAGTCTGCCAGAATCGACATATCATTAGTTATGTATCATAAAGGAGTCATCGTTACTCCTCCATAGGGTTATTCGAAATTTCTTAATCCAAACACCTAGTAACGAAGCATTCGCTAACTTAAGAGTGTCATAGTTACTCGTCCCAATTGCTCACCCACTCTCCCATTTCTTCTTACTGCGGCCAGTTTGCCAGCAGCGGTATGTCACTACTTGTGTATCATAAAAGAGACATCGTAACTCCTCCCAGAGGTTTTACGAGATTTCTTAATCCAAATCCCTAGTAACAAGACATTGGTAACATTAAGAGAGTCATAGTTACTCGTCTCAATTGCTCACCCAGTCTGGTATTTTTCCTTACTGCAGCGTCTGCCAGAAGCGATATGTCAATAGTAGTGTATCATAAAAGAGTCATCGTTACTTCTCCCAAAGGTTATTCGAGATTTCTTAATCCAAAATCCTAGTAACGAGGCAGTGGTTACCTCAAGAGAGTCACCAAGTCTCCTATTTTTTCAAACTGTGGCGAGTTTGCCAGAAGCGATATGTCATTAGTTGTATATCATAAAAGAGTCATCGTTACTCCTCCCAGGGGTTATTCGAGATTTCTTCATCCAACCCCAATAAGGACGCATTGGCTACGTTAAGAGACTCATAGTTACTCGTCCCAATTGCTCACCCATTCTGCCATTTTTTCTTACTGCGGCGTCTGCCAGAAGCGATATGTCAATAGTAGCGTATCATAAAAGAGTCATCGTTACTTCTCCCAAAGGTTATTCGAGATGCCTTAATACAATACCCTAGTAACGAGGCATTGGTTACCTCAAGAGAGTCACCAAGTCTCCCATTTTTTCATACTGTATGCAGTTTGCCAGAAGCGATACGTCACTAGTTATGTATCATAAAAAAAACATGATTACTCCTCCCAGAGGTTATTCGAGATTTCTTAATCCTAATCCCTAGTAACATGGCATTGGCTACCTTAAGAGAGTCATAGTTACGTGTCCCAATTGCTCACCCAGTCTGCCATTTTTTCTTACTGTGGCGTCTGCCAGAAGCGATATGTCACTAGTTGTGTATCATAAAAGAGTCATCGTTACTCCTCCCAGGGGTTATCCGAGATTTATTAATCCAACACCAATAACGAGGCATTGGCTACGTTCAGAGGGTCATAGTTACTCGTCCCAATTGCTCACCCATTTCGCCATTTTTTCCTACCGCGGCGTCTGCCAGAAGCGATAATGTCAATAGTAGTGTATCATACACAAGTTATACTTACTTCTCCCAAAGGTTATTCGAGATTTCTTAATCCAAAACCCTAGTATCGAGGCATTGGTTACCTTAAAAGAGTCATAGTTACTCGTCCCAATTGCTCACCCAGTCTGCCATTTTTTCTTACTGCGGCCAGTCTGACAGAAGTGATATGTCAATAGTAATGAAACATAAAAGAGTCATCGTTACTTCCCCCTGGGGTTATTCGAGATTTCTTAATCCAAACCACTAGTAACGAGGCATTGGTTACCTCAAGAGGGTCACCAAGTCTCCCATTTTTTCATACTGTGGCCAGTTTGCCAGAAGCGATATGTCACTAGTTGTATATCATAAAAGACTCATCGTTACTCCTCCCAGGTGTTATTCGAGATTTCTTAATCCAACCCCAATAACGAGGCATTGGCTACGTTAAGAGAGTCATAGTTACTCGTCCCAATTGCTCACCCAGTCTGCCATTTTTTTTACTGCGGCCAGTCTGCCAGAAGCGATATGTCAATAGTAGTGTATCATAAAAGAGTCGTCGTTACTTCCCCCTGGGGTTATTCGAGATTTCTTAATCCAAACCACTAGTAACGAGACATTAGCTACCTCAAGAGAGTCATAGTTACTCGTCCCAATTGCTCACCAAGTATCACATTTTTTCATACTGTGGCCAGTTTGCCAGAAGCGATATGTCACTAGTTGTGTATCATAAAAGACTCATCGTTACATCCCCCTGGGGTTATTAAAGATTTCTTAATCCAAACCACTAGTAAAGAGGCATTGGCTATCTCAAGAGAATCGTAGTTACTCGTCCCAATTGCTCACCAAGTCTCCCATTTTTCATACTGTGGCCAGTTTGCCAGAAGTGATATGTCACTAGTTGTGTATCATAAAAGAGTCATGATTACTCCTCCCAGAGGTTATTCGAGATTTCTTAATCCAAACCACTAGTAACGAGTTATTGGCTACCTCAAGAGTGTCATAGATACTTGTCCCAATTGCTCACCCAGTCTGCCATTTTTTCTTACTGCGGCCAGTCTGCCAGAGGCGATATGTCACTAGTTGTGTATCATAAAAGAGTCAGCGTTACACCTCCCACTGTTTATTCGAGATTTCTTAATCCAAACCACTAGTAATGAGGCATTGGCTACCTCAAGAGAGTTTTAGTTACTCGTCCCAATTGCTCACCCAGTCTGGCATTTTTTCCCACTGCGGCCAGTCTGCCAGAATCGATATGTCACCCGTTGTGTATCTTAAGAGAGTCATCGTGACTCCTTCCATAGGTTACTGGTATTCTCTGATTCAATACTACTCGTGACGAAGCATTGGCTATTTTAATAGTGCCGTAGTTCTTCCTCCCAGGTGCTCACAGTTTACTACTTTTTGTGAACTTGTCCAGTCTGCCAGAATCGATATATCATAAGTTATGTATCATAAAAGAGTCATCGTTACTCCTCCATAGGGTTATTCGAAATTTCTTAATCGAAACACCTGGTAACGAAGCATTCGCTAACTTAAGAGAGTCATAGTTACTCGTCCCAATTGCTCACCCAGTCTCCCATTTCTTCTTACTGCGGCCAGTTTGCCAGCAGCGGTATGTCACTAGTTGTGTATCATAAAAGAGACATCGTTACTCCTCCCAGAGGTTATACGAGATTTCTTAATCCAAATCCCTAGTAACAAGACATTGGTAACCTTAAGAGAGTCATAGATACTCGTCTCAATTGCTCACCCAGTCTGGTATTTTTCCTTACTGCAGCGTCTGCCAGAAGCGATATGTCAATAGTAGTGTATCATAAAAGAGTCATCGTTACTTCTCCCAAAGGTTATTCGAGATTTCTTAATCCAATACCCTAGTAACGAGGCATTGGTTACCCCAAGAGAGTCACCAAGTCTCCCATTTTTTCATACTGTATGCAGTTTGCCAGAAGCGATACGTCACTAGTTATGTATCATAAAAAAAACATGATTACTCCTCCCAGTGGCTATTCGAGATTTCTTAATCCTAATCCCTAGTAACATGGCATTGGCTACTTTAAGAGAGTCATAGTTACGTGTCCCAATTGCTCACCCAGTCTGCCATTTTTTCTTACTGTGGCGTCTGCCAGAAGCCATATGTCACTAGTTGTGTATCATAAAAGAGTCATCGTTACTCCTCCCAGGGGTTATTCGAGATTTATTAATCCAACACCAATAACGAGGCATTGGCTACGTTCAGAGGGTCATAGTTACTCGTCCCAATTGCTCACCCATTTTGAGATTTTTTCCTACTGCGGCGTCTGCCAGAAGCGATAATGTCAATAGTAGTGTATCATAAACAAGTTATCCTTACTTCTCCGAAAGGTTATTCGAGATTTCTTAATCCAAAACAATAGTATCGAGGCATTGGTTACCTTAAAAGAGTCATAGTTACTCGTCCCAATTGCTCACCCAGTCTGCCATTTTTTCTTAATGCGGCCAGTCTGACAGAAGTGATATGTCAATAGTAATGAAACATAAAAGAGTCATCGTTACTTCCCCCTGGGGTTATTCGAGATTTCTTAATCCAAACCACTAGTAACGAGGCATTGGTTACCTCAAGAGAATCACCGAGTCTCCCCTTTTGTCATACTGTGGCCAGTTTGCCAGAAGCGATATGTCACTAGTTGTATATCATAAAAGACTCATCGTTACTCCTCCCAGGTGTTATTCGAGATTTCTTAATCCAACCCCAATAACGAGGCATTGGCTACGTTAAGAGAGTCATAGTTACTCGTCCCAATTGCTCACCCAGTCTGCCATTTTTTTTACTGCGGCCAGTCTGCCAGAAGCGATATGTCAATAGTAGTGTATCATAAAAGAGTCGTCGTTACTTCCCCCTGGGGTTATTCGAGATTTCTTAATCCAAACCACTAGTAACGAGACATTAGCTACCTCAAGAGAGTCATAGTTACTCGTCCCAATTGCTCACCAAGTATCACATTTTTTCATACTGTGGCCAGTTTGCCAGAAGCGATATGTCACTAGTTGTGTATCATAAAAGACTCATCGTTACATCCCCCTGGGGTTATTAAAGATTTCTTAATCCAAACCACTAGTAAAGAGGCATTGGCTATCTCAAGAGAATCGTAGTTACTCGTCCCAATTGCTCACCAAGTCTCCCATTTTTCATACTGTGGCCAGTTTGCCAGAAGTGATATGTCACTAGTTGTGTATCATAAAAGAGTCATGATTACTCCTCCCAGAGGTTATTCGAGATTTCTTAATCCAAACCACTAGTAACGAGTTATTGGCTACCTCAAGAGTGTCATAGATACTTGTCCCAATTGCTCACCCAGTCTGCCATTTTTTCTTACTGCGGCCAGTCTGCCAGAGGCGATATGTCACTAGTTGTGTATCATAAAAGAGTCAGCGTTACACCTCCCACTGTTTATTCGAGATTTCTTAATCCAAACCACTAGTAATGAGGCATTGGCTACCTCAAGAGAGTTTTAGTTACTCGTCCCAATTGCTCACCCAGTCTGGCATTTTTTCCCACTGCGGCCAGTCTGCCAGAATCGATATGTCACCCGTTGTGTATCTTAAGAGAGTCATCGTGACTCCTTCCATAGGTTACTGGTATTCTCTGATTCAATACTACTCGTGACGAAGCATTGGCTATTTTAATAGTGCCGTAGTTCTTCCTCCCAGGTGCTCACAGTTTACTACTTTTTGTGAACTTGTCCAGTCTGCCAGAATCGATATATCATAAGTTATGTATCATAAAAGAGTCATCGTTACTCCTCCATAGGGTTATTCGAAATTTCTTAATCGAAACACCTGGTAACGAAGCATTCGCTAACTTAAGAGAGTCATAGTTACTCGTCCCAATTGCTCACCCAGTCTCCCATTTCTTCTTACTGCGGCCAGTTTGCCAGCAGCGGTATGTCACTAGTTGTGTATCATAAAAGAGACATCGTTACTCCTCCCAGAGGTTATACGAGATTTCTTAATCCAAATCCCTAGTAACAAGACATTGGTAACCTTAAGAGAGTCATAGATACTCGTCTCAATTGCTCACCCAGTCTGGTATTTTTCCTTACTGCAGCGTCTGCCAGAAGCGATATGTCAATAGTAGTGTATCATAAAAGAGTCATCGTTACTTCTCCCAAAGGTTATTCGAGATTTCTTAATCCAATACCCTAGTAACGAGGCATTGGTTACCCCAAGAGAGTCACCAAGTCTCCCATTTTTTCATACTGTATGCAGTTTGCCAGAAGCGATACGTCACTAGTTATGTATCATAAAAAAAACATGATTACTCCTCCCAGTGGCTATTCGAGATTTCTTAATCCTAATCCCTAGTAACATGGCATTGGCTACTTTAAGAGAGTCATAGTTACGTGTCCCAATTGCTCACCCAGTCTGCCATTTTTTCTTACTGTGGCGTCTGCCAGAAGCCATATGTCACTAGTTGTGTATCATAAAAGAGTCATCGTTACTCCTCCCAGGGGTTATTCGAGATTTATTAATCCAACACCAATAACGAGGCATTGGCTACGTTCAGAGGGTCATAGTTACTCGTCCCAATTGCTCACCCATTTTGAGATTTTTTCCTACTGCGGCGTCTGCCAGAAGCGATAATGTCAATAGTAGTGTATCATAAACAAGTTATCCTTACTTCTCCGAAAGGTTATTCGAGATTTCTTAATCCAAAACAATAGTATCGAGGCATTGGTTACCTTAAAAGAGTCATAGTTACTCGTCCCAATTGCTCACCCAGTCTGCCATTTTTTCTTAATGCGGCCAGTCTGACAGAAGTGATATGTCAATAGTAATGAAACATAAAAGAGTCATCGTTACTTCCCCCTGGGGTTATTCGAGATTTCTTAATCCAAACCACTAGTAACGAGGCATTGGTTACCTCAAGAGAATCACCGAGTCTCCCCTTTTGTCATACTGTGGCCAGTTTGCCAGAAGCGATATGTCACTAGTTGTATATCATAAAAGAGTCATCGTTACTCCTCCCAGGGGTTATTCGGGATTACTTCATCCAACTCCAATAATGAGGCATTGGCTACATTAAGAGAGTCATAGTTACTCGTCCCAATTGCTCACCCAGGCTGCCATTTTTTCTTACTGCGGCGTCTGCCAGAAGCGATATGTCAATTGTAGTGTATCATAAAAGAGTCATCATTACTTCTCATAAAGGTTATTCGAGATTTCTTAATCCAAAACCCTAGTAACGAGGCATTTGTTACCTCAAGAGAGTCACCAAGTCTCCCATTTTTTCATACTGTATCCAGTTTGCCAGAAGCGATATGTCACTAGTTGTGTGTCATAAAAGAGTCATGATTTCTCCTCCCAGAGGTTATTCGAGATTTCTTAATCCAAATCCCTAGTAACTTGGCATTGGCTACCTTAAGAGAGTCATAGTTACTTGTCCCAATTGCTCACCCAGTCTGCCATTTTTTCTTACTGCGGCGTCTGCCAGAAGCGATATGTCAGTAGTAGTGTATCATAAAAGAGTCATCGTTACTTCTCCCAAAGGTTATTCGAGATTTCTTAATCCAAAACCCTAGTAACGAGACATTGGTTACCTCAAGAGGGTCACCAAGTCCCCCATTTTTTCATACTGTGGCCAGTTTGCCAGAAGCGATATGTCACTAGTTGTATATAATAAAAGAGTCATCGTTACTCCTCCCAGGTGTTATTCGAGATTTCTTAATCCAACCCCAATAACGAGGCATTGGCTACGTTAAGAGAGTCATAGTTACTCGTCCCAATTGCTCACCCAGTCTGCCATTTTTTCTTACTGCGGCCAGTCTGCCAGAAGCGATATGTCAATAGTAGTGTATCATAAAATAGTCGTCGTTACTTCCCCCTGGGGTTATTCGAGATTTCTTAATCCAAACCACTAGTAACGAGTCATTGGCTACCTCAAGAGAGTCATAGTTACTCGTCCCAATTGCTCACCAAGTATCACATTTTTTCATACTGTGGCCAGTTTGCCAGATGCGATATGTCACTAGTTGTGTATCATAAAAGACTTATCGTTACATCCCCCTGGGGTTATTAAAGATTTCTTAATCCAAACCACTAGTAAAGAGGCTTTGGCTATCTCAAGAGAATCGTAGTTACTCGTTCCAATTGCTCACCAAGTCGCCCATTTTTCATACTGTGGCCACTTTGCCAGAAGCGATATGTCACTAGTTGTGTATCATAAAAGAGTCATGATTACTCCTCCCAGAGGTTATTCGAGATTTCTTAGTGCAAATCCCTAGTAACATGGCATTGGCTACCTTAAAAGAGTCATAGTTACTCGTCGCAATTGCTCACCCAGTCTGCCATTTTTTCTTACTGCGGCCAGTCTGCCAGAAGCGATATGTCACTAGTTGTGTATCATAATAGAGTCAGCTTTACACCTCCCACGGGTTATTCGAGATTTCTTAATCCAAACCCCTAGTAACGAGGCATTGGTTACCTTAAGAGAGTCATAGTTACTCGTCCCAATTGCTCACCCAGTCTGCCATTTTTTCTTACTGTGGCCAGTCTGCCAGAAGCGATATGTCACTAGTTGTGTATCATAAAAGAGTAATCCTTACTCCTCCCAGGGGTTATTCGAGATTTATTAATCCAACCCCAATAACGAGGCAATCGCTACGTTCAGAGGGTCATAGTTACTCGTCCCAATTGCTCACCCATTCTGCCATTTTTTCTTACTGCGGCGTCTGCCAGAAGCGATATGTCAGTAGTAGTGTATCATAAAAGAGTCATCGTTACTTCTCCCAAAGGTTATTCGAGATTTCTTAATCCAAAACCCTAGTATCGAGGCATTGGTTACCTTAAAAGAGTCATAGTTACTCGTCCCAATTGCTCACCCAGTCTGCCATTTTTTCTTACTGCGGCCAGTCTGACAGAAGTGATATGTCAATAGTAATGAAACATAAAAGAGTCATCGTTACTTCCCCCTGGGGTTATTCGAGATTTCTTAATCCAAACCACTAGTAACGAGGCATTGGTTACCTCAAGAGAATCACCGAGTCTCCCCTTTTGTCATACTGTGGCCAGTTTGCCAGAAGCGATATGTCACTAGTTGTATATCATAAAAGAGTCATCGTTACTCCTCCCAGGGGTTATTCGAGATTACTTCATCCAACTCCAATAACGAGGCATTGGCTACATTAAGAGAGTCATAGTTACTCGTCCCAATTGCTCACACAGTCTGCCATTTTTTCTTACTGCGGCGTCTGCCAGAAGCGATATGTCAATAGTAGTGTATCATAAAAGAGTCATCATTACTTCTCATAAAGGTTATTCGAGATTTCTTAATCCAAAACCCTAGTAACGAGGCATTTGTTACCTCAAGAGAGTCACCAAGTCTCCCATTTTTTCATACTGTATCCAGTTTGCCAGAAGCAATATGTCACTAGTTGTGTATCATAAAAGAGTCATGATTTCTCCTCCCAGAGGTTATTCGAGATTTCTTAATCCAAATCCCTAGTAACTTGGCATTGGCTACCTTAAGAGAGACATAGTTACTTGTCCCAATTGCTCACCCAGTCTGCCATTTTTTCCTACTGCGGAGTCTGCCAGAAGCGATATGTCAGTAGTAGTGTATCATAAAAGAGTTATCGTTACTTCTCCCAAAGGTTATTCGAGATTTCTTAATCCAAAACCCTAGTAACGAGACATTGGTTACCTCAAGAGGGTCACCAAGTCTCCCATTTTTTCATACTGTGGCCAGTTTGCCAGAAGCGATAAGTCACTAGTTGTATATCATAAAAGAGTCTTCGTTACTCTTCCCAGGTGTTATTCGAGATTTCTTAATCCAACCCCAATAACGAGGCATTGGCTACGTTAAGAGAGTCATAGTTACTCGTCCCAATTGCTCACCCAGTCTGCCATTTTTTCTTACTGCGGCCAGTCTGCCAGAAGCGATATGTCAATAGTAGTGTATCATAAAAGAGTCGTCGTTACTTCCCCCTGGGGTTATTCGAGATTTCTTAATCCAAACCACTAGTAACGAGTCATTGGCTACCTCAAGAGAGTCATAGTTACTCGTCCCAATTGCTCACCAAGTATCACATTTTTTCATACTGTGGCCAGTTTGCCAGAAGCGATATGTCACTAGTTGTGTATCATGAAAGACTTATCGTTACATCCCCCTGGGGTTATTAAAGATTTCTTAATCCAAACCACTAGTAAAGAGGCATTGGCTATCTCAAGAGAATCGTAGTTACTCGTCCCAATTGCTCACCAAGTCTCCCATTTTTCATACTGTGGCCAGTTTGCCAGAAGCGATATGTCACTAGTTGTGTATCATAAAAGAGTCATGATTACTCCTCCCAAAGGTTATTCGAGATTTCTTAATGCAAATCCCTAGTAACATGGCATTGGCTACCTTAAAAGAGTCATAGTTACTCGTCGCAATTGCTCACCCAGTCTGCCATTTTTTCTTACTGCGGCCAGTCTGCCAGAAGCGATATGTCACTAGTTGTGTATCATAATAGAGTCAGCGTTACACCTCCCACGGGTTATTCGAGATTTCTTAATCCAAACCCCTAGTAACGAGGCATTGGTTACCTTAAAAGAGTCATAGTTACTCGTGCCAATTGCTCACCCAGTCTGCCATTTTTTCTTACTGTGGCCAGTCTGCCAGAAGCGATATGTCACTAGTTGTGTATCATAAAAGAGTCATCCTTACTCCTCCCAGGAGTTGTTCGAGATTTATTAATCCAACCCCAACAACGAGGCAATGGCTACGTTCAGAGGGTCATAGTTACTCATCCCAATTGCTCACCCATTCTGCCATTTTTTCTTACTGCGGCGTCTGCCAGAAGTGATATGTCAGTAGTAGTGTATCATAAAAGAGTCATCGTTACTTCTCCCAAAGGTTATTCGAGATTTCTTAATCCAAAACCCTAGTATCGAGGCATTGGTTACCTTAAAAGAGTCATAGTTACTCGTCCCAATTGCTCACCCAGTCTGCCATTTTTTCTTACTGCGGCCACTCTGACAGAAGTGATATGTCAATAGTAATGAAACATAAAAGAGTCATCGTTACTTCCCCCTGGGGTTATTCGAGATTTCTTAATCCAAACCAATAGTAACGAGGCATTGGTTACCTCAAGAGAATCACCGAGTCTCCCCTTTTTTCATACTGTGGCCAGTTTGCCAGAAGCGATATGTCACTAGTTGTATATCATAAAAGAGTCATCGTTACTCCTCCCAGGGGTTATTCGAGATTACTTCATCCAACTCCAATAACGAGGCATTGGCTACATTAAGAGAGTCATAGTTACTCGTCCAAATTGCTCACCCAGTCTGCCATTTTATCTTACTGCGGCGTCTGCCAGAAGCGATATGTCAATAGTAGTGTATCATAAAAGAGTCATCATTACTTCTCATAAAGGTTATTCGAGATTTCTTAATCCAAAACCCTAGTAACGAGGCATTTGTTACCTCAAGAGAGTCACCAAGTCTCCCATTTTTTCATACTGTATCCAGTTTGCCAGAAGCGATATGTCACTAGTTGTGTATTATAAAAGAGTCATGATTTCTCCTCCCAGGGGTTATTCGAGGTTTCTTAATCCAAATCCCTAGTAACTTGGCATTGGCTACCTTAAGAGAGTCATAGTTACTTGTCCCAATTACTCACCCAGTCTGCCATTTTTTCTTACTGCGGCGTCTGCCAGAAGCGATATGTCAGTAGTAGTGTATCATAAAAGAGTCATCATTACTTCTCCCAAAGGTTATTCGAGATTTCTTAATCCAAAACCCTAGTAACGAGACATTGGTTACCTCAAGAGGGTCACCAAGTCTCCCATTTTTTCATACTGTGGCCAGTTTGCCAGAAGCGATATGTCACTAGTTGTATATCATAAAAGAGTCATCGTTACTCCTCCCAGGGGTTATTCGAAATTACTTCATCCAACTCCAATAACGAGGCATTGGCTACATTAAGAGAGTCATAGTTACTCGTCCCAATTGCTCACCCAGTCTGCCATTTTTTCTTACTGCGGCGTCTGCCAGAAGTGATATGTCAATAGTAATGAAACATAAATGAGTCATCGTTACTTCCCCCTGGGGTTATTCGAGATTTCTTAATCCAAACCAATAGTAACGAGGCATTGGTTACCTCATGAGAATCACCGAGTCTCCCCTTTTGTCATACTGTGGCCAGTTTGCCAGAAGCGATAAGTCACTAGTGGTATATCATAAAAGAGTCATCGTTACTCCTCCCAGGTGTTATTCGAGATTTCTTAATCCAACCCCAATAACGAGGCATTGGCTACATTAAGAGAGTCATAGTTACTTGTCCCAATTGCTCACCCAGTCTGCCATTTTTTCTTACTGCGGCCAGTCTGCCAGAAGCGATATGTCAATAGTAGTGTATCATAAAAGAGTCGTCGTTACTTCCCCCTGGGGTTATTCGAGATTTCTTAATCCAAACCACTAGTAACGAGTCATTGGCTACCTCAAGAGAGTCATAGTTACTCGTCCCAATTGCTCACCAAGTATCACATTTTTTCATACTGTGGCCAGTTTGCCAGAAGAGATATGTCACTAGTTGTGCATCATAAAAGACTTATCGTTACATCCCCCTGGGGTTATTAAAGATTTCTTAATCCAAACCACTAGTAAAGAGGCATTGGCTATCTCAAGAGAATCGTAGTTACTCGTCCCAATTGCTCACCAAGTCTCCCATTTTTCATACTGTGGCCAGATTGCCAGAAGCGATATGTCACTAGTTGTGTATCATAAAAGAGTCATGATTACTCCTCCCAAAGGTTATTCGAGATTTCTTAATGCAAATCCCTAGTAACATGGCATTGGCTACCTTAAAAGAGTCATAGTTACTCGTCGCAATTGCTCACCCAGTCTGCCATTTTCTCTTACTGCGGCCAGTCTGCCAGAAGCGATATGTCACTAGTTGTGTATCATAATAGAGTCAGCGTTACACCTCCCACGGGTTATTCGAGATTTCTTAATCCAAACCCCTAGTAACGAGGCATTGGTTACCTTAAAAGAGTCATAGTTACTCGTCCCAATTGCTCACCCAGTTTGCCATTTTTTCTTACTGTGGCCAGTCTGCCAGAAGCGATATGTCACTAGTTGTGTATCATAAAAGAGTCATCCTTACTCCTCCCAGGGGTTATTCGAGATTTATTAATCCAACCCCAATAACGAGGCAATGGCTACATTCAGAGGGTCATAGTTACTCGTCCCAATTGCTCACCCATTCTGCCATTTTTTCTGACTGCGGCGTCTGCCAGAAGCGATATGTCAGTAGTAGTGTATAATAAAAGAGTCATCGTTACTTCTCAAAAAGGTTATTCGAGATTTCTTAATCCAAAACCCTAGTAACGAGACATTGGTTACCACAAGAGGGTCACCAAGTCTCCCATTTTTTCATACTGTGGCCAGTTTGCCAGAAGCGATATGTCACTAGTTGTATATCATAAAAGAGTCATCGTTACTCCTCCCAGGTGTTATTCGAGATTTCTTAATCCAACCACAATAACGAGGCATTGGCTACGTTAAGAGAGTCATAGTTACTCGTCCCAATTGCTCACCCAGTCTGCCATTTTTTCTTACTGCGGCCAGTCTGCCAGAAGCGATATGTCAATAGTAGTGTATCATAAAAGAGTCGTCGTTACTTCCCCCTGGGGTTATTCGAGATTTCTTAATCCAAACCACTAGTAACGAGTCATTGGCTACCTCAAGAGAGTCATAGTTACTCGTCCCAATTGCTCACCAAGTATCACATGTTTTCATACTGTGGCCAGTTTGCCAGAAGCGATATGTCACTAGTTGTGTATGATAAAAGACTTATCGTTACATCCCCCTGGGGTTATTAAAGATTTCTTAATCCAAACCACTAGTAAAGAGGCATTGGCTATCTCAAGAGAATCGTAGTTACTCGTCCCAATTGCTCACCAAGTCTCCCATTTTTCATACTGAGGCCAGTTTGCCAGAAGCGATATGTCACTAGTTGTGTATCATAAAAGAGTCATGATTACTCCTCCCAGAGGTTATTCGAGATTTCTTAATGCAAATCCCTAGTAACATGGCATTGGCTACCTTAAAAGAGTCATAGTTACTCGTCGCAATTGCTCACCCAGTCTGCCATTTTTTCTTACTGCGGCCAGTCTGCCAGAAGCGATATGTCACTAGTTGTATATCATAAAAGAGTCATCGTTACTCCTCCCAGGGGTTATTCGAGGTTTCTTCATCCAACCCCAACAACGAGGCATTGGCTACGTTAAAAGAGTCATAGTTACTCGTCCCAATTGCTCGCCCAGTCTGCCATTTTTTCTTACTGCGGCGTCTGCCAGAAGCGATATGTCAATAGTAGTGTATCATAAAAGAGTTATAGTTACTTCTCCCAAAGGTTATTCGAGATTTCTTAATCCAAACCCGTAGTAAAGAGGCATTGGTTACCTTAAAAGAGTCATAGTTACTCGTCGCAATTGCTCACCCAGTCTGCCATTTTTTCTTACTGCGGCCAGTCTGCCAGAACCGATATGTCACTCGTTGTGAATCTTAAGAGAGTCATCGTTACTCCTTCCATAGGTTACTGGTATTCTCTGATTCAATACTACTCGTGACGAAGCATTGGCTATTTTAATAGTGCCATAGTTCTTCCTCCCAATCACTCACAGATTCCTACTTTTTGTGAACTTTTCCAATCTGCCAAAATCGATATATCATTAGTTATGTGTCATAAAAGAGTCATCGTTACTCCTCCATAGGGTTATTCGAGATTTCGTAATCCAAACACCTAGTAACGTAGCATTCGCTAACTTAAGAGAGACATAGTTACTCGTCCCAATTGCTCACCCAGTCTCCCATTTCTTCTAACTGCGGCCAGTTTGCCAGAAGCGGTATGTCACTAGTTGTGTATTATAAAAGAGACATCGTTACTCCTCCCAGAGGGTATACGAGATTTCTTAATCCAAATCCCTAGTAACAAGACATTGGTAACCTTAAGAGAGTCATAGTTACTCGTCTCAATTGCTCACCCAGTCTGCCAATTTTCCTTACAGCTGCCAGCCTGCCAGAAGCGATATGTCACTAGTTGTGTATCATAAAAGAGACATCGGTACTCCTCCCAGGTGTTATTCGAGATTTCTTAATCCAACCCCAATAACGAGGCATTGGCTACGTTCAGAGGGTCATAGTTACTCGTCTTAATAACTCACCCATTCTGCCATTTTTTCTTACTGCGGCGTCTGCCAGAAGCGATATGTCAATAGTAGTGTATCATAAAAGAGTCGTCGTTACTTCTCCCAAAGGTTATTCGAGATTTCTTAATCCAAAACCCTAGTAACGAGGCATTGGTTACCTCAAGAGAGTCATCAAGTCCCCCATTTTTTCATACTGTGGCCAGTTTGCCAGAAGCGATATGTCACTAGTTGTGTATCATAAAAGACTCATCGTTACTTCCCCCTGGGGTTATTCGAGATTTCTTAATCCAAACCACTAGTAACGAGTCATTGGCTACCTCAAGAGAGTCATAGTTACTTGTCCCAATTGCTCACCCAGTCTGCCATTTTTTCTTACTGCGGTGAGTCTGCCAGAAGCGATATGTCACTAGTTGTGTATCATAAAAGAGTCAGCGTTACACCTCCCACGGGTTATTCGAGATTTCTTAATCCAAACCCCTAGTAACGAGGCATTGGTTACCTTAAAAGAGTCATAGTTGCTCGTCCCAATTGCTCAACCAGTTTGCAACATTATCTTACTGCGGACAGTCTGCCAGAAGCGATATGTCACTAGTTGTGTATCATGAAAGAGTCATCCTTACTCCTCCCAGGGGTTATTCGAGATTTATTAATCCAACCCCAATAACGAGGCAATGGCTACGTACAGAGGGTCATAGTTACTCGTCCCAATTGCTCACCCATTCTGCCATTTTTTCTTACTGCGGCGTCTGCCAGAAGCGATTTGTCAATAGTAGTGTATCATAAAAACGTCATCGTTACTTCTCCCAAAGGTTATTCGAGATTTCTTAATCCAAAAGCCTAGTAACGAAGCATTGGTTACCTCAAGAGAGTCACCAAGTCTCCCACTTTTTCATACTGTGGCCAGTTTGCCAGAAGCGATATGTCACTAGTTGTATATCATAAAAGAGTCATCGTTACTCGTCCCAGGGGTTATTCGAGGTTTCTTCATCCAACCCCAATAACGAGGCATTGGCTACGTTAAGAGGGCAATAGTTACTCGTCCCAATTGCTCACCCAGTCTGCCATTTTTTCTGACTGCGGCGTCTGCCAGAAGCGATATGTCAATAGAAGTGTATCATAAAAGAGTCATAGTTACTTCTCCCAAAGGTTATTCGAGATTTCTTAATCCAAACCCCTAGTAACGAGGCATTGGTTACCTTAAAAGAGTCATAGTTACTCGTCGCAATTGCTCACCCAGTCTGCCATTTTTTCTTACTGCGGCCAGTCTGCCAGAACCGATATGTCACTCGTTGTGTATCTTAAGAGAGTCATCGTTACTCCTTCCATAGGTTACTGGTATTCTCTGATTCAATAGTACTCGTGACGAACCATTGGCCATTTTAATAGTGCCGTAGTTCTTCCTCCCAGTTGCTCACAGTTTCCTACTTTTTGTGAACTTGTCCAGTGTGCCAGAATCGATATATCATTAGTTATGTATCATAAAAGAGTCATCATTACTCCTCCAAAGGGTTATTCGAGATTTCTTAATCCAAACACCTAGTAACGAAGCATTCGCTAACTTAAGAGAGTCATAGTTACTGGTCCCAATTGCTCACCCAGTGTCCCATTTCTTCTTACTACGGCCAGTTTGCCAGAAGCGGTATGTCACTAGTTGTGTATCATAAAAGAGACATCGTTACTCCTCCCAGAGGTTGTAAGAGATTTCTTAATCCAAATCCCTAGTTACAAGACATTGGTAACTTTAAGAGAGTCATAGTTACTCGTTTCAATTGCTCACCCAGTCTGCCATTTTTCCTTACTGCGGCCAGTCTGCCAGAAGCGATATGTCACTAGTTGTGTATCATAAAAGACTCATCGTTACTTCCTCCTGGGGTTATTCGAGATTTCTTAATCCAACCGCAATAACGAGCCATTGTCTACGTTCATAGGGTCATAGTTACTCGTCTTAATTGCTCACCCATTCTGCCATTTTTTCTTACTGCGGCGTCTGCCAGAAGCGATATGTCAATAGTAGTGTATCATAAAAGAGTCATCGTTACTTCTCCCAAAGGTTATTCGAGATTTCTTAATCCAAAACCCTAGTAACGAGGCATTGGTTACCTCAAGAGAGTCATCAAGTCTCCCAATTTTTCATACTGTGGCCAGTTTGCCAGAAGCGATATGTCACTAGTTGTGTATCATAAAAGACTCATCGTTACTTCCTCCTGGGGTTATTCGAGATTTCTTAATCCAAACCACTAGTAACGAGTCATTGGCTACCTCAAGAGAGTCATAGTTACTTGTCCCAATTGCTCACCCAGTCTGCCATTTTGTCTTACTGCGCCCAGTCTGCCAGAAGCGATATGTCACTAGTTGAGTATAATAAAAGAGTCAGCGTTACACCTCCCACGGGTTATTTGAGATTTCTTAATCCAAACCCCTAGTAACGAGGCATTGGTTACCTTAAAAGAGTCATAGTTGCTCGTCCCAATTGCTCAACCAGTCTGCAACTTTTTCTTACTGCGGCCAGTCTGCCAGAAGCGATATGTCACTAGTTGTGTATCATGAAAGAGTCATCCTTACTCCTCCCAGGGGTTATTCGAGATTTATTAATCCAACCCCAATAACGAGGCAATGGCTACGTTCAGAGGGTCATAGTTACTCGTCCCAATTGCTCACCCATTCTGCCATTTTTTCTTACTGCGGCGTCTGCCAGAAGCGATATGTCAATAGTAGTGTATCATAAAAACGTCATCGTTACTTCTCCCAAAGGTTATTCGAGATATCTTAATCCAAAACCCTAGTAACGAAGCATTGGTTACCTCAAGAGAGTCACCAAGTCTCCCATTTTTTCATACTGTGGCCAGTTTGCCAGAAGGGATATGTCACTAGTTGTATATCATAAAAGAGTCATCGTTACTCCTCCCAGGGGTTATTCGAGGTTTCTTCATCCAACCCCAATAACGAGGCATTGGCTACGTTAAGAGAGTCATAGTTACTCGTCCCAATTGCTCACCCAGTCTGCCATTTTTTCTTACTGCGGCGTCTGCCAGAAGCGATATGTCAGTAGTAGTGTATCATAAAAGAGTCATAGTTACTTCTCCCCATAGTACTCGTGACGAACCATTGGCTATTTTAATAGTGCCGTAGTTCTACCTCCCAGTTGCTCACAGTTTCCTACTTTTTGTGAACTTGTCCAGTCTGCCAGAATCTATATATCATTAGTTATGTATCATAAAAGAGTCATCGTTACTCCTCCATACGGTTTTTCGAGATTTCTTAATCCACACACCTAGTAACGAAACATTCGATAACTTAAGAGAGTCATAGTTACTCGTCCCAATTGCTCACCCAGTCTCCCATTTCTTCTTACTGCGGCCAGTTTGCCAGCAGCGGTATGTCACTAGTTGTGTATCATAAAAGAGACATCGTTACTCCTCCCAGAGGTTATACGAGATTTCTTAATCCAAATCCCTAGTAACAAGACATTGGTAACCTTAAGAGAGTCATAGTTACTCGTCTCAATTGCTCACCCAGTCTGCCATTTTTTCTTACTGCGGCCAGTCTGCCAGAAGCGATATGTCACTAGTTGTGTATCATAAAAGAGACATCGTTACTCCTCCCAGGGGTTATTCGAGATTTATTAATCCAACCCCAATAACGAGGCAATGGCTACGTTCAGAGGGTCATAGTTACTCGTCCCAATTGCTCTCCCATTCGGCCATTTTTTCTTACTGCGGCGTGTGCCAGAAGCGATATGTCAATAGTAGTGTATCATAAAAAAGTCATCGTTACTTCTCCCAAAGGTTATTCGAGATTTCTTAAATCAAAACCCTAGTAACGAAGCATTGGTAACCCAAGGGAGTCACCAAGACTCCCATTCTTTCATGCTGTATCCAGTTTGCCAGAAGCGATATGTCACTAGTTGTGTATCATAAAAGGGTCATGATTTCTCCTCCCTGAGGTTATTCGAGATTTCTTAATCCAAATCCCTAGTAACTTGGCATTGGCTACCTTAAGAGAGTCATAGTTACTTGATCCAATTGCTCACCCAGTCTGCCATTTTTTCTTACTGCGGCGTCTGCCAGAAGCGATATGTCAGTAGTAGTGTATCATAAAAGAGTCATAGTTACTTCTCCCAAAGGTTATTCGAGATTTCTTAATCCAAACCCCTAGTAACGAGGCATTGGTTACCTTAAAGGAGTCATAGTTACTAGTCGCAATTGCTCACCCAGTCTGCCATTTTTTCTTACTGTGGCCAGTCTGCCAGAACCGATATGTCACTCGTTTGTATCTTAAGAGAGTCATCGTTACTCCTAACATAGGTTACTGGTATTCTCTGATTCAATACTACTCGTGACGAAGCATTGGCTATTTTAATAGTGCCGTAGTTCTTCCTCCCAGTTGCTCACAGTTTCCTACTTTTTGTGAACTAGTCCAGTTTGCCAGAAGCGATATGTCACCAGTTGTATATCATAAAAGAGTCATCGTTACTCGTCCCAGGTGTTATTCGAGGTTTCTTCATCCAACCCCAATAACGAGGCATTGGCTACGTTAAGAGAGTCATAGTTACTCGTCCCAATTGCTCACCCAGTCTGCCATTTTTTCTGACTGCGGCGTCTGCCAGAAGCGATATGTCAATAGTAGTGTATCATAAAAGAGTCATAGTTACTTCTCCCAAAGGTTATTCGAGATTTCTTAATCCAAACCCCTAGTAACGAGGCATTGGTTACTATAAAAGAGTCATAGTTACTCGTCGCAATTGCTCACCCAGTCTGCCATTTTTTCTTACTGCGGCCAGTCTGCCAGAAGCGATATGTCACTCGTTGTGTATCTTAAGAGAGTCATCGTCACTCCTTCCATGGGTTACTGGTATTCTCTGATTCAATAGTAATCGTGACGAACCATTGGCTATTTTAATAGTGCCGTAGTTCTTCCTCCCAGTTGCTCACAGTTTCCTACTTTTTGTGAACTTGTCCAGTCTGCCAGAATCGATATATCATTAGTTATGTATCATAAAAGAGTCATCGTTACTCCTCCATACGGTTATTCGAGATTTCTTAATCCACACACCTAGTAACGAAGCATTCGATAACTTAAGAGAGTCATAGTTACTCGTCCCAATTGCTCACCCAGTCTCCCATTTCTTCTTACTGCGGCCAGTTTGCCAGCAGCGGTATGTCACTAGTTGTGTATCATAAAAGAGTCCTGATTTCTCCTCCCAGAGGTTATTCGAGATTTCTTCATCCAACCCCAATAACGAGGCATTTTCTACGTTAAGAGAGTCATAGTTACTCGTCCCAATTGCTCGCCCAGTCTGCCATTTTTTCTTACTGCGGCGTCTGCCAGAAACGATATGTCAATAGTAGTGTATCATAAAAGAGTCATAGTTACTTCTCCCAAAGGTTATTCGAGATTTCTTAATCCAAACCCCTAGTAACGAGGCATTGGTTACCTTAAAATAGTCATAGTTACTCGTCGCAATTGCTCACCCAGTCTGCCATTTTTTCTTACTGCGGCCAGTCTGCCAGAACCGATATGTCACTCGTTGTGTATCTTAAGGGAGTCATCGTTACTCCTTCAATAGGTTACTGGTATTCTCTGATTCAATAGTACTCGTGACGAACCATTGGCTATTTTAATAGTGCCGTAGTTCTTCCTCCCAGTTGCTCACAGTTTCCTACTTTTTGTGAACTTGTCCAGTCTGCCAGAATCGATATATCATTAGTTATGTATCATAAAAGAATCATCGTTACTCCTCCATAGGGTTATTCGAGATCTCTTAATCCAAACACCTAGTAACGAAGCATTCGCTAACTTAAGAGAGTCATAGTTACTCGTCCCAATTGCTCACCCAGTCTCCCATTTCTTCTTAGTGCGCCCAGTTTGCCAGCAGCGGTATGTCACTAGTTGTGTATCATAAAAGAGACATCGTTACTCCTCCCAGAGGTTATACGAGATTTCTTAATCCAAATCCCTAGTAACCAGACATTGGTAACCTTAAGAGAGTCATAGTTACTTGTCTCAATTGCTCACCCAGTCTGCCATTTTTTCTTACTGCGGCGTCTGCCAGAGGCGATATGTCACTAGTAGTGCATCATAAAAGAGTAATCGTTACTTCTCCCAAAGGTTATTCGAGATTTCTTAATCCAAAACCCTAGTAACGAGGCATTGGTTACCTCAAGAGAGTCACCAAGTCTCCCATTTTTTCATACTGTGGAAAGTTTGCCAGAAGCGAAATGTCACTAGTCGTATATCATAAAAGAGTCATCGTTACTCCTCCCAGGGGTTATTCTAGATTTCTTCATCCAACCACAATAACGAGGCATTGGCTACGTTAAGAGAGTCTTAGTTACTCGTCCCAATTGCTCACCCAGTCTGCCATTTTTTCTTACTGCGGCGTCTGCCAGAAGCGATATGTCAATAGTAGTGTATCATAAAAGAGTCATCGTTACTTCTCCCAAAGGTTATTCGAGATTTCTTAATCCAAAACCCTAGTAACGAGGCATTTGTTACCTCAAGAGAGTCACCAAGTCTCCCATTTTTTCATACTGTATCCAGTTTGCCAGAAGCGATATGTCACTAGTTGTGTATCATAAAAGAGTCATGATTTCTCCTCCCAGAGGTTATTCGAGATATCTTAATCCAAATCCCTAGTAACTTGGCATTGGCTACCTTAAGAGAGTCATAGTTACTTGTCCCAATTGCTCACTCAGTCTGATTTTTTTTCTTACTGCGGCGTCTGCCAGAAGCGATATGTCAGTAGTAGTGTATCATAAAAGAGTCATAGTTACTTCTCGCAAAGGTTATTCGAGATTTCTTAATCCAAACCCCTAGTAACGAGGCATTGGTTACCTTAAAAGAGTCATAGTTACTAGTCGCAATTGCTCCCCAAGTCTGCCATTTTTTCTTACTGCGGCGTCTGCCAGAAGCGATATGTCACTAGTTGTGTATCATAAAAGAGACATCGTTACTCCTCCCAGGGGTTATTCGAGATTTATTAATCCAAAACCAATAACGAGGCATTGGCTACGTTCAGAGGGTCATAGTTTCTCGTCTTAATTGTTAACCCATTCTGCCATTTTTTCTTACTGCGGCGTCTGCCAGAGGCGATATGTCAATAGTAGTGTATCATAAAAGAGTCAAAGTTACTTCTCCCAAAGGTTATTCGAGATTTCTTAATCCAAACCCCTAGTAACGAGGCATTGGTTACCTTAAAAGAGTCATAGTTACTCGTCGCAATTGCTCACCCAGTCTGCCATTTTTTCTTACTGTGGCCAGTCTGCCAGAACCGATATGTCACTCGTAGTGTATCTTAAGAGAGTCATCGTTACTCCTTCCATAGGTTACTGGTATTCTCTGATTCAATACAACTCGTGACGAAGCATTGGCTATTTTAATAGTGTCGTAGTTCTTCCTCCCAGTTACTCACAGTTTCCTACTTTTTGTGAACTTGTCCAGTCTGCCAGAATCGATACATCATTAGTTATGTATCATAAAAGAGTCATCGTTACTCCTCCTTAGGGTTATTCGAGATTTCTTAATCCAAACACCTAGTAACGAAGCATTCGCTAACTTAAGAGAGTCAGAGTTACTTGTCCCAATTGCTCACCCAGTCTGCCATTTTTCTTACTGCGGCGTCTGCCAGAAGCGATATGTCACTAGTTGTGTATCATAAAAGAGACATCGTTACTCCTCCCAGGGATCATTCGAGATTTATTAATCCAACCCCAATAACGAGGCATTGGCTACGTTCAGAGGGTCATAGTTACTCGTCCCAATTGCTCACACATTCTGCCATTCTTTCTAACTGCGGCGTCTGCCAGAAGCGATATGTCAATAGTAGTGTATCATAAAAGGGTCATCGTTACTTCTCCCAAAGGTTATTCGAGATTTCTTAATCCAAAACCCTAGTAACGAGGCATTGGTTACCTCAAGAGAGTCACCAAGTCTCCTATTTTTTCATACTGTGGCGAGTTTGCCAGAAGCGATATGTCACTAGTTGTATATCATAAAAGAGTCATCGTTACTCCTCCCAGGGGTTATTCGAGATTTCTTCATCCAACCCCAATAACGAGGCATTGGCTACGTTAAGAGAGTCATAGTTACTTGTCCCTATTGCTCACCCAGTCTGCCATTTTTTCTTACTGCGGCGACTGCCAGAAGCGATATGTCAATAGTAGTGTACCATAAAAGAGTCATCACTACTTCTCCCAAAGGTTATTCGAGATTTCTTAATCCAAAACCCTAGTAACGAGGCATTGGTTACCTCAAGAGAGTCACCAAGTCTCCCATTTTTTCATACTGTATCCAATTTGCCACAAGCGATATGTCACTAGTTGTGTATCATAAAAGAGTCATGATTCCTCCTCCCAGAGGGTATTCGAGATTTCTTAATCGAAATCCCTAGTAACTTGGCATTGGCTACCTTAAGAGAGTCATAGTTACTCGTCCCAATTGCTCACCCATTCTGCCATTTTTTCTTACTGCGGCGTCTGCCAGAAGCGATATGTCAATAGTAGTGTATCATAAAAACGTCATTGTTACTTCTCCCAAAGGTTATTAGAGATTTCTTAATCCAAACCCCTAGTAACGAGGCATTTGTTACCTCAAGAGAGTCACCAAGTCTCCCATTTTTTCATGCTGTATCCAGTTTGCCAGAAGCGATATGTCACATGTTGTGTATCATAAAAGAGTCATGATTTCTCCTCCCAGAGGTTATTCGAGATATCTTAATCCAAATCCCTAGTAACTTGGCATTGGCTACCTTAAGAGAGTCATAGTTACTTGTCCCAATTGCTCACTCAGTCTGATTTTTTTTCTTACTGCGGCGTCTGACAGAAGCGATATGTCAGTAGTAGTGTATCATAAAAGAGTCATAGTTACTTCTCGCAAAGGTTATTCGAGATTTCTTAATCCAAACCCCTAGTAACGAGGCATTGGTTACCTTAAAAGAGTCATAGTTACTAGTCGCAATTGCTCCCCCAGTCTGCCATTTTTTCTTACTGCGGCCAGTCTGCCAGAAGCGATATGTCACTAGTTGTGTATCATAAAAGAGACATCGTTACTCCTCCCAGGGGTTATTCCAGATTTATTAATCCAAAACCAATAACGAGGCATTGGCTACGTTCAGAGGGTCATAGTTACTCGTCTTAATTGCTCACCCATTCTGCCATTTTTTCTTACTGCGGCGTCTGCCAGAGGCGATATGTCAATAGTAGTGTATCATAAAAGAGTCGTAGTTACTTCTCCCAAAGGTTATTCGAGATTTCTTAATCCAAACCCCTAGTAACGAGGCATTGGTTACCTTAAAAGAGTCATAGTTACTCGTCGCAATTGCTCACCCAGTCTGCCATTTTTTCTTACTGTGGCCAGTCTGCCAGAACCGATATGTCACTCGTAGTGTATCTTAAGAGAGTCATCGTTACTCCTTCCATAGGTTACTGGTATTCTCTTATTCAATACAACTCGTGACGAAGCATTGGCTATTTTAATAGTGTCGTAGTTCTTCCTCCCAGTTACTCACAGTTTCCTACTTTTTGTGAACTTGTCCAGTCTGCCAGAATCGATACATCATTAGTTATGTATCATAAAAGAGTCATCGTTACTCCTCCTTAGGGTTATTCGATATTTCTTAATCCAAACACCTAGTAACGAAGCATTCGCTAACTTAAGAGAGTCAGAGTTACTTGTCCCAATTGCTCATCCAGTCTGCCATTTTTCTTACTGGGGCGTCTGCCAGAAGCGATATGTCACTAGTTGTGTATCATAAAAGAGACATCGTTACTCCTCCCAGGGATCATTCGAGATTTATTAATCCAACCCCAATAACGAGGCATTGGCTACATTCAGAGGGTCATAGTTACTCGTCCCAATTGCTCACACATTCTGCCATTCTTTCTAACTGCGGCGTCTGCCAGAAGCGATATGTCAATAGTAGTGTATCATAAAAGGGTCATCGTTACTTCTCCCAAAGGTTATTCGAGATTTCTTAATCCAAAACCCTAGTAACGAGGCATTGGTTACCTCAAGAGAGTCACCAAGTCTCCTATTTTTTCATACTGTGGCGAGTTTGCCAGAAGCGATATGTCACTAGTTGTATATCATAAAAGAGTCATCGTTACTCCTCCCAGGGGTTATTCGAGATTTCTTCATCCAACCCCAATAACGAGGCATTGGCTACGTTAAGAGAGTCATAGTTACTTGTCCCTATTGCTCACCCAGTCTGCCATTTTTTCTTACTGCGGCGACTGCCAGAAGCGATATGTCAATAGTAGTGTATCATAAAAGAGTCATCATTACTTCTCCCAAAGTTATTCGAGATTTCTTAATCCAAAACCCTAGTAACGAGGCATTGGTTACCTCAAGAGAGTCACCAAGTCTCCCATTTTTTCATACTGTATCCAATTTGCCACAAGCGATATGTCACTAGTTGTGTATCATAAAAGAATCATGATTCCTCCTCCCAGAGGGTATTCGAGATTTCTTAATCGTTATCCCTAGTAATTTGGCATTGGCTACCTTAAGAGAGTCATAGTTACTCGTCCCAATTGCTCACCCATTCTGCCATTTTTTCTTACTGCGGCGTCTGCCAGAAGCGATATGTCAATAGTAGTGTATCATAAAAACGTCATTGTTACTTCTCCCAAAGGTTATTAGAGATTTCTTCATCCAAAACCCTAGTAACGAGGCATTGGTTACCTCAAGACAGCCACCAAGTCTCCCATTTTTTCATACTGTATCCAGTTTGCCAGAAGCGATATGTCACTAGTTGCGTATCATAGAAGAGTCATGATTTCTCCTCCCAGAGGTTATTCGAGATTTCTTAATCCAAATCCCTAGTAACTTGGCATTGGCTACCTTAAGAGAGTCATAGTTACTTGTCCCAATTGCTCACCCAGTCTGCCATTTTTTCTTACTGCGGCGTCTGCCAGAAGCGATATGTCAGTACTAGTGTATCATAAAAGAGTCATAGTTACTTCTCCCAAAGGTTATTCGAGATTTCTTAATCCAAAACCCTAGTAACGATGCATTGGTTACCTGAAGAGAGTCACCAAGTCTCGCATTTTTTCATATTGTGGCCAGTTTGCCCGAAGCGATATGTCACTAGTTGTATATCATAAAAGAGTCATCGTTACTCCTCCTAGGTGTTATTCGAGATTTCTTAATCCAACCCCAATAACGAGGCATTGGCTACGTTAAGAGAGTCATAGTTACTCGTGCCAATTGCTCACCCAGTCTGCCATTTTTTCTTACTACGGCCAGTCTGCCAGAAGCGATATGTCAATAGTAGTGTATCATAAAAGAGTCATAGTTACTTCTCCCAAAGGTTATTCGAGATTTCTTAATCCAAACCCCTAGTAACGAGGCATTGGTTACTTTAAAAGAGTCATAGTTACTCGTCGCAATTGCTCACCCAGTCTGCTATTATTTCTTACAGCGGCCAGTCTGCCAGAACCGATATGTCACTCGTTGTGTATCTTAAGAGAGTCATCGTTACTCCTTCCATAGGTTACTGGTATTCTCTGATTCAATACTACTCGTGACGAAGCATTGGCTATTTTAATAGTGCCGTAGTTCTTCCTCCCAGTTCCTCACAGTTTCCTACATTTTGTGAACTTGTCCAGTCTGCCAGAATCGATATAGCATTAGTTATGTATCATAAAAGAGTCATCGTTACTCCTCCATAGGTTTATTCGAGAGTTCTTAATCCAAACACCTAGTAACGAAGCATTCGCTAACTTAAGAGAGTCATAGTTACTCGTCCCAATTGCTCAGCCAGTCTCCCATTTCTTCTTACTGCGGCCAGTTTGCCAGCAGCGGTATGTCACTAGATGTGTATCATAAAAGAGACATCGTTACTCCTCCCAGAGGTTATACGAGATTTCTTAATCAAAATCCCTAGTAACAAGACATTGGTAACCTTAAGACAGTCATAGTTACTCGTCTCAATTGCTCACCCAGTCTGCCATTTTTCCTTACTGCGGCCAAACTGCCAGAAGCGATATGTCACTAGTTGTGTATCATAAAAGAGACATCGTTACTCCTCCCAGAGGTTTTTCGAGATTTATTAATCCAACCCCAATAACGAGGCATTGGCTACGTTCAGAGGGTCATAGTTACTCGTCTTAATTGCTCACCCATTCTGCCATTTTTTCTTACTGCGGCGTCTGCCAGAAGCGTTATGTCAGTAGTAGTGTATCATAAAAGACTCATCGTTACCTGCCCCTGGGGTATATTCGAGATTTCTTAATCCAAACCACTAGTAATGAGTCATTGGCTACCTCAAGAGAGTCATAGTTACTTGTCCCAATTGCTGACCCAGTCTGCCATTTTTTCTTACTGCGGCCAGTCTGCCAGAAGCGATATGTCAATAGTAGTGAATCATAAAAGAGTCGTCGTTACTCCCCCTGGGGTTATTCGAGATTTCTTAATCCAAACCACTAGTAACGAGGTATTGGCTACCTCAAGAGAGTCATAGTTACTCGTCCCAATTGCTCATTAAGTCTCCCGTTTTTCATACTGTGGCCAGTTTGCCAGAAGCGATATGTCACTAGTTGTGTATCATAAAAGAGTCATGATTACTCCTCCCAGAGGTTATTCGAGATTTCTTAATCCAAATCCCTAGTAACATGGCATTGGCTACCTTAAGAGAGTCATAGTTACTTGTCCCAATTGCTCACCCTGTCTGCCATTTTTCTTACTGCGGCGTCTGCCTGAAGCGATATGTCACTAGTTGTGTATCATAAAAGAGACATCGTTACTCTTCCCAGGGATCATTCGAGATTTATTAATCCAACCCCAATAACGAGGCATTGGCTACGTTCAGAGGGTCATAGTTACTCGTCCCAATTGCTCACACATTCTGCCATTCTTTCTGACTGCGGCGTCTGCCAGAAGCGATATGTCAATAGTAGTGTATCATAAAAGGGTCATCGTTACTTCTCCCAAAGGTTATTCGAGATTTCTTAATCCAAAACCCTAGTAACGAGGCATTGGTTACCTCAAGAGAGTCACCAAGTCTCCCATTTTTCATACTGTATCCAATTTGCCACAAGCGATATGTCACTAGTTGTGTATCATAAAAGAGACATCGTTACTCCTCCCAGAGGTTATTCGAGATTTATTAATCCAACCCCAATAACGAGGCATTGGCTACGTTAAGAGAGTCATAGTTACTTGTCCCTATTGCTCACCCAGTCTGCCATTTTTTCTTACTGCGGCGACTGCCAGAAGCGATATGTCAATATTAGTATATCATAAAAGAGTCACCATTACTTCTCAAAAAAGGTTATTCGAGATTTCTTAATCCAAAACCCTAGTAACGAGGCATTGGTTACCTCAAGAGAGTCACCAAGTCTCCCATTTTTCATACTGTATCCAATTTGCCACAAGCAATATGTCACTAGTTGTGTATCATAAAAGAGACATCGTTACTCCTCCCAGAGGTTATTCGAGATTTATTAATCCAACCCCAATAACGAGGCATTGGCTACGTTCAGAGGGTCATAGTTACTCGTCTTAATTGCTCACCCATTCTGCCATTTTTTCTTACTGCGGCGTCTGCCAGAAGCGATATGTCAATAGTAGTGTATCATAAAAGAGTCATCGTTACTTTTCCCAAAGGTTATTAGAGATTTCTTAATCCAAAACCCTAGTATCGAGGCATTGGTTACCTCAAGAGAGTCATCGAGTCTCCCATTTTGTCATACTGTGGCCAGTTTGCCAGAAGCGATATGTCACTAGTTGTGTATCATAAAAGAGTCATGATTACTCCTCCCAGAGGTTATTCGAGATTTCTTAATCCAAATCCCTAGTAACATGGCATTGGCTACCTTAAGAGAGTCATAGTTACTTGTCCCAATTGCTCACCCAGTCTGCCATTTTTCTTACTGCGGCGTCTGCCAGAAGCGATATGTCACTAGTTGTGTATCATAAAAGAGACATCGTTTCTCCTCCTAGGGATCATTCGAGATTTATTAATCCAACCCCAATAACGAGGCATTGGCTACGTTCAGAGGGTCATAGTTACTCGTCCCAATTGCTCACACATTCTGCCATTCTTTCTAACTGCGGCGTCTGCCAGAAGCGATATGTCAATAGTAGTGTATCATAAAAGGGTCATCGTTACTTCTCCCAAAGGTTATTCGAGATTTCTTAATCCAAAACCCTAGTAACGAGGCATTGGTTACCTCAAGAGAGTCACCAAGTCTCCTATTTTTTCATACTGTGGCGAGTTTGCCAGAAGCGATATGTCACTAGTTGTATATCATAAAAGAGTCATCGTTACTCCTCCCAGGGGTTATTCGAGATTTCTTCATCCAACCCCAATAACGAGGCATTGGCTACGTTAAGAGAGTCATAGTTACTTGTCCCTATTGCTCACCCAGTCTGCCATTTTTTCTTACTGCGGCGACTGCCAGAAGCGATATGTCAATATTAGTGTATCATAAAAGAGTCATCATTACTTCTCCCAAAGGTTATTCGAGATTTCTTAATCCAAAACCCTAGTAACGAGGCATTGGTTACCTCAAGAGAGTCACCAAGTCTCCCATTTTTTCATACTGTATCCAATTTGCCACAAGCGATATGTCACTAGTTGTGTATCATAAAAGAGTCATGATTCCTCCTCCCAGAGGGTATTCGAGATTTCTTAATCGAAATCCCTAGTAACTTGGCATTGGCTACCTTAAGAGAGTCATAGTTACTCGTCCCAATTGCTCACCCATTCTGCCATTTTTTCTTACTGCGGCGTCTGCCAGAAGCGATATGTCAATAGTAGTGTATCATAAAAACGTCATTGTTACTTCTCCCAAAGGTTATTAGAGATTTCTTCATCCAAAACCCTAGTAACGAGGCATTGGTTACCTCAAGACAGTCACCAAGTCTCCCATTTTTTCATACTGTATCCAGTTTGCCAGAAGCGATATGTCACTAGTTGTGTATCATAGAAGAGTCATGATTTCTCCTCCCAGAGGTTATTCGAGATTTCTTAATCCAAATCCCTAGTAACTTGGCATTGGCTACCTTAAGAGAGTCATAGTTACTTGTCCCAATTGCTCACCCAGTCTGCCATTTTTTCTTACTGCGGCGTCTGCCAGAAGCGATATGTCAGTACTAGTGTATCATAAAAGAGTCATAGTTACTTCTCCCAAAGGTTATACGAGATTTCTTAATCCAAAACCCTAGTAACGATGCATTGGTTACCTGAAGAGAGTCACCAAGTCTCGCATTTTTTCATATTGTGGCCAGTTTGCCCGAAGCGATATGTCACTAGTTGTATATCATAAAAGAGTCATCGTTACTCCTCCTAGGTGTTATTCGAGATTTCTTAATCCAACCCCAATAACGGGGCATTGGCTACGTTAAGAGAGTCATAGTTACTCGTGCCAATTGCTCACCCAGTCTGCCATTTTTTCTTACTATGGCCAGTCTGCCAGAAGCGATATGTCAATAGTAGTGTATCATAAAAGAGTCATAGTTACTTCTCCCAAAGGTTATTCGAGATTTCTTAATCCAAACCCCTAGTAACGAGGCATTGGTTACTTTAAAAGAGTCATAGTTACTCGTCGCCATTGCTCACCCAGTCTGCTATTATTTCTTACAGCGGCCAGTCTGCCAGAACCGATATGTCACTCGTTGTGTATCTTAAGAGAGTCATCGTTACTCCTTCCATAGGTTACTGGTATTCTCTGATTCAATACTACTCGTGACGAAGCATTGGCTATTTTAATAGTGCCGTAGTTCTTCCTCCCAGTTCCTCACAGTTTCCTACATTTTGTGAACTTGTCCAGTCTGCCAGAATCGATATAGCATTAGTTACGTATCATAAAAGAGTCATCGTTACTCCTCCATAGGGTTATTCGAGAGTTCTTAATCCAAACACCTAGTAACGAAGCATTCGCTAACTTAAGAGAGTCATAGTTACTCGTCCCAATTGCTCAGCCAGTCTCCCATTTCTTCTTACTGCGGCCAGTTTGCCAGCAGCGGTATGTCACTAGATGTGTATCATAAAAGAGACATCGTTACTCCTCCCAGAGGTTATACGAGATTTCTTAATCAAAATCCCTAGTAACAAGATATTGGTAACCTTAAGAGAGTCATAGTTACTCGTCTCAATTGCTCACCCAGTCTGCCATTTTTCCTTACTGCGGCCAAACTGCCAGAAGCGATATGTCACTAGTTGTGTATCATAAAAGAGACATCGTTACTAATCCCAGAGGTTATTCGAGATTTATTAATGCAACCCCAATAACGAGGCATTGGCTACGTTCAGAGGGTCATAGTTACTCGTCTTAATTGCTCACCCATTCTGCCATTTTTTCTTACTGCTGCGTCTGCCAGAAGCGATATGTCAATAGTAGTGTATCATAAAAGAGTCATCGTTACTTCTCCCAACGGTTATTAGAGATTTCTTAATCCAAAATCCCTAGTAACGAGGCATTGGTTACCTCAAGAGAGTCATCGAGTCTCCCATTTTTTCATACTGTGGCCAGTATGCCAGAAGCGATATGTCACTAGTTGTGTATCATAAAAGACTCATCGTTACTTCCCCCTGGGGTATATTCGAGATTTCTTAATCCAAACCACTAGTAACGAGTCATTGGCTACCTCAAGAGAGTCATAGTTACTTCTCCCAATTGCTCACCCAGTCTGCCATTTTTTCTTACTGCGGCCAGTCTGCCAGAAGCGATATGTCAATAGTAGTGTATCATAAAAGAGTCGTCGTTACTTCCCCCTGGGGTTATTCGAGATTTCTTAATCCAAACCACTAGTAACGAGGTATTGGCTACCTCAAGAGAGTCATAGTTACTCGTCCAAATTGCTCATTAAGTCTCCCGTTTTTCATACTGTGGCCACTTTGCCAGAAGCGATATGTCACTAGTTGTGTATCATAAAAGAGTCATGATTACTCCTCCCAGAGGTTATTCGAGATTTCTTAATCCAAATCCCTAGTAACATGGCATTGGCTACCTTAAGAGAGTCACAGTTACTTGGCCCAATTGCTCACCAAGTCTGCCATTTTTTCTTACTGCGGCCAGTCTGCCAGAACCGATATGTCACTCGTTGTGTATCTTAAGAGAGTCATCGTTACTCCTTACATAGGTTACTGGTATTCTCTGATTCAATACTACTCGTGACGAAGCATTGGCTATTTTAATAGTGCCGTAGTTCTTCCTCCCAGTTGCTCACAGTTTCCTACTTTTTCTGAACTTGTCCAGTCTGCCAGAATCGATATATCATTAGTTATGTATCATAAAAGAGTCATCGTTACTCCTCCATAGGGTTATTCGAGATTTAGTAATCCAACCCCAATAACGAGGCATTGGCTACGTTCAGAGGGTCATAGTTACTCGTCTTAATTGCTCACCCATTCTGCCATTTTTTCTTACTGCTGCGTCTGCCAGAAGCGATATGTCAATAGTAGTGTATCATAAAAGAGTCATCGTTACTTCTCCCAACGGTTATTAGAGATTGCTTAATCCAAAATCCCTAGTAACGAGGCATTGGTTACCTCAAGAGAGCCATCAAGTCTCCCATTTTTTAATACTGTGGCCAGTTTGCCAGAAGCGATATGTCACTAGTTGTGTATCATAAAAGACTCATCGTTACTTCCCCCTGTGGTTATTCGAGATTTCTTAATAAAATCCCCTAGTAACGAGGCATTGGTTACCTTAAAAGAGTCATAGTTACTCGTCCCAATTGCTCACCCAGTCTGCCATTTTTTCTTACTGCGGCCAGTCTGCCAGAAGCGATATGTCACTAGTTGTGTATCATAAAAGAGTCATCGTTACTCGTCCCAGGGGTTATTCGAGATTTCTTCATCCAACCCCAATAACGAGGCATTGGCTACGTTAAGAGAGTCATAGGTACTCGTCAAAATTGCTCACTCAGTCTGCCATTTTTTCTTACTACGGCCAGTCTGCCAGAAGCGATATGTCAATAGTAGTGTATCATAAAAGTGTCATAGTTACTTCTCCCAAAGGTTATTCGAGATTTCTTAATCCAAACCCCTAGTAACGAGGCATTGGTTACTTTAAAAGAGTCATAGTTACTCGTCGCAATTGCTCACCCAGTCTGACATTATTTCTTACAGCGGCCAGTCTGCCAGAACCGATATGTCACTCGTTGTGTATCTTAAGAGAGTCATCGTTACTCCTTCCATAGGTTACTGGTATTCTCTGATTCAATACTACTCGTGACGAAGCATTGGCTATTTTAATAGTGCCGTAGTTCTTCCTCCCAATCACTCACAGTTTCCTACTTTTTGTGAACTTGTCCAGTCTGCCAGAATCGATATATCATTAGTTATGTATCATAAAAGAGTCATCGTTACTCCTCCATAGGGTTATTCGACATTTCTTAATCCAAACACCTAGTAACGAAGCATTCGCTAATTTAAGAGAGTCATAGTTACTCGTCCCAATTGCTCACCCAGTCTCCCATTTCTTCTTACTGCAGCCAGTTGCCAGCAGCGGTATGTCACTAGATGTGTATCATAAAAGAGACATCGTTACTCCTCCCAGAGGTTATACGAGATTTCTTAATCAAAATCCCTAGTAACAAGACATTGGTAACCTTAAGAGAGTCATAGTTACTCGTCTCAATTGCTCACCCAGTCTGCCATTTTTCCTTACTGCGGCCAAACTGCCAGAAGCGATATGTCACTAGTTGTGTATCATAAAAGAGACATCGTTACTCCTCCCAGAGGTTATTCGAGATTTTTAATCCAACCCCAATAAAGAGGCATTGGCTACGTTCAGAGGGTCATAGTTACACGTCTTAATTGCTCACCCATTCTGCCATTTTTTCTTACTGCGGCGTCTGCCAGAAGCGATATGTCAATAGTGGTGTATCATAAAAGAGTCATCGTTACTTCTCCCAAAGGTTATTAGAGATTTCTTAATCCAAAACCCTAGTAACGAGGCATTGGTTACCTCAAGAGAGTCATCGAGTCTCCCATTTTTTCATACTGTGGCCAGTTTGCCAGAAGCGATATGTCACTAGTTGTGTATCATAAAAGACTCATCGTTACTTCCGCCTGGGGTATATTCGAGATTTCTTAATCCAAACCACTAGTAATGAGTCATTGGCTACTTCAAGAGAGTCATAGTTACTTGTCCCAATTGCTCACCCAGTCTGCCATTTTTTCTTACTGCGGCCAGTCTGCCAGAAGCGATATGTCAATAGTAGTGTATCATAAGAGAGTCGTCGTTACTTCCCCCTGGAGTTATTCGAGATTTCTTAATCCAAACCCCTAGTAACGAGTCATTGGCTACCTCAAGAGAGCCATAGTTACTCGTCCCAATTGCTCACCAAGTCTCCCATTTTTTCATACTGTTTCCAGTTTGCCAGAAACGATAAGTCACTAGTTGTCTATCATAAAAGACTCATCGTTACATCCCCCTGGGGTTACTAAAGATTTCTTAATCCAAACCACTAGTAACGAGTCATTCGCTATCTCGAGTGAATCATAGTTACTCGTCCCAATTGCTCACCAAGTCTCCCATTTTTCATACTGTGGCCAGTTTGCCAGAAGCGATATGTCACTAGTTGTGTATCATAAAAGACTCATCGTTACTTCCCCCTGTGGTTATTCGAGATTTCTTAATAAAATCCCCTAGTAACGAGGCATTGGTTACCTTAAAAGAGTCATAGTTACTCGTCCCAATTGCTCACCCAGTCTGCCATTTTTTCTTACTGCGGCCAGTCTGCCAGAAGCGATATGTCACTAGTTGTGTATCATAAAAGAGTCATCGTTACTCGTCCCAGGGGTTATTCGAGATTTCTTCATCCAACCCCAATAACGAGGCATTGGCTACGTTAAGAGAGTCATAGTTACTCGTCAAAATTGCTCTCCCAGTCTGCCATTTTTTCTTACTGCGGCGTCTGCCAGAAGCGATATGTCAATAGTAGTGTATCATAAAAGAGTCATAGTTACTTCTCCCAAAGGTTATTCGAGATTTCTTAATCCAAACCCCTAGTAACGAGGCATTGGTTACCTTAAAAGAGTCATAGTTACTCGTCTCAATTGCTCACCCAGTCTGCCATTTTTTCTTACTGCGGCCAGTCTGCCAGAAGCGATATGTTACTAGTTGTGTATCATAAATGAGTCATCGTTACTCGTCCCAGGGGTTATTCGAGATTTCTTCGGCCAATCCCAATAACGAGGCATTGGCTACGTTAAGAGAGTCATAGTTACTCGTCCCAATTGCTCACTCAGTCTGCCATTTTTTCTTACTGCGGCGTCTGCCAGAAGCGATATGTCAATAGTAGTGTATCATAAAAGAGTCATCGTTACTTCTCCCAAAGGTTATTCGTGATTTCTTAATCCAAAACCCTAGTAACGATGCTTTGGTTACCTGAAGAGAGTCACCAAGTCTCGCATTTTTTCATATTGTGGCCAGTTTGCCCAAAGCGATATGTCACTAGTTGTATATCATAAAAGAGTCATCGTTACTCCTCCTAGGTGTTATTCGAGATTTCTTAATCCAACCCCAATAACGAGGCATTGGCTACGTTAAGAGAGTCATAGTTACTCGTGCCAATTGCTCACCCAGTCTGCCATTTTTTCTTACTACGGCCAGTCTGCCAGAAGCGATATGTCAATAGTAGTGTATCATAAAAGTGTCATAGTTACTTCTCCCAAAGGTTATTCGAGATTTCTTAATCCAAACCCCTAGTAACGAGGCATTGGTTACTTTAAAAGAGTCATAGTTACTCGTCGCAATTGCTCACCCAGTCTGACATTATTTCTTACAGCGGCCAGTCTGCCAGAACCGATATGTCACTCGTTGTGTATCTTAAGAGAGTCATCGTTACTCCTTCCATAGGTTACTGGTATTCTCTGATTCAATACTACTCGTGACGAAGCATTGGCTATTTTAATAGTGCCGTAGTTCTTCCTCCCAATCACTCACAGTTTCCTACTTTTTGTGAACTTGTCCAGTCTGCCAGAATCGATATATCATTAGTTATGTATCATAAAAGAGTCATCGTTACTCCTCCATAGGGTTATTCGACATTTCTTAATCCAAACACCTAGTAACGAAGCATTCGCTAATTTAAGAGAGTCATAGTTACTCGTCCCAATTGCTCACCCAGTCTCCCATTTCTTCTTACTGCAGCCAGTTGCCAGCAACGGTATGTCACTAGATGTGTATCATAAAAGAGACATCGTTACTCCTCCCAGAGGTTATACGAGATTTCTTAATCAAAATCCCTAGTAACAAGACATTGGTAACCTTAAGAGAGTCATAGTTACTCGTCTCAATTGCTCACCCAGTCTGCCATTTTTCCTTACTGCGGCCAAACTGCCAGAAGCGATATGTCACTAGTTGTGTATCATAAAAGAGACATCGTTACTCCTCCCAGAGGTTATTCGAGATTTTTAATCCAACCCCAATAAAGAGGCATTGGCTACGTTCAGAGGGTCATAGTTACTCGTCTTAATTGCTCACCCATTCTGCCATTTTTTCTTACTGCGGCGTCTGCCAGAAGCGATATGTCAATAGTGGTGTATCATAAAAGAGTCATCGTTACTTCTCCCAAAGGTTATTAGAGATTTCTTAATCCAAAACCCTAGTAACGAGGCATTGGTTACCTCAAGAGAGTCATCGAGTCTCCCATTTTTTCATACTGTGGCCAGTTTGCCAGAAGCGATATGTCACTAGTTGTGTATCATAAAAGACTCATCGTTACTTCCGCCTGGGGTATATTCGAGATTTCTTAATCCAAACCACTAGTAATGAGTCATTGGCTACTTCAAGAGAGTCATAGTTACTTGTCCCAATTGCTCACCCAGTCTGCCATTTTTTCTTACTGCGGCCAGTCTGCCAGAAGCGATATGTCAATAGTAGTGTATCATAAGAGAGTCGTCGTTACTTCCCCCTGGAGTTATTCGAGATTTCTTAATCCAAACCCCTAGTAACGAGTCATTGGCTACCTCAAGAGAGCCATAGTTACTCGTCCCAATTGCTCACCAAGTCTCCCATTTTTTCATACTGTGGCCAGTTTGCCAGAAACGATAAGTCACTAGTTGTCTATCATAAAAGACTCATCGTTACATCCCCCTGGGGTTACTAAAGATTTCTTAATCCAAACCACTAGTAACGAGTCATTCGCTATCTCGAGTGAATCATAGTTACTCGTCCCAATTGCTCACCAAGTCTCCCATTTTTCATACTGTGGCCAGTTTGCCAGAAGCGATATGTCACTAGTTGTGTATCATAAAAGAGTCATGATTAATCCTCCAGAGGTTATTCGAGATTTCTTAATCCAAATCCCTAGTAACATGGCATTGGCTACCTTAAGAGAGTCATAGTTACTTGGCCCAATTGCTGACCAAGTCTGCGATTTTTTCTTACTGCGGCCAGTCTGCCAGAAGCTATATGTCAATAGTAGTGTATCATAAAAGAGTCATAGTTACTTCTCCCAAAGGTTATTCGAGATTTCTTAATCCAAACCCCTAGTAACGAGGCATTGGTTACCTTAACAGAGTCATAGTTACTCGACGCAATTGCTCACCCAGTCTGCCATTTTTTCTTACTGCGGCTAGTCTGCCAGAACCGATATGTCACTCGTTGTGTATCTTAAGAGAGTCATAGTTACTCCTTACATAGGTTACTGGTATTCTCTGATTCAATACTACTCGTGACGAAGCATTGGCTATTTTAATAGTGCCGTAGTTCTTCCTCCCAGTTGCTCACAGTTTCCTACTTTTTCTGAACTTGTCCAGTCTGCCAGAATCGATATATCATTAGTTATGTATCATAAAAGAGTCATCGTTACTCCTCCATAGGGTTATTCGAGATTTATTAATCCAACCCCAATAACGAGGCATTGGCTACGTTCAGATGGTCATAGTTACTCGTCTTAATTGCTCACCAATTCTGCCATTTTTTCTTACTGCGGCGTCTGCCAGAAGCGATATGTCAATAGTAGTGCATCATAAAAGAGTCATCGTTACTTCTCCCAAAGGTTATTCGAGATTTCTTAATCCAAAACCCTAGTAACGATTCATTGGTTACCTCAAGAGAGTCATCAAGTCTCCCATTTTTTCATACTGTTGCCAGTTTGCCAGAAGCGATATGTCACTAGTTGTGTATCATAAAAGCCTCATCGTTACTTCCCCCTGGGGTTATTCGAGATTTCTTAATCCAAACCCCTAGTAACGAGGCATTGGTTACCTTAAAAGAGTCATAGTTACTCGTCCCAATTGCTCACCCAGTCTGCCATTTTCTCTTACTGCGGCCAGTCTGCCAGAAGCGATATGTCACTAGTTGTGTATCATAAAAGAGTCATCGTTACTCGTCCCAGGGGTTATTCGAGATTTCTTCATCCAACCCCAATAACGAGGCATTGGCTACGTCAAGAGAGTCATAGTAACTCGTCCCAATTGCTCTCCCAGTCTGCCATTTTTTCTTACTGCGGCGTCTGCCAGAAGCGATATGTCAATAGTAGTGTATCATAAAAGAGTCATAGTTACTTCTCCCAAAGGTTATTCGAGATTTCTTAATCCAAACCCCTAGTAACGAGGCATTGGTTACCTTAAAAGAGTCATAGTTACTCGTCCCAATTGCTCACACAGTCTGCCATTTTTTCTTACTGCGGCCAGTCTGCCAGAAGCGATATGTCACTAGTTGTGTATCATAAAAGAGTCATCGTTACTCGTCCAAGGGGTTATTCGAGATCTCTTGATCCAATCCCAATAACGAGGCATTGGCTACGGTAAGAGAGTAATAGTTACTCGTCCCAATTGCTCTCTCAGTCTGCCATTTTTTCTTACTGCGGCGTCTGCCAGAAACGATATGTCAATAGTAGTGTATCATAAAAGAGTCATAGTTACTTCTCCCAAAGGTTATTCGAGATTTCTTAATCCAAACACCTAGTAACGAAGCATTCGCTAACTTAAGAGAGTCATAGTTACTCGTCCCAATTGCTCACCCAGTCTCCCATTTCTTCTTAGTGCGGCCAGTTTGCCAGCAGCGGTATGTCACTAGTTGTGTATCATAAAAGAGGCATCGTTACTCCTCCCAGAGGTTATACGAGATTTCTTAATCCAAATCCCTAGTAACAAGTTATTGGTAACCTTAAGAGAGTCATAGTTACTCGTCTCAATTGCTCACTCATTCCGCCATTTTTTCTTACTGCGGCCAGTCTGCCAGAAGCGATATGTCACTAGTTGTGTATCATAAAAGATACATCGTTACTCCTTCCAGGTGTTATTCGAGATTTATTAATCCATCCCAAATAACGAGGCATTGGCTACGTTCAGAGGGTCATAGTTACTCGTCCCAATTGCTCACCCATTCTGCCATTTTTTCTTACTGCGGCGTCTGCCAGAGGCGATATGTCAATAGTAGTGTATCATAAAAGAGTCATCGTTACTTCTCCCAAAGGTTATTCGAGATTTCTTAATCCAAAACACTAGTAACGATGCTTTGGTTACCTAAAGAGAGTCACCAAGTCTCGCATTTTTTCATATTGTGGCCAGTTTGCCCGAAGCGATATGTCACTGGTTGTATATCATAAAAGAGTCATCGTTACTCCTGCTAGGTGTTATTCGAGATTTCTTAATCCAACCCCAATAACGAGGCATTGGCTACGTTAAGAGAGTCATAGTTACTCGTGCCAATTGCTCACCCAGTCTGCCATTTTTTCTTACTACGGCCAGTCTGCCAGAAGCGATATGTCAATAGTAGTGTATCATAAAAGAGTCATAGTTACTTCTCCCAAATGTTATTC
Source organism: Schistocerca gregaria (assembly GCF_023897955.1). Lineage (NCBI taxonomy): Eukaryota > Metazoa > Arthropoda > Insecta > Orthoptera > Acrididae > Schistocerca > Schistocerca gregaria. Next base: position 7,049,115 of record NC_064931.1, read on the forward strand.
GAGATTTCTTAATCCAAACCCCTAGTAACGAGGCATTGGTTACTTTAAAAGAGTCATAGTTACTCGTCTCAATTGCTCACCCAGTCTGCCATTTTTCCTTACTGCGGCCAGTCTGCCAGAAGCGATATGTCACTAGTTGTGTATCATAAAAGGGACATCGTTACTCCTCCCAGAGGTTATTCGAGATTTATTAATCCAACCCCAATAACGAGGCATTGGCTACGTTCAGAGGGTCATAGTTACTCGTCTTAATTGCTCACCCATTCTGCCATTTTTTCTTACTGCGGCGACTGCCAGAAGCGATATGTCAATAGTAGTGTATCATAAAAGAGTCATCGTTACTTCTCCCAAAGGTTATTAGAGATTTCTTAATCCAAAACCCTAGTAACGAGGCACTGGTTACCTCAAGGGAGTCATCGAGTCTCCCATTTTTTCATACTGTGGCCAGTTTGCCAGAAGCGATATGTCACTAGTTGTGTATCATAAAAGACTCATCGTTACTTCCCCCTGGGTTATATTCGAGATTTCTTAATCCAAACCACTAGTAACGAGTCATTGGCTACCTCAAGAGAGTCATAGTTACTTCTCCCAATTGCTCACCCAGTCTGCCATTTTTTCTTACTGCGGCCAGTCTGCCAGAAGCGATATGTCACTAGTTGTGTATCATAAAAGAGTCAGCGTTACACCTCCCACGGGTTATTCGAGATTTCTTAATCCAAACCCCTAGTAACGAGGCATTGGTTACCTTAAAAGAGTCATAGTTACTCGTCCCAATTGCTCACCCAGTCTGCCATTTTTTCTTACTGCGGCGTCTGCCAGAAGCGATATGTCATTAGTAGTGTATCATAAAAGACTCATCGTTACTTCCCCCTGGGGTATATTCGAGATTTCTTAATCCAAACCACTAGTAATGAGTCATTGGCTACCTCAAGAGAGTCATAGTTACTTGTCCCAATTGCTCACCCAATCTGCCATTTTTTCTTACTGCGGCCAGTCTGCCAGAAGCGATATGTCAATAGTAGTGTATCATAAAAGAGTCGTCGTTACTTCCCCCTGGGGTTATTCGAGATTTCTTAATCCAAACCCCTAGTAACGAGTCATTGGCTACCTCAAGAGAGCCATAGTTACTCGTCCCAATTGCTCACCAAGTCTCCCATTTTTTCATGCTGTGGCCAGTTTGCCAGAAACGATAAGTCACTAGTTGTCTATCATAAAAGACTCATCGCTACATCCCCCTGGGGTTACTATAGATTTCTTAATCCAAACCACTAGTAACGAGTCATTCGCTATCTCGAGAGAATCATAGTTACTCGTCCCAATTGCTCACCAAGTCTCCCATTTTTCATACTGTGGCCAGTTTGCCAGAAGCGATATGTCACTAGTTGTGTATCATAAAAGAGTCATGATTACTCCTCCAGAGGTTATTCGAGATTTCTTAATCCAAATCCCTAGTAACATGGCATTGGCTACCTTAAGAGAGTCATAGTTACTTGGCCCAATTGCTCACCAAGTCTGCCATTTTTTCTTACTGCGGCCATTCTGCCAGAAGCTATATGTCAATAGTAGTGTATCATAAAAGAGTCATAGTTACTTCTCCCAAAGGTTATTCGAGATTTCTTAATCCAAACCCCTAGTAACGAGGCATTGGTTACCTTAACAGTGTCATAGTTACTCGACGCAATTGCTCACCCAGTCTGCCATTTTTTCTTACTGCGATCAGTCTGCCAGAACCGATATGTCACTCGTTGTGTATCTTAAGAGAGTCATAGTTACTCCTTACATAGGTTACTGGTATTCTCTGATTCAATACTACTCGTGACGAAGCATTGGCTATTTTAATAGTGCCGTAGTTCTTCCTCCCAGTTGCTCACAGTTTCCTACTTTTTCTGAACTTGTCCAGTCTGCCAGAATCGATATATCATTAGTTATGTATCATAAAAGAGTCATCGTTACTCCTCCATAGGGTTATTCGAGATTTATTAATCCAACCCCAATAACGAGGCATTGGCTACGTTCAGATGGTCATAGTTACTCGTCTTAATTGCTCACCAATTCTGCCATTTTTTCTTACTGCGGCGTCTGCCAGAAGCGATATGTCAATAGTAGTGCATCATAAAAGAGTCATCGTTACTTCTCCCAAAGGTTATTCGACATTTCTTAATCCAAAACCCTAGTAACGATTCATTGGTTACCTCAAGAGAGTCATCAAGTCTCCCATTTTTTCATACTGTGGCCAGTTTGCCAGAAGCGATATGTCACTAGTTGTGTATCATAAAAGACTCATCGTTACTTCCCCCTGGGGTTATTCGAGATTTCTTAATCCAAACCCCTAGTAACGAGGCACTGGTTACCTTAAAAGAGTCATAGTTACTTGTCCCAATTGCTCACCCAGTCTGCCATTTTCTCTTACTGCGGCCAGTCTGCCAGAAGCGATATGTCACTAGTTGTGTATCATAAAAGAGTCATCGTTACTCGTCCCAGGGGTTATTCGAGATTTCTTCATCCAACCGCAATAACGAGGCATTGGCTACGTTAAGAGAGTCATAGTTACTCGTCCCAATTGCTCTCCCAGTCTGCCATTTTTTCTTACTGCGGCGTCTGCCAGAAGCGATATGTCAATAGTAGTGTATCATAAAAGGGTCATAGTTACTTCTCCCAAAGGTTATTCGAGATTTCTTAATCCAAACCCCTAGTAACGAGGCATTGGTTACCTTAAAAGAGTCATAGTTACTCGTCCCAATTGCTCACCCAGTCTGCCATTTTTTCTTACTGCGGCCAGTCTGCCAGAAGCGATATGTCACTAGTTGTGTATCATAAAAGAGTCATCGTTACTCGTCCAAGGGGTTATTCGAGATCTCTTGATCCAATCCCAATAACGAGGCATTGGCTACGGTAAGAGAGTAATAGTTACTCGTCCCAATTGCTCTCTCAGTCTGCCATTTTTTCTTACTGCGGCGTCTGCCAGAAACGATATGTCAATAGTAGTGTATCATAAAAGAGTCATAGTTACTTCTCCCAAAGGTTATTCGAGATTTCTTAATCCAAACACCTAGTAACGAAGCATTCGCTAACTTAAGAGAGTCATAGTTACTCGTCCCAATTGCTCACCAGTCTCCCATTTCTTCTTAGTGCGGCCAGTTTGCCAGCAGCGGTATGTCACTAGTTGTGTATCATAAAAGAGACATCGTTACTCCTCCCAGAGGTTATACGAGATTTCTTCATCCAAATCCCTAGTAACAAGACATTGGTAACCTTAAGAGAGTCATAGTTACTCGTCTCAATTGCTCACTCATTCTGCCATTTTTTCTTTCTGCGGCCAGTCTGCCAGAAGCGATATGTCACTAGTTGTGTATCATAAAAGATACATCGTTACTCCTCCCAGGGGTTATTCGAGATTTATTAATCCATCCCAAATAACGAGGCATTGGCTACGTTCAGAGGGTCATAGTTACTCGTCCCAATTGCTCACCCATTCTGCCATTTTTTCTTACTGCGGCGTCTGCCAGAAGCGATATGTCAATAGTAGTTTATCATAAAAGAGTCATCATTACTTCTCCCAAAGGTTATTCGAGATTTCTTAATCCAAAACCCTAGTAACGAGGCATTTGTTACCTCAAGAGAGTCACCAAGTCTCCCATTTTTTCATACTGTATCCAGTTTGCCAGAAGCGATATGTCACTAGTTGTATGTCATAAAAGAGTCATCGTTACTCCTCCTAGGTGTTATTCGAGATTTCTTAATCCAACCCCAATAACGAGGCATTGGCTACGTTAAGAGAGTCATAGTTACTCGTCCCAATTGCTCACCCAGTCTGCCATTTTTCCTTACTGCAGCCTGTCTGCCAGAAGCGATATGTCAATAGTAGTGTATCATAAAAGAGTCGTCGTTACTTCCCCCTGGGGTTATTCGAGATTTCTTAATCCAAACCACTAGTAACGAGTCACTGGCTACCTCAAGAGAAACAAAGTTACTCGTCCCAATTGCTCACCAAGTCTCCCATTTTTCAAACTGTGTCCAGTTTGCCAGAAGCGATATGTCACTAGTTGTGTATCATAAAAGAGTCATGATTACTCCTCCCAGATGTTATTCGAGATTTCTTAATCCAAATCCCTAGTAACATGGCATTGGCTACCTTAAGAGAGTCATAGTTTCTTGTCCCAAATTCTCACCCAGTCTGATATTTTTCTTACTGCGGCCAGTCTGCCAGAAGCGATATGTCAATAGTAGTGTATCATAAAAGAGTCATAGTTACTTCTCGCAAAGGTTATTCGAGATTTCTTAATCCAAACCCCTAGTAACGAGGCATTGGTTACCTTAAAAGAGTCATAGTTACTCGTCCCAATTGCTCACACAGTCTGCCATTTTTTCTTACTGCGGCCAGTCTGCCGGAACCGATATGTCACTCGTTGTGTATCTTAAGAGAGTCATCGTTACTCCTCCATAGGGTAATTCGAGATTTCTTAATCCAAACACCTAGTAACGAAGCATTCGCTAACTTAAGAGAGTCATAGTTACTCGTCCCAATAGCTCACCCAGTCTCCCATTTCTTCTTACTGCGGCCAGTTTGCCAGCAGCGGTATGTCACTAGTTGTGTATCATAAAAGGGTCATCGTTACTCCTCGTAGGGTTATTCGAGATTTATTAATCCAACCCCAATAACGAGGCATTGGCTAAGTTCAGAGGGTCATAGTTACTCGTCATAATTGCTCACCCAGTCTGCCATTTTTTCTTACTGCGGCGTCTGCCAGAAGCGATATGTCAATAGTAGTGTATCATAAAAGAGTCATCGTTACTTCACCCAAAGGTTATTCGAAATTTCGTAATCCAAAACCCTAGTAACGAGGCATTGGTTACCTCAAGAGAGTCACCAAGTCTCCCACTTTTTCATACTGTATCCAGTTTGCCAGAAGCGATATGTCACTAGTTGTATGTCATAAAAGAGTCATCGTTAGTCCTCCTAGGTGTTATTCGAGATTTCTTAATCCAACCCCAATAACGAGGCATTGGCTACGTTAAGAGAGTCATAGTTACTCGTCCCAATTGCTCACCCAGTCTGCCATTTTTTCTTACTTCAGCCTGTCTGCCAGAAGCGATACGTCAATAGTAATGTATCATAAAAGAGTCGTCGTTACTTCCCCCTGGGGTTATTCGAGATTTCTTAATCCAAACCACTAGTAACGAGTCATTGGCTACCTCAAGAGAAACAAAGTTACTCGTCCCAACTGCTCACCAAGTCTCCCATTTTTCATACTGTGTCCAGTTGGCCACAAGCGATATGTCACTAGTTGTGTATCATAAAAGAGTCATGATTTCTCCTCCCAGAGGTTATTCGAGATTTCTTAATCCAAATCCCTAGTAACTTGGCATTGGCTACCTTAAGAGAGTCATAGTTACTTGTCCCAATTGCTCACCCAGTCTGCATTTTTTCTTACTGCGGCGTCTGCCAGAAGCGATATGTCAGTAGTAGTGTATCATAAAAGAGTCATCGTTACTTCTCCCAAAGGTTATTCGAGATTTCTTAATCCAAAACCCTAGTAACGAGGCATTGGTTACCTCAAGAGAGTCACCAAGTCTCCCATTTTTTCATACTGTGGCCAGTTTGCCAGAAGCGATATGTCACTAGTTGTATGTCATAAAAGAGTCATCGTTACTCCTCCTAGGTGTTATTCGAGATTTCTTAATCCAACCCCAATAACGAGGCATTGGCTATGTTAAGAGAGTCATAGTTACTCGTCCCAATTGCTCACCCAGTCTGCCATTTTTTCTTACTGCAGCCTGTCTGCCAGAAGCGATATGTCAATAGTAGTGTATCATAAAAGAGTCGTCGTTACTTCCCCCTGGGGTTATTCGAGATTTCTTAATCCAAACCACTAGTAACGAAACATTGGCTACCTCAAGAGAAACAAAGTTACTCGTCCCAATTGCTCACCAAGTCTCCCATTTTTCATACTGTGTCCAGTTTGCCAGAAGCGATATGTCACTAGTTGTGTATCATAAAAGAGTCATGATTACTCCTCCCAGATGTTATTCGAGATTTCTTAATCCAAATCCCTAGTAACATGGCATTGGCTACCGTAAGAGAGTCATAGTTACTTGTCCCAATTGCTCACTCAGTCTGCCATTTTTTCTTACTGCGGCCAGTCTGCCAGAAGCGATATGTCACCAGTTGTGTATCATAAAAGAGTCAGCGTTACACCTCCCACATGTTATTCGAGATTTCTTAATCCAAACCCCTAGTAACGAGGCATTGGTTACCTTAAAAGAGTCATAGTTACTCGTCTCAATTGCTCACCCAGTCTGCCATTTTTTCTTACTGCGGCCAGTCTGCCAGAACCGATATGTCACTCGTTGTGTATCTTAAGAGAGTCATCGTTACTCCTTCCATAGGTTACTGATATTATCTGATTCAATACTACTCGTGACGAAGCATTGGCTATTTTAATAGTGCCGTAGTTCTTCCTCCCAGTTGCTCACAGTTTCCTACTTTTTGTGATCTTGTCCAGTCTGCCAGAATCGATATATCATTAGTAATGTATCATAAAAGAGTCATCGTTACTCCTCCATAGGGTTACTCGAGATTTCTTAATCCAAACACCTAGTAACGAAGCATTCGCTAACTTAAGAGAGTCATAGTTACTCGTCCCAATAGCTCTACCAGTCTCCCATTTCTACTTACTGCTGCCAGTTTGCCAGCAGCGGTATGTCACTAGTTGTGTATCATAAAAGAGTCATCGTTACTCCTCCCAGGGTTATTCTAGATTTATTAATCCAACCCCAATAACGAGGCATTGGCTAAGTTCAGAGGGTCATAGTTACTCGTCCCAATTGCTCACCCAGTCTGCCATTTTTTCTTACTGCGGCGTCTGCCAGAAGCGATATGTCAGTAGTAGTGTATCATAAAAGAGTCATCGTTACTTCACCCAAAGGTTATTCGAGATTTCTTAATCCAAAACCCTAGTAACGAGGCATTGGTTACCTCAAGAGAGTCACCAAGTCTCCCATTTTTTCATACTGTATCCAGTTTGCCAGAAGCGATATGTCACTAGTTGTATGTCATAAAAGAGTCATCGTTACTCCTCCTAGGTGTTATTCGAGATTTCTTAATCCAACCCCAATAACGAGGCTTTGGCTACGTTAAGAGAGTCATAGTTACTCGTCCCAATTGCTCACCCAGTCTGCCATTTTTTCTTACTGCAGCCTGTCTGCCAGAAGCGATATGTCAATAGTAGTGTATCATAAAAGAGTCGTCGTTACTTCCCACTCGGGATATTCGAGATTTCTTAATCCAAACCACTAGTAACGAGTCATTGGCTACCTCAAGAGAAACAAAGTTACTCGTCCCAATTGCTCACCAAGTCTCCCATTTTTCATACTGTGTCCAGTTTGCCAGAAGCGATATGTCACTAGTTGTGTATCATAAAAGAGTCATGATTACTTCTCCCAGATGTTATTCGAGATTTCTTAATCCAAATCACTAGTAACATGGCATTGGCTACCTTAAGAGAGTCATAGTTACTTGTCCCAATTGCTCACCCAGTCTGATATTTTTCTTACTGCGGCCAGTCTGCCAGAAGCGATATGTCAATAGTAGTGTATCATAAAAGAGTCATAGTTACTTCTCGCAAAGGTTATTCGAGATTTCTTAATCCAAACCCCTAGTAACGAGGCATTGGTTACCTTAAAAGAGTCATAGTAACTCGTCCCAATTGCTCACCCAGTCTGCCATTTTTTCTTACTGCGGCCAGTCTGCCAGAACCGGTATGTCACTCGTTGTGTATCTTAAGAGAGTCATCGTTACTCCTTCCATAGGTTACTGATATTATCTGATTCAATACTACTCGTGACGAAGCATTGGCTATTTTAATAGTGCCGTAGATCTTCCTCCCAGTTGCTCACAGCTTCCTACATTTTGTGAATTTGTCCAGTCTGCCAGAATCGATATGTCATTAGTAATGTATCATAAAAGAGTCATCGTTACTCCTCCATAGGGTTATTCGAGATTTCTTAATCCAAACACCTAGTAACGAAGCATTCGCTAACTTAAGAGAGTCATAGTTACTCGTCCCAATTGCTCACCCAGTCTGCCATTTTTTCTTACTGCGGCCAGTCAGCCAGAAGCGATATGTCACCAGTTGTGTATCATAAAAGGGTCAGCGTTACACCTCCCACATGTTATTCGAGATTTCCTAATCCAAACCCCTAGTAACGAAGCATTGGTTACCTTAAAAGAGTCATAGTTACTCGTCTCAATTGCTAACCCAGTCTGCCATTTTTTCTTACTGCGGCCAGTCTGCCAGAACCGATATGTCACTCGTTGTGTATCTTAAGAGAGTCATCGTTACTCCTTCCATAGGTTACTGATATTATCTGATTCAATACTACTCGTGACGAAGCATTGGCTATTTTAATAGTGCCGTAGTTCTTCCTCCCAGTTGCTCACAGCTTCCTACATTTTGTGAACTTGTCCAGTCTGCCAGAATCGATATGTCATTAGTAATGTATCATAAAAGAGTCATCGTTACTCCTCCATAGGGTTATTCGAGATTTCTTAATCCAAACACCTAGTAACGAAGCATTCGCTAACTTAAGAGAGTCATAGTTACTCGTCCCAATTGCTCACCCAGTCTGCCATTTTTTCTTACTGCGGCCAGTCAGCCAGAAGCGATATGTCACCAGTTGTGTATCATAAAAGAGTCAGCGTTACACCTCCCACATGTTATTCGAGATTTCCTAATCTAAACCCCTAGTAACGAAGCATTGGTTACCTTAAAAGAGTCATAGTTACTCGTCTCAATTGCTCACCCAGTCTGCCATTTTTTCTTACTGCGGCCAGTCTGCCAGAACCGATATGTCACTCGTTGTGTATCTTAAGAGAGTCATCGTTACTCCTTCCATAGGTTACTGATATTATCTGATTCAATACTACTCGTGACGAAGCAACTGCTATTTTAATAGTGCCTTTCCTACTTTTTGTGAACTTGTCCAGTCTGCCAGAATCGATATATCATTAGTAATGTATCATAAAAGAGTCATCGTTACTCCTCCATAGTGTTATTCGAGATTTCTTAATCCAAACACTTAGTAACGAAGCACTCTCTAACTTAAGAGAGTCATAGTTACTCGTCCCAATTGCTCACCCAGTCTCCCATTTCTTCTTACTGCGGCCACTTTGCCAGCAGCAGTATGTCACTAGTTGTGTATCATAAAAGAGTCATCGTTACTCCTCCCAGGGTTATTCGAGATTCATTAATCCAAACCCAATAACGAGGCATTGGCTAAGTTCAGAGGGTCATAGTTACTCGTCCCAATTGCTCACCCAGTCTGCCATTTTTTCTTACTGCGGCGTCTGCCAGAAGCTATATGTCAATAGTAGTGTATCATAAAAGAGTCATCGTTACTTCACCCAAAGGTTATTCGAGACTTCTTAATCCAAAACCCTAGTAACGAGGCATTGGTTACCTCAAGACAGTCACCAAGTCTCCCATTTTTTCATACTGTATCCTGTTTGCCAGAAGCGATATGTCACTAGTTGTGTATCATAAAAGAGTCATGATTACCTCTCCCAGAGGTTATTAGAGATTTCTTAATCCAAATCCATAGTAACATGGCATTGGCTACCTTAAGAGAGTCATAGTTACTTGTTCCAATTGCTCACCCAGTCTGCCATTTTTTCTTACTGCGACGTCTGCCAGAAGCGATATGTCAATAGTAGTGTATCATAAAAGAGTCATCGTTACTTCTCCCAAAGGTTATTCGAGATTTCTTAATCCAAAACCCTAGTAACGAGGCATTGGCTACCTTAAGAGAGTCATAGTTACTCGTCCCAATTGCTCACCCAGTCTGCCATTTTTTCTTACTGCAGCCTGTCTGCCAGAAGCGATATGTCAATAGTAGTGTATCATAAAAGAGTCGTCGTTACTTCCCACTCGGGATATTCGAGATTTCTTAATCCAAACCACTAGTAACGAGTCATTGGCTACCTCAAGAGAAACAAAGTTACTCGTCCCAATTGCTCACCAAGTCTCCCATTTTTCATACTGTGTCCAGTTTGCCAGAAGCGATATGTCACTAGTTGTGTATCATAAAAGAGTCATGATTACTTCTCCCAGATGTTATTCGAGATTTCTTAATCCAAATCACTAGTAACATGGCATTGGCTACCTTAAGAGAGTCATAGTTACTTGTCCCAATTGCTCACCCAGTCTGATATTTTTCTTACTGCGGCCAGTCTGCCAGAAGCGATATGTCAATAGTAGTGTATCATAAAAGAGTCATAGTTACTTCTCGCAAAAGTTATTCGAGATTTCTTAATCCAAACCCCTAGTAACGAGGCATTGGTTACATTAAAAGAGTCATAGTTACTCGTCCCAATTGCTCACCCAGTCTGCCATTTTTTCTTACTGCGGCCAGTCTGCCAGAACCGATATGTCACTCGTTGTGTATCTTAAGAGAGTCATCGTTACTCCTTCCATAGGTTACTGATATTATCTGATTCAATACTACTCGTGACGAAGCAACTGCTATTTTAATAGTGCCTTTCCTACTTTTTGTGAACTTGTCCAGTCTGCCAGAATCGATATATCATTAGTAATGTATCATAAAAGAGTCATCGTTACTCCTCCATAGTGTTATTCGAGATTTCTTAATCCAAACACTTAGTAACGAAGCACTCTCTAACTTAAGAGAGTCATAGTTACTCGTCCCAATTGCTCACCCAGTCTCCCATTTCTTCTTACTGCGGCCACTTTGCCAGCAGCAGTATGTCACTAGTTGTGTATCATAAAAGAGTCATCGTTACTCCTCCCAGGGTTATTCGAGATTCATTAATCCAAACCCAATAACGAGGCATTGGCTAAGTTCAGAGGGTCATAGTTACTCGTCCCAATTGCTCACCCAGTCTGCCATTTTTTCTTACTGCGGCGTCTGCCAGAAGCTATATGTCAATAGTAGTGTATCATAAAAGAGTCATCGTTACTTCACCCAAAGGTTATTCGAGACTTCTTAATCCAAAACCCTAGTAACGAGGCATTGGTTACCTCAAGACAGTCACCAAGTCTCCCATTTTTTCATACTGTATCCTGTTTGCCAGAAGCGATATGTCACTAGTTGTGTATCATAAAAGAGTCATGATTACCTCTCCCAGAGGTTATTAGAGATTTCTTAATCCAAATCCATAGTAACATGGCATTGGCTACCTTAAGAGAGTCATAGTTACTTGTTCCAATTGCTCACCCAGTCTGCCATTTTTTCTTACTGCGACGTCTGCCAGAAGCGATATGTCAATAGTAGTGTATCATAAAAGAGTCATCGTTACTTCTCCCAAAGGTTATTCGAGATTTCTTAATCCAAAACCCTAGTAACGAGGCATTGGCTACCTTAAGAGAGTCATAGTTACTCGTCCCAATTGCTCACCCAGTCTGCCATTTTTTCTTACTGCAGCCTGTCTGCCAGAAGCGATATGTCAATAGTAGTGTATCATAAAAGAGTCGTCGTTACTTCCCACTCGGGATATTCGAGATTTCTTAATCCAAACCACTAGTAACGAGTCATTGGCTACCTCAAGAGAAACAAAGTTACTCGTCCCAATTGCTCACCAAGTCTCCCATTTTTCATACTGTGTCCAGTTTGCCAGAAGCGATATGTCACTAGTTGTGTATCATAAAAGAGTCATGATTACTTCTCCCAGATGTTATTCGAGATTTCTTAATCCAAATCACTAGTAACATGGCATTGGCTACCTTAAGAGAGTCATAGTTACTTGTCCCAATTGCTCACCCAGTCTGATATTTTTCTTACTGCGGCCAGTCTGCCAGAAGCGATATGTCAATAGTAGTGTATCATAAAAGAGTCATAGTTACTTCTCGCAAAGGTTATTCGAGATTTCTTAATCCAAACCCCTAGTAACGAGGCATTGGTTACATTAAAAGAGTCATAGTTACTCGTCCCAATTGCTCACCCAGTCTGCCATTTTTTCTTACTGCGGCCAGTCTGCCAGAACCGATATGTCACTCGTTGTGTATCTTAAGAGAGTCATCGTTACTCCTTCCATAGGTTACTGATATTATCTGATTCAATACTACTCGTGACGAAGCATTGGCTATTTTAATAGTGCCGTAGTTCTTCCTCCCAGTTGCTCACAGTTTCCTACTTTTTGTGAACTTGTCCAGTCTGCCAGAATCGATATATCATTAGTAATGTATCATAAAAGAGTCATCGTTACTCCTCCATAGTGTTATTCGAGATTTCTTAATCCAAACACCTAGTAACGAAGCATTCGATAACTTAAGAGAGTCATAGTTACTCGTCCCAATTGCTCACCCAGTCTCCCATTTCTTCTTACTGCGGCCAGTTTGCCAGCAGCGGTATGTCACTAGTTGTGTATCATAAAAGAGTCATCGTTACTCCTCCCAGGGTTATTTGAGATTTATTAATCCAACCCCAATAACGAGGCAGTGGCTAAGTTCAGAGGGTCATAGTTACTCGTCCAAATTGCTCACCCAGTCTGCCATTTTTTCTTACTGCGGCGTCTGCCAGAAGCGATATGTCAATAGTAGTGTATCATAAAAGAGTCATCGTTACTTCACCCAAAGGTTATTCGAGATTTCTTAATCCAAAACCCTAGTAAAGAGGCATTGGTTACCTCAAGAGAGTCACCAAGTCTCCCATTTTTTCATACTGTATCCAGTTTGCCAGAAGCGATATGTCACTAGTTGTGTATCATAAAAGAGTCATGATTACCTCTCCCAGAGGTTATTAGAGATTTCTTAATCCAAATCCCTAGTAACATGGCATTGGCTACCTTAAGAGAGTCATATTTACTTGTCCCTATTGCTCACCCAGTCTGCCATTTTTTCTTACTGCGACGTCTGCCAGAAGCGATATGTCAATAGTAGTGTATCATAAAAGAGTCATCGTTACTTCTCCCAAAGGTTATTCGAGATTTCTTAATCCAAAACCCTAGTAACGAGGCATTGGTTACCTCAAGAGAGTCACAAAGTCTCCCATTTCTGCATACTGTGGCCAGTTTGCCAGAAGCGATATGTCACTATTTGTATATCATAAATGAGTCATCGTTACTCCTCCTAGGTGTTATTCGAGATTTCTTAATCCACCCCCAATAACGAGGCATTGGCTACGTTAAGAGAGTCACAGTTACTCGTCCAAATTGCTCACCCAGTCAGCCATTTTTTCTTACTACGGCCAGTCTGCCAGAACCGATATTTCAATAGTAGTGTATCATAAAAGAGTCATCGTTACCCAGCCCTGGGGTTGTTCGTGATTTCTTAATCCAAACCACTAGTAACGAGTCATTGGATACCTCAAGAGAGTCATAGTTACTCGTCCCAATTGCTCACAAAGTCAGACATTTTTTCTTACTGCAGCCAGTCTGCCAGAAGCGATATGTCCCTAGTTGTGTATCATAAAAGGGTCGTCGTTACTCCTCCGAGGGGTTATTCGAGATATCTTAATCGAAACCCTAGTAACGAGGCATTGGCTATCTTAAGAGAGTCATAGTTAGTCGTCCCAATTGCTCACCAAGTCTCCCGTTTTTCATACTGTGGCCACTTTGCCAGAAGCGATATGTCACTAGTTATGTATCATAAACGAGTCAAGATTACTCCTCCCAGAGGTTATTCGAGATTTCTTAATCCAAATCCCTAGTAACATGGCATTGGCTACCTTAAGAGAGTCATAGTTACTTGTCCTAATTGCTCACCCAGTCTGCCACTTTTTCTTACTGCGGCCAGTCGGCCAAAACCGATATGTCACTCGTTGTGTATCTTAAGAGAGTCATCGTTACTCCTTCCATAGGTTACTGATATTATCTGATTCAATACTACTCCTGACGAAGCATTGGCTATTTTAATAGTGCCGTAGTTCTTCCTCCCAGTTGCTCACAGTTTCCTACTTTTTGTGAACTTGTCCAGTCTGCCAGAATCGATATATCATTAGTACTGTATCATAAAAGAGTCATCGTTACTCATCCATAGGGTTAATCGAGATTTCTTAATCCAAACCACTAGTAACGAGTCATTGGCTACCTCAAGAGAGTCGTAGTTACTCGTCCCAATTGCTCACCAAGTCTCCCATTTTTCATACTGTGGCCAGTTTGCCAGAAGCGATATGTCACTAGTTGTGTATAATAAAAGAGTCATGATTACTCCTCCCAGAGGTTATTCGAGATTTCTTAATCCAAATCCCTAGTAACATGGCATTGGCTACCTTAAGAGAGTCATAGTTACTTATCCCAATTGCTCACCCAGTCTCGCATTTTTTCTTACTGCGGCCAGTCCGCCAGTAGCGATATGTCACCAGTTGTGTATCATAAAAGAGTCAGCATTACACCTCCCACTGGTTATTCGAGATTTCTTAATCCAAACCTCTAGTAACGAGGCATTGGTGACCTTAAAAGAGTCATAGTTACTCGTCCCAATTGCTCACCCTGTCTGCCATTTTTTCTTACTGCGGCCAGTCTGCCAGAACCGATATGTCACTCGTTGTGTATCTTAAGAGAGTCATCGTTACTCCTTCCATAGGTTACTGATATTATCTGATTCAATACTACTCGAGACGAAGCATTGGCTATTTTAATAGTGCCGTAGTTCTTCCTCCCAGTTGCTCACAGTTTCCTACTTGTCGTGAATTTGTCCAGTCTGCCAGAATCGATATATCATTAGTAATGTATCATAAAAGAGTGGTCGTTACTCCTCCATAGGGTTATTCGAGATTTCTTAATCCAACCACCTAGTAACGAAGCATTCGCTAACTTAAGAGAGTCATAGTTACTCGTTCCAATTGCTCACCCAGTCTCCCATTTCTTCTTACTGCGGGCAGTTTTCCAGCAGCGGTATGTCACTAGTTGTGTATCATAAAAGAGACACCGTTACTCCTCCCAGAGGTTATACGAGATTTCTTAATCCAAGTCCCTAGTAACAAGACATTGGTAACCTTAAGAGAGTCATAGTTACTCGTCTCAATTGCTCACCCAGTCTGCCATTTATTCTTACTGCGGCCAGTCTGCCAGAAGCGATATGTCACTAGTTGTGTATCATAAAAGAGTCATCGTTACTCCTCCGGGGGTTATTCGAGATTTATTAATCCAACCCCAATAACGAGGAATTGGCTACGTTCAGAGGGTCATAGATACTCGTCCCAATTACTCACACAGTCTGCCATTTCTTCTTACTGCGGCGTCTGCCAGAAGCGATATGTCAATAGTAGTGTATCATAAAACAGTCATCGTTACTTCTCCCAAAGGTTATTCGAGATTTCTTAATCCAAAACACTAGTAACGAGGCATTGCTTACCTCAAGAGAGTCACCAAGTCTCCCATTTTTTCATACTGTGGCCAGTTTGCCAGAAGCGATATGTCACTAGTTGTATATCATAAAAGAGTCATCGTTACTCCTCCTAGGTGTTATTCGAGATTTCCTAATCCACCCCCAATAACGAGGCATTGGCTACGTTAAGAGAGTCATAGTTAGTCGTCCTAATTGCTCACCCAGTCTGCCATTTTTTCTTACTACGGCCAGTCTTCCAGACGCGATATTTCAATAGTAGTGTATCACAAAAGAGTCATCGTTACTCTCCCCTGGGGTTATTCGAGATTTCTTAATCCAAACCACTAGTAACGAGTCATTGGCTACCTCAAGAGAGTCATAGTTACTCGTCCCAATTGCTCACCAAGTCTCCCATTTTTTCATACAGTGGCCAGTTTGCCAGAAGCTATATGTCACTAGTTGTGTATCATAAAAGACTCATCGTTACTTCCCCCTGGGGTTATTCGAGATTCCTTAATCCAAACCACTAGTAACGAGTAATTGGCTACCTCAAGAGAGTCTTAGTTACTCGTCCCAATTGCTCAACAAGTCTCCCGTTTTTCATACTGTGGCCAGTTTGCCAGAAGCGATATGTCACTAGTTATGTATCATAAAAGGGCCATGATTACTCCTCCCAGAGGTTATTCGAGATTTCTTAATCCAAATCCCTAGTAACATGGCATTGGCTACCTTAAGAGAGTCATAGTTACTTGTCCCAATTGCTCACCCAGTCTGCCAAAGCGATATGTCACTCATGTGTATCTTAAGAGAGTCATCGTTACTCCTTCCATAGGTTACTGATATTATCTGATTCAATACTACTCGTGACGAAGCATTGGCTATTTTAATAGTGCCATAGTTCTTCCTCCCAGTTGCTCACAGTTTCCTACTTTTTGTGAACTTGTCCAGTCTGCCAGAATCGATATATCATTAGTAATGTATCATAAAAGAGTCATCGTTACTCCTCCATAGGGTTATTCGAGATTTCTTAATCCAAATCCCTAGTAACATGGCACTGGCTACCTTAAGAGAGTCATATTTACTTGTCCCAATTGCTCACCCAGTCTGCCATTTTTTCCTACTGCGACTTCTGCCAGAAGCGATATGTCAATAGTAGTGTATCATAAAAGAGTCATCGTTACTTCTCCCAAAGGTTATTCGAGATTTCTTAATCAAAAACCCTAGTAACGAGGCATTGGTTACCTCAAGAGAGTCACAAAGTTTCCCCTATTTTGCATACTGTGGCCAGTTTGCCAGAAGCGATATGTCACTAGTTGTATATCATAAAAGAGTCATCGTTACTCCTCCTAGGTGTTATTCGAGATTTCTTAATCCACCCCCAATAACGAGGCATTGGCTACGTTAAGAGAGTCATAGTTACTCGTCGAAATTGCTCACCCAGTCAGCCATTTTTTCTTACTACGGCCAGTCTGCCAGAAGCGATATGTCACTAGTTGTGTATCATAAAAGAGTCATCGTTACTCCTCCGGGGGTTATTCGAGATTTATTAATCCAACCCCAATAACGAGGCATTGGCTACGTTCAGAGGGTCATACATACTCGTCCCAATTACTCACCCAGTCTGCCATTTTTTCTTACTGCGGCGTCTGCCAGAAGCGATATGTCAATAGTAGTGTATCATAAAAGAGTAATCGTTACTTCTCCCAAAGGTTATTCGAGATTTCTTAATCCAAAACACTAGTAACGAGGCATTGCTTACCTCAAGAGAGTCACCAAGTCTCCCATTTTTTCATGCTGTATCCAGTTTGCCAGAAGCGATATGTCACTAGTTGTGTATCATAAAAGAGTCATGATTACTTCTCCCAGAGGTTATTAGAGATTTCTTAATCCAAATCCCTAGTAACATGGCATTGGCTACCTTAAGGGAGTCAAAGTTACTTGTCCCAATTGCTCACCCAGTCGGCCATTTTTTCTTACTGCGGCGTCTGCAAGAAGCGATATGTCAATAGTAGTGTATCATAAAAGAGTCATCGTTACATCTCCCAAAGGTTATTCGCGATTTCTTAATCCAAAACCCTAGTAACGTGGCATTGGTTACCTCAAGAGAGTCACCAAGTCTCCCATTTTTTCATACTGTGGCCAGTTTGCCAGAAGCGATATGTCACTAGTTGTATATCATTAAAGAGTCATCGTTACTCCTCCTAGGTGTTATTCGACATTTCTTAATAAACCCCCAATAACGAGGCATTGGCTACGTTGAGAGTGTCATAGTTACTTGTCTCAATTGCTCACCCAGTCTGCCATTTTTTCTTACTGCGGCCAGTCTGCCAGAAGCGATATCTCAATAGTAGTGTATCATAAAAGAGTCGTCGTTACTTCCCCCTGGGGTTATTCGAGATTTCTTAATCCAAACCACTAGTAACGAGTCATTGGCTCCCTCAAGAGAGTCATAGTTACTCGTCCCAATTGCTCACCAAAACTCCCATTTTTTCATACTGTGGCCAGTTTGCTAGAAGCGATATGTCACTAGTTGTGTATCATAAGAGACTCATCGTTACTTCCCCCTGGGGTTATTCGAGATTTCTTAATCCAAACCACTAGTAACGAGTCATTGGCTACCTCAAGAGAGTCGTAGTTACTCGTCCCAATTGCTCAACAAGTCTCCCATTTTTCATACTATGGCCAGTTTGTCAGAAGCGGTATGTCACTAGTTGTGTATCATAAAAGAGTCATGATTACTCCTCCCAGAGGTTATTCGAGATTTCTTAATCCAAATCCCTAGTAACATGGCATTGGCTACCTTAAGAGAGTCATAGTTACTTGTCCCAATTGCTCATCCAGTCTGCCATTTTTTCTTACTGCGGCCAGTTTGCCAGAAGCGATATGTCACCAGTTGTGTATCATAAAAGAGTCAGCGTTACACCTCCCACTGGTTATTCGAGATTTCTTAATCCAAACCCCTAGTAACGAGGCATTGGTTACCTTAAAAGAGGCATAGTTACTCGCCCCAATTGCTCACCCAGTCTGCCATTTTTTGTTATTGCGGCCAGTCTGCCAGAACCGATATGTCACTCGTTGTGTATCTTAAGAGAGTCATCGTTACTCCTTCCATAGGTTACTGATATTATCTGATTCAATACTACTCGTGACGAAGCATTGGCTATTTTAATAGTGCCATAGTTCTTCCTCCCAGCTGCTCACAGTTTCCTACTTTTTGTGAACTGGTCCAGTCTGCCAGAATCGATATATCATTAGTAATGTATCATAAAAGAGTCATCGTTACTCCTCCATAGGGTTATTCGAGACTTCTTAATCCAAACACCTAGTAACGAAGCATTCGCTAACTTAAGAGAGTCATAGTTACTCGTCCCAATTGCTCACCCAGTCTCCCATTTCTTCTTACTGCGGCCAGTTTGCCAGCAGCGGTATGTCACTAGTTGAGTATCATAAAAGAGTCATCGTTACTCCTCCCAGGGGTTATTCGAGATTTATTAATCCAACCCCAATAACGAGGAATTGGCTACGTTCAGAGGGTCATAGATACTCATCCCAATTACTCACACAGTCTGCCATTTCTTCTTACTGCGGCGTCTGCCAGAAGCGATATGTCAATAGTAGTGTATCATAAAACAGTCATCGTTACTTCTCCCAAAGGTTATTCGAGATTTCTTAATCCAAAACACTAGTAACGAGGCATTGCTTACCTCAAGAGAGTCACCAAGTCTCCCATTTTTTCATACTGTGGCCAGTTTGCCAGAAGCGATATGTCACTAGTTGTATATCATAAAAGAGTCATCGTTACTCCTCCTAGGTGTTATTCGAGATTTCCTAATCCACCCCCAATAACGAGGCATTGGCTACGTTAAGAGAGTCATAGTTAGTCGTCCTAATTGCTCACCCAGTCTGCCATTTTTTCTTACTACGGCCAGTCTTCCAGACGCGATATTTCAATAGTAGTGTATCACAAAAGAGTCATCGTTACTCTCCCCTGGGGTTATTCGAGATTTCTTAATCCAAACCACTAGTAACGAGTCATTGGCTACCTCAAGAGAGTCATAGTTACTCGTCCCAATTGCTCACCAAGTCTCCCATTTTTTCATACAGTGGCCAGTTTGCCAGAAGCTATATGTCACTAGTTGTGTATCATAAAAGACTCATCGTTACTTCCCCCTGGGGTTATTCGAGATTCCTTAATCCAAACCACTAGTAACGAGTAATTGGCTACCTCAAGAGAGTCTTAGTTACTCGTCCCAATTGCTCAACAAGTCTCCCGTTTTTCATACTGTGGCCAGTTTGCCAGAAGCGATATGTCACTAGTTATGTATCATAAAAGGGCCATGATTACTCCTCCCAGAGGTTATTCGAGATTTCTTAATCCAAATCCCTAGTAACATGGCATTGGCTACCTTAAGAGAGTCATAGTTACTTGTCCCAATTGCTCACCCAGTCTGCCAAAGCGATATGTCACTCATGTGTATCTTAAGAGAGTCATCGTTACTCCTTCCATAGGTTACTGATATTATCTGATTCAATACTACTCGTGACGAAGCATTGGCTATTTTAATAGTGCCGTAGTTCTTCCTCCCAGTTGCTCACAGTTTCCTACTTTTTGTGAACTTGTCCAGTCTGCCAGAATCGATATATCATTAGTAATGTATCATAAAAGAGTCATCGTTACTCCTCCATAGGGTTATTCGAGATTTCTTAATCCAAATCCCTAGTAACATGGCATTGGCTACCTTAAGAGAGTCATATTTACTTGTCCCAATTGCTCACCCAGTCTGCCATTTTTTTCTTACTGCGACTTCTGCCAGAAGCGATATGTCAATAGTAGTGTATCATAAAAGAGTCATCGTTACTTCTCCCAAAGGTTATTCGAGATTTCTTAATCAAAAACCCTAGTAACGAGGCATTGGTTACCTCAAGAGAGTCACAAAGTTTCCCATTTTTGCATACTGTGGCCAGTTTGCCAGAAGCGATATGTCACTAGTTGTATATCATAAAAGAGTCATCGTTACTCCTCCTAGGTGTTATTCGAGATTTCTTAATCCACCCCCAATAACGAGGCATTGGCTACGTTAAGAGAGTCATAGTTACTCGTCGAAATTGCTCACCCAGTCAGCCATTTTTTCTTACTACGGCCAGTCTGCCAGAAGCGATATGTCACTAGTTGTGTATCATAAAAGAGTCATCGTTACTCCTCCGGGGGTTATTCGAGATTTATTAATCCAACCCCAATAACGAGGCATTGGCTACGTTCAGAGGGTCATACATACTCGTCCCAATTACTCACCCAGTCTGCCATTTTTTCTTACTGCGGCGTCTGCCAGAAGCGATATGTCAATAGTAGTGTATCATAAAAGAGTAATCGTTACTTCTCCCAAAGGTTATTCGAGATTTCTTAATCCAAAACACTAGTAACGAGGCATTGCTTACCTCAAGAGAGTCACCAAGTCTCCCATTTTTTCATGCTGTATCCAGTTTGCCAGAAGCGATATGTCACTAGTTGTGTATCATAAAAGAGTCATGATTACTTCTCCCAGAGGTTATTAGAGATTTCTTAATCCAAATCCCTAGTAACATGGCATTGGCTACCTTAAGGGAGTCAAAGTTACTTGTCCCAATTGCTCACCCAGTCGGCCATTTTTTCTTACTGCGGCGTCTGCAAGAAGCGATATGTCAATAGTAGTGTATCATAAAAGAGTCATCGTTACATCTCCCAAAGGTTATTCGCGATTTCTTAATCCAAAACCCTAGTAACGTGGCATTGGTTACCTCAAGAGAGTCACCAAGTCTCCCATTTTTTCATACTGTGGCCAGTTTGCCAGAAGCGATATGTCACTAGTTGTATATCATTAAAGAGTCATCGTTACTCCTCCTAGGTGTTATTCGACATTTCTTAATAAACCCCCAATAACGAGGCATTGGCTACGTTGAGA
The DNA here is from genome assembly GCF_023897955.1 of Schistocerca gregaria. Taxonomy (NCBI): domain Eukaryota; kingdom Metazoa; phylum Arthropoda; class Insecta; order Orthoptera; family Acrididae; genus Schistocerca; species Schistocerca gregaria. The sequence continues at coordinate 7,070,335 of NC_064931.1, forward strand.
GTGTCATAGTTACTTGTCTCAATTGCTCACCCAGTCTGCCATTTTTTCTTACTGCGGCCAGTCTGCCAGAAGCGATATCTCAATAGTAGTGTATCATAAAAGAGTCGTCGTTACTTCCCCCTGGGGTTATTCGAGATTTCTTAATCCAAACCACTAGTAACGAGTCATTGGCTCCCTCAAGAGAGTCATAGTTACTCGTCCCAATTGCTCACCAAAACTCCCATTTTTTCATACTGTGGCCAGTTTGCTAGAAGCGATATGTCACTAGTTGTGTATCATAAGAGACTCATCGTTACTTCCCCCTGGGGTTATTCGAGATTTCTTAATCCAAACCACTAGTAACGAGTCATTGGCTACCTCAAGAGAGTCGTAGTTACTCGTCCCAATTGCTCAACAAGTCTCCCATTTTTCATACTATGGCCAGTTTGTCAGAAGCGGTATGTCACTAGTTGTGTATCATAAAAGAGTCATGATTACTCCTCCCAGAGGTTATTCGAGATTTCTTAATCCAAATCCCTAGTAACATGGCATTGGCTACCTTAAGAGAGTCATAGTTACTTGTCCCAATTGCTCATCCAGTCTGCCATTTTTTCTTACTGCGGCCAGTTTGCCAGAAGCGATATGTCACCAGTTGTGTATCATAAAAGAGTCAGCGTTACACCTCCCACTGGTTATTCGAGATTTCTTAATCCAAACCCCTAGTAACGAGGCATTGGTTACCTTAAAAGAGGCATAGTTACTCGCCCCAATTGCTCACCCAGTCTGCCATTTTTTGTTATTGCGGCCAGTCTGCCAGAACCGATATGTCACTCGTTGTGTATCTTAAGAGAGTCATCGTTACTCCTTCCATAGGTTACTGATATTATCTGATTCAATACTACTCGTGACGAAGCATTGGCTATTTTAATAGTGCCATAGTTCTTCCTCCCAGCTGCTCACAGTTTCCTACTTTTTGTGAACTGGTCCAGTCTGCCAGAATCGATATATCATTAGTAATGTATCATAAAAGAGTCATCGTTACTCCTCCATAGGGTTATTCGAGACTTCTTAATCCAAACACCTAGTAACGAAGCATTCGCTAACTTAAGAGAGTCATAGTTACTCGTCCCAATTGCTCACCCAGTCTCCCATTTCTTCTTACTGCGGCCAGTTTGCCAGCAGCGGTATGTCACTAGTTGAGTATCATAAAAGAGTCATCGTTACTCCTCCCAGGGGTTATTCGAGATTTATTAATCCAACCCCAATAACGAGGCATTGGCTACGTTCAGAGGGTCATAGTTACTCGTCCAATTGCTCACAAAGTCTGCAATTTTTTCTTACTGCGGCGTCTGCCATAAGCGATATTTCAATAGTAGTGTATCATAAAAGAGTCATCGTTACTTCTCCCAAAGGTTATTCGAGATTTCTTAATCCAAAACCTTAGTAACGAGGCATTGGTTACCTCAAGAGAGTCACCAAGTCTCCCATTTTTTCATACTGTGGCCAGTTTGCCAGGAGCGATATGTCACTAGTTGTATATCATAAAAGAGTCATCGTTATTCCTCCTAGGTGTTATTCGACATTTCTTAATCCACCCCCAATAAAGAGGCATTGGCTACGTTAAGAGAGTCATAGTTACTCGTCCCAATTGCTCACCCAGTCTGCCATTTTTTCTTACTGCGGCCAGTCTGCCAGAAGCGATATGTCAATAGTAGTGTATCATAAAAGAGTCATCGTTACTCACACCTGTGGTTATTCGAGATATCTTAATCCAAACCACTAGTAACGAGGTATTGGCTACCTCAAGAGAGTCTTAGTTACTCGTCCCAATTGCTCACCAAGTCTACCGTTTTTCATACAGTGGCCAGTTTGCCAGAAGCGATATGTCACTAGTTGTGTATCATAAAAGAGTCATGATTACTCCTGCCAGAGGTTATTCGAGATTTCTTAACCCAATTCCCTAGTAACATGGCATTGGCTACCTTAAAAGAGTCATAGTTACTTGTCCCAATTGCTCACCCAGTCTGCCATTTTTTCTTACCGAGGCCAGTCTGCCAGAAGCGATATGTCACCAGTAGTGTATCATAAAAGAGTCAGCGTTACACCTCCCACGGGTTATTCGAGATTTCTTAATCCAAACCCCTAGTAACGAGGCATTGGTTACCTTAAAAGAGTCATAGTTACTCGTCCCAATTGCTCACGCAGTCTGCCATTTTTCTTACTGCGGCCAGTTTGCCAGCAGCGGTATGTCACTAGTTGTGTATCATATAAGAGACATCCTTACTCCTCCCAGAGGTTATACGAGATTTCTTAATCCAAATCCCTAGTAACAAGACATTGGTAACCTTAAGAGAGTCATAGTTACTCGTCTCAATTGCTCACCCAGTCTGAAATTTATTCTTACTGCTGCCAGTCTACCAGAAGCGATATGTCACTAGTTGTGTATCATAAAAGAGTCATCGTTACTCCTCCCAGGGGTTATTCGAGATTTATTGATCGAACCCCAATAACGAGGCATTGGCTACGTTCAGAGAGTCATAGATACTCGTCCCAATTGCTCACCCAGTCTGCCATTTTTTCTTACTGCGGCGTCTGCCAGAAGCGATATGTCAATAGTAGTGTATCATAAAAGAGTCATCGTTACTTCTCGCAAAGGTTATTCGAGATTTCTTAATCCAAAACACTAGTAACGAGGCATTGCTTACCTCAAGAGAGTCACCAAGTCTCCCATTTTTTCATACTGTGGCCAGTTTGCCAGAAGCGATATGTCACTAGTTGTATATCATAAAAGAGTCATCGTTACTCCTCCTAGGTGTTATTCGAGATTTCCTAATCCACCCCCAATAACGAGGCATTGGCTACGTTAAGAGAGTCATAGTTAGTCGTCCTAATTGCTCACCCAGTCTGCCATTTTTTCTTACTACGGCCAGTCTTCCAGACGCGATATTTCAATAGTAGTGTATCACAAAAGAGTCATCGTTACTCTCCCCTGGGGTTATTCGAGATTTCTTAATCCAAACCACTAGTAACGAGTCATTGGCTACCTCAAGAGGGTCATAGTTACTCGTCCCAATTGCTCACCAAGTCTCCCATTTTTTCATACAGTGGCCAGTTTGCCAGAAGCTATATGTCACTAGTTGTGTATCATAAAAGACTCATCGTTACTTCTCCCTGGGGTTATTCGAGATTCCTTAATCCAAACCACTAGTAACGAGTAATTGGCTACCTCAAGAGAGTCTTAGTTACTCGTCCCAATTGCTCAACAAGTCTCCCGTTTTTCATACTGTGGCCAGTTTGCCAGAAGCGATATGTCACTAGTTATGTATCATAAAAGAGTCATGATTACTCCTCCCAGAGGTTATTCGAGATTTCTTAATCCAAATCCCTAGTAACATGGCATTGGCTACCTTAAGAGAGTCATAGTTACTTGTCCCAATTGCTCACCCAGTCTGCCAAAGCGATATGTCACTCATGTGTATCTTAAGAGAGTCATCGTTACTCCTTCCATAGGTTACTGATATTATCTGATTCAATACTACTCGTGACGAAGCATTGGCTATTTTAATAGTGCCGTAGTTCTTCCTCCCAGTTGCTCACAGTTTCCTACTTTTTGTTAACTTGTCCAGTCTGCCAGAATCGATATATCATTAGTAATGTATCATAAAAGAGTCATCGTTACTCCTCCATAGGGTTATTCGAGATTTCTTAATCCAAATCCCTAGTAACATGGCATTGGCTACCTTAAGAGAGTCATATTTACTTGTCCCAATTGCTCACCCAGTCTGCCATTTTTTCTTACTGCGACTTCTGCCAGAAGCGATATGTCAATAGTAGTGTATCATAAAAGAGTCATCGTTACTTCTCCCAAAGGTTATTCGAGATTTCTTAATCAAAAACCCTAGTAACGAGGCATTGGTTACCTCAAGAGGGTCACAAAGTTTCCCATTTTTGCATACTGTGGCCAGTTTGCCAGAAGCGATATGTCACTAGTTGTATATCATAAAAGAGTCATCGTTACTCCTCCTAGGTGTTATTCGAGATTTCTTAATCCACCCCCAATAACGAGGCACTGGCTACGTTAAGAGAGTCATAGTTACTCGTCGAAATTGCTCACCCAGTCAGCCATTTTTTCTTACTACGGCCAGTCTGCCAGAAGCGATATGTCACTAGTTGTGTATCATAAAAGAGTCATCGTTACTCCTCCGGGGGTTATTCGAGATTTATTAATCCAACCCCAATAACGAGGCATTGGCTACGTTCAGAGGGTCATACATACTCGTCCCAATTACTCACCCAGTCTGCCATTTTTTCTTACTGCGGCGTCTGCCAGAAGCGATATGTCAATAGTAGTGTATCATAAAAGAGTAATCGTTACTTCTCCCAAAGGTTATTCGAGATTTCTTAATCCAAAACACTAGCAACGAGGCATTGCTTACCTCAAGAGAGTCACCAAGTCTCCCATTTTTTCATGCTGTATCCAGTTTGCCAGAAGCGATATGTCACTAGTTGTGTATCATAAAAGAGTCATGATTACTTCTCCCAGAGGTTATTAGAGATTTCTTAATCCAAATCCCTAGTAACATGGCATTGGGTACCTTAAGGGAGTCAAAGTTACTTGTCCCAATTGCTCACCCAGTCGGCCATTTTTTCTTACTGCGGCGTCTGCAAGAAGCGATATGTCAATAGTAGTGTATCATAAAAGAGTCATCGTTACATCTCGCAAAGGTTATTCGCGATTTCTTAATCCAAAACCCTAGTAACGTGGCATTGGTTACCTCAAGAGAGTCACCAAGTCTCCCATTTTTTCATACTGTGGCCAGTTTGCCAGAAGCGATATGTCACTAGTTGTATATCATTAAAGAGTCATCGTTACTCCTCCTAGGTGTTATTCGACATTTCTTAATAAACCCCCAATAACGAGGCATTGGCTACGTTGAGAGTGTCATAGTTACTTGTCTCAATTGCTCACCCAGTCTGCCATTTTTTCTTACTGCGGCCAGTCTGCCAGAAGCGATATCTCAATAGTAGTGTATCATAAAAGAGTCGTCGTTACTTCCCCCTGGGGTTATTCGAGATTTCTTAATCCAAACCACTAGTAACGAGTCATTGGCTACCTCAAGAGAGTCGTAGTTACTCGTCCCAATTGCTCAACAATTCTCCCATTTTTCATACTATGGCCAGTTTGCCAGAAGCGATATGTCACTAGTTGTGTATCATAAAAGAGTCATGATTACTCCTCCCAGAGGTTATTCGAGATTTCTTAATCCAAATCCCTAGTAACATGGCATTGGCTACCTTAAGAGAGTCATAGTTACTTGTCCCAATTGCTCATCCAGTCTGCCATTTTTTCTTACTGCGGCCAGTTTGCCAGAAGCGATATGTCACCAGTTGTGTATCATAAAAGAGTCAGCGTTACACCTCCCACTGGTTATTCGAGATTTCTTAATCCAAACCCCTAGTAACGAGGCATTGGTTACCTTAAAAGAGGCATAGTTACTCGCCCCAATTGCTCACCCAGTCTGCCATTTTTTGTTATTGCGGCCAGTCTGCCAGAACCGATATGTCACTCGTTGTGTATCTTAAGAGAGTCATCGTTACTCCTTCCATAGGTTACTGATATTATCTGATTCAATACTACTCGTGACGAAGCATTGGCTATTTTGATAGTGCCATAGTTCTTCCTCCCAGCTGCTCACAGTTTCCTACTTTTTGTGAACTGGTCCAGTCTGCCAGAATCGATATATCATTAGTAATGTATCATAAAAGAGTCATCGTTACTCCTCCATAGGGTTATTCGAGACTTCTTAATCCAAACACCTAGTAACGAAGCATTCGCTAACTTAAGAGAGTCATAGTTACTCGTCCCAATTGCTCACCCAGTCTCCCATTTCTTCTTACTGCGGCCAGTTTGCCAGCAGCGGTATGTCACTAGTTGTGTATCATAAAAGAGACATCGTTACTCCTCCCAGAGGTTATACGAGATTTCTTAATCCAAATCCGTAGTAACAAGACATTGGAAACCTTAAGAGAGTCATAGTTACTCGTCTCAATTGCTCACCCAGTCTGCCATTTATTCTTACTGCGGCCAGTCTGCCAGAAGCGATATGTCACTAGTTGAGTATCATAAAAGAGTCATCGTTACTCCTCCCAGGGGTTATTCGAGATTTATTAATCCAACCCCAATAACGAGGCATTGGCTACGTTCAGAGGGTCATAGTTACTCGTCCAATTGCTCACAAAGTCTGCAATTTTTTCTTACTGCGGCGTCTGCCATAAGCGATATTTCAATAGTAGTGTATCATAAAAGAGTCATCGTTACTTCTCCCAAAGGTTATTCGAGATTTCTTAATCCAAAACCTTAGTAACGAGGCATTGGTCACCTCAAGAGAGTCACCAAGTCTCCCATTTTTTCATACTGTGGCCAGTTTGCCAGGAGCGATATGTCACTAGTTGTATATCATAAAAGAGTCATCGTTATTCCTCCTAGGTGTTACTCGACATTTCTTAATCCACCCCCAATAAAGAGGCATTGGCTACGTTAAGAGAGTCATAGTTACTCGTCCCAATTGCTCACCCAGTCTGCCATTTTTTCTTACCGAGGCCAGTCTGCCAGAAGCGATATGTCACCAGTAGTGTATCATAAAAGAGTCAGCGTTACACCTCCCACGGGTTATTCGAGATTTCTTAATCCAAACCCCTAGTAACGAGGCATTGATTACCTTAAAAGAGTCATAGTTACTCGTCCCAATTGCTCACGCAGTCTGCCATTTTTCTTACTGCGGCCAGTTTGCCAGCAGCGGTATGTCACTAGTTGTGTATCATATAAGAGACATCGTTACTCCTCCCAGAGGTTATACGAGATTTCTTAATCCAAATCCCTAGTAACAAGACATTGGTAACCTTAAGAGAGTCATAGTTACTCGTCTCAATTGCTCACCCAGTCTGAAATTTATTCTTACTGCTGCCAGTCTGCCAGAAGCGATATGTCACTAGTTGTGTATCATAAAAGAGTCATCGTTACTCCTCCCAGGGGTTATTCGAGATTTATTGATCGAACCCCAATAACGAGGCATTGGCTACGTTCAGAGAGTCATAGATACTCGTCCCAATTGCTCACCCAGTCTGCCATTTTTTCTTACTGCGGCGTCTGCCAGAAGCGATATGTCAATAGTAGTGTATCAATAAAGAGTCATCGTTACTTCTCGCAAAGGTTATTCGAGATTTCTTAATCCAAAACCCTACTAACGAGGCATTGCCTACCTCAAGAGAGTCACCAAGTCTCCCATTTTTTCATACTGTATCCAGTTTGCCAGAAGCGATATGTCACTTGTTGTGTATCATAAAAGAGTCATGATTACTTCTACCAGAGGTTATTAGAGATTTCTTAACCCAAATCCCTAGTAACATGGCATTGGCTACCTTTAGGGAGTCATAGTTACTTGTCCCAATTGCTCTCCCAGTCTGCCATTTTTTCTTACTGCGGCGTCTGCCTAAAGCGATATGTCAATAGTAGTGTATCATAAAAGAGTCATCGTTACTTCTCCCAAAGGTTATTCGCGAATTCTTAATCCAAATCGCTAGTAACGAGGCATTGGTTACCTCAACAGAGTCACCAAGTCTCCCACTTTTTCATACTGTGGCCAGTTTGCCAGAAGCGATATGTCACTAGGTGTATATCATTAAAGAGTCATTGTTACTCCTCCTAGGTGTTATTCGACATTTCTTAGTCCACCCCCAATAACGAGGCATTGGCTACGTTAAGAGAGTCATAGTTACTCGTCTCAATTGCTCACCCAGTCTGCCATTTTTTCTTACTGCGGCCAGTCTGCCAGAAGCGATATGTCACTAGTTGTGTATCATAAAAGACTCATTGTTACTTTCCCCTGGGGTTATTCGAGATTTCTTAATCCAAACCACTAGTAACGAGTCATTGGTTACCTCAAGAGAGTCGTAGTTACTCGTCCCAATTGCTCACCAAGTCTCCCATTTTTCATACTGTGGCCAGTTTGCCAGAAGCGATATGTCACAAGTTGTGTATCATAAAAGAGTCATGATTACTCCTCCCAGAGGTTATTTGAGATTTCTTAATCCAAATCCCTAGTAACATGGCATTGGCTACCTTAAGAGAGTCATAGTTACTTGTCCCAATTGCTCACCCAGTCTGCCATTTATTCTTACTGCGGACAGTCTGCCAGAAGCGATAAGTTACTAGTTGTGTATCTTAAAAGAGTCATCGTTACTCCTCCCAGGGGTTATTCGAGATTTATTAATCCAACCCCAATAACGAGGCATTGGCTACGTTCAGAGGGTCACAGTTACTCGTTCCAATTGCTCACCCAGTCTCTCATTTTTTCTTACTGCAGCGTCTGCCAGAAGCGATATGTCAATAGTAGTGTATCATAAAAGAGTCATCGTTACTTCTCCCAAAGGTTATTCGACATTTCTTAATCCAAAACCCTAGTAACGAGGCATTGGTTACCTCAAGAGAGTCACCAAGTCTCCCATTTTTTCATACTGTAACCAGTTTGCCAGAAGCGATATGTCACTAGTTGTATATCATAAAAGAGTCATCGTTACTCCTCCTAGGTGTTATTCGACATTACTTAATCCACCCCCAATAACGAGGCATTGGCTACGTTAAGAGAGTCATAGTTACTCGTCCCAATTGCTCACCCAGTCTGCCATTTTTTCTTACCCTGGCCAGTCTGCCAGAAGCGATATGTCAATAGTAGTGTATCATAAAAGAGTCATCGTTACTCACCCCTGGGGTTATTCGAAGATTTCTTAATCCAAACCACTAGTAACGAGGTATTGGCTACCTTAAGAGAGTCATAGTTACTTGTCCCAATTGCTCACCCAGTCTGCCATTTATTCTTACTGCGGACAGTCTGCCAGAAGCGATAAGTTACTAGTTGTGTATCTTAAAAGAGTCATCGTTACTCCTCCCAGGGGTTATTCGAGATTTATTAATCCAACCCCAATAACGAGGCATTGGCTACGTTCAGAGGGTCACAGTTACTCGTTCCAATTGCTCACCCAGTCTTTAATTTTTTCTTACTGCAGCGTCTGCCAGAAGCGATATGTCAATAGTAGTGTATCATAAAAGAGTCATCGTTACTTCTCCCAAAGGTTATTCGACATTTCTTAATCCAAAACCCTAGTAACGAGGCATTGGTTACCTCAAGAGAGTCACCAAGTCTCCCATTTTTTCATACTGTAACCAGTTTGCCAGAAGCGATATGTCACTAGTTGTATATCATAAAAGAGTCATCGTTACTCCTCCTAGGTGTTATTCGACATTACTTAATCCACCCCCAATAACGAGGCATTGGCTACGTTAAGAGAGTCATAGTTACTCGTCCCAATTGCTCACCCAGTCTGCCATTTTTTCTTACCCTGGCCAGTCTGCCAGAAGCGATATGTCAATAGTAGTGTATCATAAAAGAGTCATCGTTACTCACCCCTGGGGTTATTCGAAGATTTCTTAATCCAAACCACTAGTAACGAGGTATTGGCTACCTCAAGAGAGTCATAGTTACTCGTCCCAATTGTTCACCAAGTCTCCCACTTTTTCATACTGTGGCCAGTTTGCCAGAAGCGATATGTCACTAGTTGTGTATCATAAAAGACTTATCGTTACTTCCCCCTGGGGTTATTAGAGATTTCTTAATCCAAACCACTAGTAACGAGTAATTGGCTACCTCAAGAGAGTCTTAGTTACTCGTCCCAATTGCTCATTAAGTCTCCCGTTTTTCATACTGTGGCCAGTTTGCCAGAAGCGATATGTCACTAGTTGTGTATCATTAAAGAGTCATCGTTACTCCTCCTAGGTGTTATTCGACATTTCTTAATCCACCCCCAATAACGAGGCATTGGCTACGTTAAGAGAGTCATAGTTACTTGTCTCAATTGCTCACCCAGTCTGCCATTTTTTCTTACTGCTTCCAGTCTGCCAGAAGCGATATCTCAATAGTAGTGTATCATAAAAGAGTCGTCGTTACTTCCCCCTGGGGTTATTCGAGATTTCTTAATCCAAACCACTAGTAACGAGTCATTGGCTTCCTCAAGAGAGTCATAGTTACTCGTCCCAATTGCTCACCAAAACTCCCATTTTTTCATACTGTGGCCAGTTTGCTAGAAGCGATATGTCACTAGTTGTGTATCATAAGAGACTCATCGTTACTTCCCCCTGGGGTTATTCGAGATTTCTTAATCCAAACCACTAGTAACGAGTCATTGGCTACCTCAAGAGAGTCGTAGTTACTCGTCCCAATTGCTCAACAAGTCTCCCATTTTTCATACTATGGCCAGTTTGCCAGAAGCGATATGTCACTAGTTGTGTATCATAAAAGAGTCATGATTACTCCTCCCAGAGGTTATTCGAGATTTCTTAATCCAAATCCCTAGTAACATGGTATTGGCTACCTTAAGAGAGTCATAGTTACTTGTCCCAAGTGCTCATCCAGTCTGCCATTTTTTCTTACTGCGGCCAGTTTGCCAGAAGCGATATGTCACCAGTTGTGTATCATAAAAGAGTCAGCGTTACACCTCCCACTGGTTATTCGAGATTTCTTAATCCAAACCCCTAGTAACGAGGCATTGGTTACCTTAAAAGAGGCATAGTTACTCGTCCCAATTGCTCACCCAGTCTGCCATTTTTTGTTATTGCGGCCAGTCTGCCAGAACCGATATGTCACTCGTTGTGTAACTTAAGAGAGTCATCGTTACTCCTTCCATAGGTTACTGATATTATCTGATTCAATACTACTCGTGACGAAGCATTGGCTATTTTAATAGTGCCATAGTTCTTCCTCCCAGCTGCTCACAGTTTCCTACTTTTTGTGAACTGGTCCAGTCTGCCAGAATCGAAATATCATTAGTAATGTATCATAAAAGAGTCATCGTTACTCCTCCATAGGGTTATTCGAGACTTCTTAATCCAAACACCTAGTAACGAAGCATTCGCTAACTTAAGAGAGTCATAGTTACTCGTCCCAATTGCTCACCCAGTCTCCCAGTTCTTCTTACTGCGGCCAGTTTGCCAGCAGCGGTATGTCACTAGTTGTGTATCATAAAAGAGACATCGTTACTCCTCCCAGAGGTTATACGAGATTTCTTAATCCAAATCCCTAGTAACAAGACATTGGAAGCCTTAAGAGAGTCATAGTTACTCGTCTCAATTGCTAACCCAGTCTGCCATTTATTCTTACTGCGGCCAGTCTGCCAGAAGCGATATGTCACTAGTTGTGTATCATAAAAGAGTCATCGTTACTCCTCCCAGGGGTTATTCGAGATTTATTAATCCAACCCCAATAAAGAGGCATTGGCTACGTTCAGAGGGTCATAGTTACTCGTCCAATTGCTCACAAAGTCTGCAATTTTTTCTTACTGCGGCGTCTGCCATAAGCGATATTTCAATAGTAGTGTATCATAAAAGAGTCATCGATACTTCTCCCAAAGGTTATTCGAGATTTCTTAATCCAAACCACTAGTAACGAGGTATTGGCTACCTAAGAGAGTCTTAGTTACTCGTCCCAATTGCTCACCAAGTCTCCCGTTCTTCATACAGTGGCCAGTCTGCCAGAAGCGATATGTCACCAGTTGTGTATCATAAAAGAGTCAGCGTTACACCTCCCACGGGTTATTCGAGATTTCTTAATCCAAACCCCTAGTAACGAGGCATTGGTTACCTTAAAAGAGTCATAGTTACTCGTCCCAATTGCTCACCCAGTCTGCCATTTTTCTTACTGCGGCCAGTTTGCCAGCAGCGGTATGTCACTAGTTGTGTATCATATAAGAGACATCGTTACTCCTCCCAGAGGTTATACGAGATTTCTTAATCCAAATCCCTAGTAACAAGACATTGGTAACCTTAAGAGAGTCATAGTTACTCGTCTCAATTGCTCACCCAGTCTGAAATTTATTCTTACTGCTGCCAGTCTGCCAGAAGCGATATGTCACTAGTTGTGTATCATAAAAGAGTCATCGTTACTCCTCCCAGGGGTTATTCGAGATTTATTGATCGAACCGCAATAACGAGGCATTGGCTACGTTCAGAGAGTCATAGATACTCGTCCCAATGCTCACCCAGTCTGCCATTTTTTCTTACTGCGGCGTCTGCCAGAAGCGATATGTCAATAGTAGTGTATCATAAAAGAGTCATCGTTACTTCTCGCAAAGGTTATTCGAGATTTCTTAATCCAAAACCCTACTAACGAGGCATTGGTTACCTCAAGAGAGTCACCAAGTCTCCCACGTTTTCATACTGTGGCCAGTTTGCCAGAAGCGATATGTCACTAGGTGAATATTATTAAAGAGTCATTGTTACTCCTCCTAGGTGTTATTCGACATTTCTTAGTCCACCCCCAATAACGAGGCATTGGCTACGTTAAGAGAGTCATAGTTACTCGTCTCAATTGCTCACCCAGTCTGCCATTTTTTCTTACTGCGGCCAGTCTGCCAGAAGCGATATGTCACTAGTTGTGTATCATAAAAGACTCATTGTTACTTTCCCCTGGGGTTATTCGAGATTTCTTAATCCAAACCACTAGTAACGAGTCATGGGTTACCTCAAGAGAGTCGTAGTTACTCGTCCCAATTGCTCACCAAGTCTCCCATTTTTTATACTGTGGCCAGTTTGCCAGAAGCGATATGTCACTAGTTGTGTATCATAAAAGAGTCATGATTACTCCTCCCAGAGGTTATTTGAGATTTCTTAATCCAAATCCCTAGTAACATGGCATTGGCTACCTTAAGAGAGTCATAGTTACTTGTCCCAATTGCTCACCCAGTCTGCCATTTATTCTTACTGCGGACAGTCTGCCAGAAGCGATAAGTTACTAATTGTGTATCTGAAAAGAGTCATCGTTACTCCTCCCAGGGGTTATTCGAGATTTATTAATCCAACCCCAATAACGAGGCATTGGCTACGTTCAGAGGGTCACAGTTACTCGTTTCAATTGCTCACCCAGTCTTTCATTTTTTCTTACTGCGGCGTCTGCCAGAAGCGATATGTCAATAGTAGTGTATCATAAAAGAGTCATCGTTACTTCTCCCAAAGGTTATTCGACATTTCTTAATCCAAAACCCTAGTAACGAGGCATTGGTTACCTCAAGAGAGTCACCAAGTCTCCCATTTTTTCATACTGTAACCAGTTTGCCAGAAGCGATATGTCACTAGTTGTGTATCATAAAAGACTCATCGTTACTTCCCCCTGGGGTTATTAGAGATTTCTTAATCCAAACCACTAGTAACGAGTAATTGGCTACCTCAAGAGAGACTTAGTTACTCGTCCCAATTGCTCATTAAGTCTCCCGTTTTTCATACAGTGGCCAGTTTGCCAGAAGCGATATGTCACTAGTTGTGTATCATAAAAGAGTCATGATTACTCCTCCCAGAGGTTATTCGAGATTTCTTAATCCAAACACCTAGTAACGAAGCATTCGCTAACTTAAGAGAGTCATAATTACTCGTCCCAATATCTCACCCAGTCTCCCATTTCCTCTTACTGCGGCCAGTTTGCCAGCAGCAGTATGTCACTAGTTGTGTATCATAAAAGAGACATCGTTACACCTCCCAGAGGTTATACGAGATTTCTTAATCCAAATCCCTAGTAACAAGACATTGGTAACCTTAAGAGAGTCATAGTTACTCGTCTCAATTGCTCACCCAGTCTGCCATTTATTCTTACTGCGGGCAGTCTGCCAGAAGCGATATGTCACTAGTTGTGTATCATAAAAGAGTCATGATTACTCCTCCCAGAGGTTATTTGAGATTTCTTAATCCAAATCCCTAGTAACATGGCATTGGCTACCTTAAGAGAGTCATAGTTACTTGTCCCAATTGCTTACCCAGTCTGCCATTTATTCTTACTGCGGACAGTCTGCCAGAAGCGATAAGTTACTAGTTGTGTATCTTAAAAGAGTCATCGTTACTCCTCCCAGGGGTTATTCGAGATTTATTAATCCAACCCCAATAACGAGGCATTGGCTACGTTCACAGGGTCACAGTTACTCGTTCCAATTGCTCACCCAGTCTTTCATTTTTTCTTACTGCAGCGTCTGCCAGAAGCGATATGTCAATAGTAGTGTATCATAAAAGAGTCATCGTTACTTCTCCCAAAGGTTATTCGAGATTTCTTAATCCAAAACCCTAGTAACGAGGCATTGGTTACCTCAAGAGAGTCACCAAGTCTTCCATTTTTTCATACTGTGGCCAGTTTGCCAGAAGCGATATGTCACTAGTTGTATATCATAAAAGAGTCATCGTTACTCCTCCTAGGTGTTATTCGACATTTCTTAATCCACCCCCAATAACGAGGCATTGGCTACGTTAAGAGAGTCATAGTTACTCGTCCCAATTGCTCACCCAGTCTGCCATTTTTTCTTACTGCGGCTAGTCTGCCAGAAGCGATATGTCACCAGTTGTGTATCATAAAAGAGTCAGCGTTACACCTCCTACGGGTTATTCGAGATTTCTTAATCCAAACCCCTAGTAAAGAGGCATTGGTTACCTTAAAAGAGTCATAGTTACTCGTCCCAATTGCTCACCCAGTCTGCCATTTTTCTTACTGCGGCCAGTCTGCCAGAACCGATATGTCAATCGTTGTGTATCTTAAGAGAGTCATCGTTACTCCTACTATAGGTTACTGATATTATCTGATTCAATACTACTCGTGACGAAGCATTGGCTATTTTAATAGTGCCGTAGTTCTTCCTCCCAGTTGCTCACAGTTTCCTACTTTTTGTGAACTTGTCCAGTCTGCCAGAATCGATATATCATTAGTAATGTATCATAAAAGAGTCATCTTTACTTTTCCATAGGGTTATTCGAGATTTCTTAATCCAAAAACCGAGTAACGAAGCATTAGCTAACTTGAGAGAGTCATAGTTACTCGTCCCAATTGCTCACCCAGTTTCCCATTTCTTATTACTGCGGTCAGTTTGCCAGCAGCGGTATGTCACTAGTTGTGTATCACAAAAGAGACATCGATACTCCTCCCAGAGGTTATACGAGATTTCTTAATCCAAATCCCTAGTAACAAGACATTGGTAACCTTAAGAGAGTCATAGTTACTCGTCTCAATTGCTCACCCAGTCTGCCATTTATTCTTACTGCGGGCAGTCTGCCAGAAGCGATATGTCACTAGTTGTGTATCATAAAAGAGTCATCGTTACTCCTCCCAGGGGTTATTCGAGATTTATTAATCCAACCCCAATAACGAGGCATTGGCTACGTTCAGAGGGTCATAGTTACTCGTCCCAATTGCTCACAAAGTCTGCCACTTTTTTCTTACTGTGGCGTCTGCCAGAAGCGATATGTCAATAGTAGTGTACCATAAAAGAGTCATCGTTACTTCTCCCAAAGGTTATTCGAGATTTCTTAATCCAAAACCCTAGTAACGAGGCATTGGTTACCTCAAGAGAGTCGTAGTTACTCATCCCAAATGCTCACTAAGTCTCCCATTTTTCATACTGTGGCCAGTTTGCCAGAAGCGATATGTCACTAGTTGTGTATCATAAAAGAGTCATGATTACTCCTCCCAGAGGTTATTTGAGATTTCTTAATCCAAATCCCTAGTAACATGGCATTGGCTACCTTAAGAGAGTCATAGTTACTTGTCCCAATTGCTTACCCAGTCTGCCATTTATTCTTACTGCGGACAGTCTGCCAGAAGCGATAAGTTACTAGTTGTGTATCTTAAAAGAGTCATCGTTACTCCTCCCAGGGGTTATTCGAGATTTATTAATCCAACCCCATTAACGAGGCATTGGCTACGTTCAGAGGGTCACAGTTACTCGTTGCAATTGCTCACCCAGTCTTTCATTTTTTCTTACTGCGGCGTCTGCCAGAAAAGATATGTCAATAGTAGTGTATCATAAAAGAGACATCGTTACTTCTCCCAAAGGTTATTCGAGATTTCATAATCAAAAACCCTAGTAACGAGGCATTGGTTACCTCAAGAGTGTCACCAAGTCTCCCATTTTTTCATACTGTGGCCAGTTTGCCAGAAGCGATGTGTCACTAGTTGTATATCATAAAAGAGTCATCGTTACTCCTCCTAGGTGTTATTCGACATTTCTTAATCCACCCCCAATAACGAGGCATTGGCTACGTTAAGAGAGTCATAGTTACTCGTCCCAATTGCTCACGCAGTCTGCCATTTTTTCTTACTGCGGCCAGTCTGCCAGAAGCGATATGTCACCAGGTCTGTATCATAAAAGAGTCAGCGTTACACCTCCCACGGGTTATTCGAGATTTCTTAATCCAAACCCCTAGTAACGAGGCATTGGTTACCTAAAAAGAGTCATAGTTACTCGTCCCAATTGCTCACCCGGTCTGCCATTTTTCTTACTGCGGCCAGAGTGCCAGAACCGATATGTCAATCGTTGTGTATCCTAAGAGAGTCATCGTTACTCCTTCTATAGGTTACTGATATTATCTGATTCAATACTACTCGTGACGAAGCATTGGCTATTTTAATAGTGCCGTAGTTCTTCCTCCCAGTTGCTCACAGTTTCCTACTTTTTGTGAACTTGTCCAGTCTGCCAGAATCGATATATCATTAGTAATGTATCATAAAAGAGTCATCTTCACTTCTCCATAGGGTTATTCGAGATTTCTTAAACCAAACACCTAGTAACGAAGCATTCGCTAACATGTGAGAGTCATAGTTACTCGTCCCAATTGCTCACCCAGTCTCCCATTTCTTCTTACTGCGGCCAGTTTGCCAGCAGCGGTATGTCACTAGTTGTGTATCACAAAAGAGACATCGATACTCCTCCCAGAGGTTATACGAGATTTCTTAATCCAAATCCCTAGTAACAAGTCATTGGTAACCTTAAGAGAGTCATAGTTACTCGTCTCAATTGCTCACCCAGTCTGCCATTTATTCTTACTGCGGCCAGTCTGCCAGAAGCGATATGTCACTAGTTGTGTATCATAAAAGAGTCATCGTTACTCCTCCCAGGTGTTATTCGAGATTTATTAATCCAACCCCAATAACGAGGCATTGGCTACGTTCAGAGGGTCATAGTTACTCGTCCCAATTGCTCACAAAGTCTGACACTTTTTTCTTACTGTGGCGTCTGCCAGAAGCGATATGTCAATAGTAGTGTACCATAAAAGAGTCATCGTTACTTCTCCCAAATTTTATTCGAGAATTCTTAATCCAAAACCCTAGTAACGAGGCATTGGTTATCTCAAGAGAATCGTAGTTACTCGTCCCAATTGCTCACCAAGTCTCCCATTTTTCATACTGTGGCCAGTTTGCCAGAAGCGATATGTCACTAGTTGTGTATCATAAAAGAGTCATGATTACTCCTCCCAGAGGTTATTTGAGATTTCTTAATCCAAATCCCTAGTAACATGGCAGTGGCTACCTTAAGAGAGTCATAGTTACTTGTCCCAATTGCTTACCCAGTCTGCCATTTATTCTTACTGCGGACAGTCTGCCAGAAGCGATAAGTTACTAGTTGTGTATCTTAAAAGAGTCATCGTTACTCCTCCCAGGGGTTATTCGAGATTTATAAATCTAACCCCAATAACGAGGCATTGGCTACGTTCAGAGGGTCACAGATACTCGTTCCAATTGCTCACCCAGTCTTTCATTTTTTCTTACTGCGGCGTCTGCCAGAAGCGATATGTCAATAGTAGTGTATCATAAAAGAGTCATCGTTACTCCTCCATATGGTTATTCGAGATTTCTTAATCCAAACACCTAGTAACGTAGCATTCGCTAACTTAAGAGAGTCATAGTTACTCGTCCCAATAGCTCACCCAGTCTCCCATTTCCTCTTACTGCGGCCAGTTTGCCAGCAGCGGTATGTCACTAGTTGTGTATCATAAAAGAGACATCGTTACTCCTCCCAGGGGTTATTCGAGATTTATTAATCCAGCCCCAATAACGAGGCATTGGTTACGTTCTGAGGGTCATAGTTACTCGTCCCAATTGATCACACAGTCTGCCATTTTTTCTTACTGCGGCGTCTGCCAGAAGCGATATGTCAATCGTAGTGTATCATAAAAGAGTCATCGTTACTTCTCCCAAAGGTTATTCGAGATTTCTTAATCCAAAACCCTAGTAACCAGGCATTGGTTACCTCAAGAGAGTCACCAAGTCTCCCATTTTTTCATACTGTGGCCAGATTGCCAGAAGCGATATGTCACTATTTGTATATCATAAAAGAGTCATCGTTACTCCTCCCAGGGGTTATTCGAGATTTATTAATCCAACCCCAATAAAGAGGCATTGGCTACGTTCAGAGGGTCATAGTTACTCGTTCCAATTGCTCACCCAGTTTTTCATTTTTTCTTACTGCGGCGTCTGCCAAAAGCGATATGTCAATAGTAGTGTACCATAAAAGAGTCATCGTTACTTCTCCCAAAGGTTATTCGAGATTTCTTAATCCAAAACCCTAGTAACGAGGCATTGGTTACCTCAAGAGAGTCACCAAGTCTCCCATTTTTTCATACTGTGGCCAGTTTGCCAGAAGCGATATGTCACTAGTTGTATATCATGAAAGAGTCATCGTTACTCCTCCTAGGTGTTATTCGAGATTTCTTAATCCACCCCCAATAACGAGGCATTGGCTACGTTAAGAGAGTCATAGTTACTCGTCCCAATTGCTCACCAAGTCTTCCATTTTTTCTTACTGCGGCCAGTTTGCCAGCAGCGGTATGTCACTAGTTGTGTATCATAAAAGAGACATCGTTACTCCTCCCAGTGGTTATACGAGATTTCTTAATCCAAATCCCTTGTAACAAGACATTGGTAACCTTAAGAGAGTCATAGTTACTCGTCTCAATTGCTCACGCAGTCTGCCATTTATTCTTACTGCGGCCAGTCTGCCAAAAGCGATATGTCTCTAGTTGTGTAACATAAAAGAGTCATCGTTACTCCTCCCAGGGGTTATTCGAGATTTATTAATCCAGCCCCAATAACGAGGCATTGGCTACGATCTGAGGGTCATAGTTACTCGTTCCAATTGCTCACCCAGTCTGCCATTTTTTCTTACTGCGGCGTCTGCCAGAAGCGATATGTCAATAGTAGTGTATCATAAAAGAGTCATCGTTACTTCTCCCAAAGGTTATTCGAGATTTCTTAATCCAAAACCCTAGTAACGAGGCATTGGTTACCTCAAGAGAGTCACCAAGTCTCCCATTTTTTCATACTGTGGCCAGTTTGCCAGAAGCGATTTGTCACTAGTTGTATATCATAAAAGAGTCATTGTTACTACTCCTAGGTGTTATTCGACATTTCTTAATCCACCCCCAATAACGAGGCATTGGCTACGTTAAGAGAGTCATAGTTACTCGTCCCAATTGCTCACCCAGTCTGCCATTTTTTCTTACTGCGGCCAGTCTGCCAGAAGCGATATGTCACCAGTTGTGTATCATAAAAGAGTCAGCGTTACACCTCCCACGGGTTATTCGAGATTTCTTAATCCAAACCCCTAGTAACGAGGCATTGGTTACCTTAAAAGAGTCATAGTTACTCGTCCCAATTGCTCACCCAGTCTGCCATTTTTCTTACTGCGGCCTGTCTGCCAGAACCGATATGTCAATCGTTGTGTATCTTATGAGAGTCATCGTTACTCCTACTATAGGTTACTGATATTATCTGATTCAATACTACTCGTGACGAAGCATTGGCTATTTTAATAATGCCGTAGTTCTTCCTCCCAGTTGCTCACAGTTTCCTACTTCTTGTGAACTTGTCCAGTCTGCCAGAATCGATATATCATTAGTAATGTATCATAAAAGAGTCATCTTTACTTTTCCATAGGGTTATTCGAGATTTCTTAATCCAAAAACCGAGTAACGAAGCATTAGCTAACTTGAGAGAGTCATAGTTACTCGTCCCAATTGCTCACCCAGTTTCCCATTTCTTATTACTGCGGTCAGTTTGCCAGCAGCGGTATGTCACTAGTTGTGTATGACAAAAGAGACATCGATACTCCTCCCAGAGGTTATACGAGATTTCTTAATCCAAATCCCTAGTAACAAGACATTGGTAACCTTAAGAGAGTCATAGTTACTCGTCTCAATTGCTCACCCAGTCTGCCATTTATTCTTACTGCGGCGTCTGCCAGAAGCGATATGTCACTAGTTGTGTATCATAAAAGAGTCATCGTTACTCCTCCCAGGGGTTATTCGAGATTTATTAATCCAACCCCAATAACGAGGCATTGGCTACGTTCAGAGGGTCATAGTTACTCGTCCCAATTGCTCACAAAGTCTGCCACTTTTTTCTTACTGTGGCGTCTGCCAGAAGCGATATGTCAATAGTAGTGTACCATAAAAGAGTCATCGTTACTTCTCCCAAAGGTTATTCGAGATTTCTTAATCCAAAACCCTAGTAACGAGGCATTGGTTACCTCAAGAGAGTCGTAGTTACTCATCCCAAATGCTCACCAAGTCTCCCATTTTTCATACTGTGGCCAGTTTGCCAGAAGCGATATGTTACTAGTTGTGTATCATAAAAGAGTCATGATTACTCCTCCCAGAGGTTATTTGAGATTTCTTAATCCAAATCCCTAGTAACATGGCATTGGCTACCTTAAGAGAGTCATAGTTACTTGTCCCAATTGCTTACCCAGTCTGCCATTTATTCTTACTGCGGACAGTCTGCCAGAAGCGATAATTTACTAGTTGTGTATCTTAAAAGAGTCATCGTTACTCCTCCCAGGGGTTATTCGAGATTTATTAATCCAACCCCATTAACGAGGCATTGGCTACGTTCAGAGGGTCACAGTTACTCGTTCCAATTGCTCACCCAGTCTTTCATTTTTTCTTACTGCGGCGTCTGCCAGAAGCGATATGTCAATAGTAGTGTATCATAAAAGAGACATCGTTACTTCTCCCAAAGGTTATTCGAGATTTCTTAATCAACAACCCTAGTAACGAGGCATTGGTTACCTCAAGAGTGTCACCAAGTCTCCCATTTTTTCATACTGTGGCCAGTTTGCCAGAAGCGATGTGTCACTAGTTGTATATCATAAAAGAGTCATCGTTACTCCTCCTAGGTGTTATTCGACATTTCTTAATCCACCCCCAATAACGAGGCATTGGCTACGTTAAGAGAGTCATAGTTACTCGTCCCAATTGCTCACCCAGTCTGCCATTTTTTCTTACTGCGGCCAGTCTGCCAGAAGCGATATGTCACCAGGTCTGTATCATAAAAGAGTCAGCGTTACACCTCCCACGGGTTATTCGAGATTTCTTAATCCAAACCCCTAGTAACGAGGCATTGGTTACCTAAAAAGAGTCATAGTTACTCGTCCCAATTGCTCACCCGGTCTGCCATTTTTCTTACTGCGGCTAGAGTGCCAGAACCGATATGTCAATCGTTGTGTATCTTAAGAGAGTCATCGTTACTCCTTCTATAGGTTACTGATATTATCTGATTCAATACTACTCGTGACGAAGCATTGGCTATTTTAATAGTGCCGTAGTTCTTCCTCCCAGTTGCTCACAGTTTCCTACTTTTTGTGAACTTGTCCAGTCTGCCAGAATCGATATATCATTAGTAATGTATCATAAAAGAGTCATCTTTACTTCTCCATAGGGTTATTCGAGATTTCTTAATCCAAACACCTAGTAACGAAGCATTCGCTAACATGAGAGAGTCATAGTTACTCGTCCCAATTGCTCACCCAGTCTCCCATTTCTTCTTACTGCGGCCAGTTTGCCAGCAGCGGTATGTCACTAGTTGTGTATCACAAAAGAGACATCGATACTCCTCCCAGAGGTTATACGAGATTTCTTAATCCAAATCCCTAGTAACAAGTCATTGGTAACCTTAAGAGAGTCATAGATACTCGTCTCAATTGCTCACCCAGTCTGCCATTTATTCTTACTGCGGCCAGTCTGCCAGAAGCGATATGTCACTAGTTGTGTATCATAAAAGAGTCATCGTTACTCCTCCCAGGGGTTATTCGAGATTTATTAATCCAACCCCAATAACGAGGCATTGGCTACGTTCAGAGTGTCATAGTTACTCGTCCCAATTGCTCACAAAGTCTGCCACTTTTTTCTTACTGTGGCGTCTGCCAGAAGCGATATGTCAATAGTAGTGTACCATAAAAGAGTCATCGTTACTTCTCCCAAAGGTTATTCGAGAATTCTTAATCCAAAACCCTAGTAACATGGCAGTGGCTACCTTAAGAGAGTCATAGTTACTTGTCCCAATTGCTTACCCAGTCTGCCATTTATTCTTACTGCGGACAGTCTGCCAGAAGCGATAAGTTACTAGTTGTGTATCTTAAAAGAGTCATCGTTACTCCTCCCAGGGGTTATTCGAGATTTATAAATCTAACCCCAATAACGAGGCATTGGCTACGTTCAGAGGGTCACAGTTACTCGTTCCAATTGCTCACCCAGTCTTTCATTTGTTCTTACTGCGGCGTCTGCCAGAAGCGATATGTCAATAGTAATGTATCATAAAAGAGTCATCGTTACTCCTCCATATGGTTATTCGAGATTTCTTAATCCAAACACCTAGTAACGTAGCATTCGCTAACTTAAGAGAGTCATAGTTACTCGTCCCAATAGCTCACCCAGTCTCCCATTTCCTCTTACTGCGGCCAGTTTGCCAGCAGCGGTATGTCACTAGTTGTGTATCATAAAAGAGACATCGTTACTCCTCCCAGGGGTTATTCGAGATTTATTAATCCAGCCCCAATAAAAGAGTCAGCGTTACACCTCCCACGGGTTATTCGAGATTTCTTAATCCAAACCCCTAGTAACGAGGCATTGGCTACGTTCTGAGGGTCATAGTTACTCGTCCCAATTGCTCACCCAGTCTGCCATTTTTTCTTACTGCGGCGTCTGCCAGAAGCGATATGTCAATCGTAGTGTATCATAAAAGAGTCATCGTTACTTCTCCCAAAGGTTATTCGAGATTTCTTAATCCAAAACCCTAGTAACCAGGCATTGGTTACCTCAAGAGAGTCACCAAGTCTCCCATTTTTTCATACTGTGGCCAGATTGCCAGAAGCGATATGTCACTATTTGTATATCATAAAAGAGTCATGATTACTCCTCCCAGAGGTTATTCGAGATTTCTTAATCCAAATCCCTAGTAACATGGCATTGGCTACCTTAAAAGAGTCGTAGTTACTTGTCCCAATTGCTCACCCAGTCTGCCATTTTTTCTTACTGCGGCCAGTTTGCCAGCAGCGGTATGTCACCAGTTGTGTATCATAAAAGAGTCAGCGTTACACCTCCCACGGGTTATTCGAGATTTCTTAATCCAAACCCCTAGTAACGAGGCATTGGTTACCTTAAAAGAGTCATAGTTACTCGTCCCAATTGCTCACCCAGTCTGCCATTTTTCTTACTGCGGCCGGTCTGCCAGAACCGATATGTCACTCGTTGTGTATCTTAAGAGAGTCATCGTTACTCCTTCCATAGGTCACTGATATTATCTGATTCAATACTACTCGTGACGAAGCATTGGCTATATTAATAGTGCCGTAGTTCTTCCTCCCAGTTGCTCACAGTTTCCTACTTTTGCGAACTTGTCCAGTCTGCCAGAATCGATATATCACTAGTAATGTATCATAAAAGAGTCATCGTTACTCCTCCATATGGTTATTCGAGATTTCTTAATCCAAACACCTAGTAACGTAGCATTCGCTAACTTAAGAGAGTCATAGTTACTCGTCCCAATAGCTCACCCAGTCTCCCATTTCCTCTTACTGCGGCCAGTTTGCCAGCAGCGGTATGTCACTAGTTGTGTATCATAAAAGAGACATCGTTACTCCTCCCAGGGGTTATTCGAGATTTATTAATCCAGCCCCAATAACGAGGCATTGGCTACGTTCTGAGGGTCATAGTTACTCGTCCCAATTGCTCACCCAGTCTGCCATTTTTTCTTTCTGCGGCGTCTGCCAGAAGCGATATGTCAATCGTAGTGTATCATAAAAGAGTCATCGTTACTTCTCCCAAAGGTTATTCGAGATTTCTTAATCCAAAACCCTAGTAACCAGGCATTGGTTACCTCAAGAGAGTCACCAAGTCTCCCATTTTTTCATACTGTGGCCAGTTTGCCAGAAGCGATATGTCACTATCTGTATATCATAAAAGAGTCATCGTTACTCCTCCCAGGGGTTATTCGAGATTTATTAATCCAACCCCAATAAAGAGGCATTGGCTACGTTCAGAGGGTCATAGTTACTCGTTCCAATTGCTCACCCAGTTTTTCATTTTTTCTTACTGCGGCGTCTGCCAGAAGCGATATGTCAATAGTAGTGTACCATAAAAGAGTCATCGTTACTTCTCCCAAAGGTTATTCGAGATTTCTTAATCCAAAACCCTAGTAACGAGGCATTGGTTACCTCAAGAGAGTCACCAAGTCTCCCATTTTTTCATACTGTGGCCAGTTTGCCAGAAGCGATATGTCACTAGTTGTATATCATGAAAGAGTCATCGTTACTCCTCCTAGATGTTATTCGAGATTTCTTAATCCACCCCCAATAACGAGGCATTGGCTACGTTAAGAGAGTCATAGTTACTCGCCCCAATTGCTCACCAAGTCTGCCATTTTTTCTTACTGCGGCCAGTTTGCCAGCAGCGGTATGTCACTAGTTGTGTATCATAAAAGAGACATCGTTACTCCTCCCAGAGGTTATACGAGATTTCTTAATCCAAATCCCTAGTAACAAGACATTGGTAACCTTAAGAGAGTCATAGTTACTCGTCCCAATTGCTCACCCAGTCTGCCATTTTTCTTACTGCGGCTTGTCTGCCAGAACCAATATGTCAATCGTTGTGTATCTCATGAGAGTCATCGTTACTCCTTCTATAGGTCACTGATATTATCTGATTCAATATTACTCGTGACGAAGCATTGGCTATATTAATAGTGCCGTAGTTCTTCCTCCCAGTTGCTCACAGTTTCCTACTTTTTGTGAACTTGTCCAGTCTGCCAGAATCGATATATCATTAGTAATGTATCATAAAAAAGTCATCTTTACTTCTCCATAGGGTTATTCGAGATTTCTTAATCCAAACACCTAGTAACGAAGCATTCGCTAACTTGAGAGAGTCATAGTTACTCGTCCCAATTGCTCACCCAGTCTCCCATTTCTTCTTACTGCGGCCAGTTTGCCAGCAGCGGTATGTCACTAGTTGTGTATCACAAAAGAGACATCGATACTCCTCCCAGAGGTTATACGAGATTTCTTAATCCAAATCCCTAGTAACAAGACATTGGTAACCTTAAGAGAGTCATAGTTACTCGTCTCAATTGCTCACCCAGTCTGCCATTTATTCTTACTGCGGCCAGTCTGCCAGAGGCGATATGTCACTAGTTGTGTATCATAAAAGAGTCATCGTTACTCACCCCTGGGGTTATTCGAGATTTATTAATCCAACCCCAATAACGAGGCATTGGCTACGTTCAGAGGGTCATAGTTACTCGTCCCAATTGCTCACAAAGTCTGCCATTTTTTCTTACTGTGGCGTCTGCCAGAAGCGATATGTCAATAGTAGTGTACCATAAAAGAGTCATCGTTACTTCTCCCAAAGGTTATTCGAGATTTCTTAATCCAAAACCCTAGTAACGAGGCATTGGTTACCTCAAGAGAGTCACCAAGTCTCCCATTTTTTCATACTGTGGCCAGTTTGCCAGAAGCGATATGTCACTAGTTGTATATCATGAAAGAGTCATCGTTACTCCTCCTAGGTGGTATTCGAGATTTCTTAATCCACCCCCAATAACGAGGCATTGGCTACGTTAAGAGGGTCATAGTTACTCGTTCCAATTGCTCACCCAGTTTTTCATTTTTTCTTACTGCGGCGTCTGCCAGAAGCGATATGTCAATAGTAGTGTATCATAAAAGAGTCGTCGTTACTTCTCCCAAAGGTTACTCGAGATTTCTTAATCCAAAACCCTAGTAACGAGGCATTGGTTACCTCAAGAGAGTCACCAAGTCTCCCATTTTTTCATACTGTGGCCAGTTTGCCAGAAGCGATATGTCACTAGTTGTATATCATAAAAGAGTCATCGTTACTCCTCCCAGGGGTTATTCGAGATTTATTAATCCAACCCCAATAAAGAGGCATTGGCTACGTTCAGAGGGTCATAGTTACTCGTTCCAATTGCTCACCCTGTTTTTCATTTTTTCTTACTGCGGCGTCTGCCAGAAGCGATATGTCAATAGTAGTGTATCATAAAAGAGTCGTCGTTACTTCTCCCAAAGGTTATTCGAGATTTCTTAATCCAAAACCCTAGTAACGAGGCATTGGTTACCTCAAGAGAGTCACCAAGTCTCCCATTTTTTCTTACTGCGGCCAGTCTGCCAGAAGCGATATGTCACCAGTTGTGTATCATAAAAGAGTCAGCGTTACACCTCCCACGGGTTATTCGAGATTTCTTAATCCAAACCCCTAGTAACGAGGCATTGGTTACCTTAAAAGAGTCATAGTTACTTGTCCCAATTGCTCACCCTGTCTGACATTTTTCTTACTGCGGCCTGTCTGCCAGAACCGATATGTCAATCGTTGTGTATCTTATGAGAGTCATCGTTACTCCTTCTATAGGTTACTGATATTATCTGATTCAATACTACTCGTGACGAAGCATTGGCTATTTTAATAGTGCCGTAGTTCTTCCTCCCAGTTGCTCACAGTTTCCTACTTTTTGTGAACTTGTCCAGTCTGCCAGAATCGATATATCATTAGTAATGTATCATAAAAGAGTCATCTTTACTTCTCCATAGGGTTATTCGAGATTTCTTAATCCAAACACCTAGTAACGAAGCATTCGCTAACTTGAGAGAGTCATAGTTACTCGTCCCAATTGCTCACCCAAACTCCCATTTCTTCTTACTGAGGCCAGTTTGCCAGCAGCGGTATGTCACTAGTTGTGTATCACAAAAGAGACATCGATACTCCTCCCAGAGGTTATACGAGATTTCTTAATCCAAATCCCTAGTAACAAGACATTGGTAACCTTAAGAGAGTGATAGTTACTCGTCTCAATTGCTCACCCAGTCTGCCATTTATTCTTACTGCGGCCTGTCTGCCAGAAGCGATATGTCAATTGTAGTGTATCGTAAAAGAGTCATCGTTACTCGCCCCTGGGGTTATTAGAGATTTCTTAATCCAAACCACTAGTAACGACTCATTGGGTACCTCAAGAGAATCATAGTTACTCGTCCCAATTGCTCACCAAGTCTCCCATTTTTTATACTGTGGCCAGTTTGCCAGAAGCGATATGTCACTAGTTGTGTATCATAAAAGACTCATCGTTACTTCCCCCTGGGGTTATTCGAGATTTCTTAATCCAAACCTCTAGTAACGAGTAATTGGCTTCCTCAAGAGAGTCTTAGTTACTCGTCCCAATTGCTCATTAAGTCTCCCGTTTTTCATACTGTTTCCAGTTTGCCAGAAGCGATATGTCACTAGTTGTGTATCATAAAAGAGTCGTGATTACTCCTCCCAGAGGTTATTCGAGATTTCTTAATCCAAATCCCTAGTAACATGGCATTGGCTACCTTAAGACAGTCATAGTTACTTGTCCCAATTGCTCACCCAGTCTGCCATTCTTTCTTACTGCGGCCAGTCTGCCAGAAGCGATATGTCACTAGTTGTGTATCATAAAAGAGTCATCGTTACTCCTCCCAGAGGTTATTCGAGATTTATTAATCCAACCCCAATAACGAGGCATTGGCTACGTTCTGAGGGTCATAGTTACTCGTCCCAATTGCTCACCCAGTCTGCCATTTTTTCTTACTGCGGCGTCTGCCAGAAGCGATATGTCAATCGTAGTGTATCATAAAAGAGTCATCGTTACTTCTCCCAAAGGTTATTCGAGATTTCTTAATCCAAAACCCTAGTAACCAGGAATTGGTTACCTCAAGAGAGTCACCAAGTCTCCCATTTTTTCATACTGTGGCCAATTTGCCAGAGGCGATATGTAACTAGTTGTATATCATAAAAGAGTCATCGTTACTCCTCCCAGGGGTTATTCGAGATTTATTAATCCAACCCCAATAAAGAGGCATTGGCTACGTTCAGAGGGTCATAGTTACTCGTTCCAATTGCTCACCCAGTTTTTCATTTTTTCTTACTGCGGCGTCTGCCAGAAGCGATATGTCAATAGTAGTGTATCATAAAAGAGTCGTCGTTACTTCTCCCAAAGGTTATTCGAGATTTCTTAATCCAAAACCCTAGTAACGAGGCATTGGTTACCTCAAGAGAGTCACCAAGTCTCCCATTTTTTCATACTGTGGCCAGTTTTCCAGAAGCGATATGTCACTAGTTGTATATCATAAAAGAGTCATTGTTACTCCTCCTAGGTGTTATTCGACATTTCTTAATCCACCCCCAATAACGAGGCATTGGCTACGTTAAGAGAGTCATAGTTACTCGTCCCAATTGCTCACCCAGTCTGCCATTTTTTCTTACTGCGGCCAGTCTGCCAGAAGCGATATGTCACCAGTTGTGTATCATAAAAGAGTCAGCGTTACACCTCCCACGGGTTATTCGAGATTTCTTAATCCAAACCCCTAGTAACGAGGCATTGGTTACCTTAAAAGAGTCATAGTTACTTGTCCCAATTGCTCACCCAGTCTGCCATTTTTCTTACTGCGGCCTGTCTGCCAGAACCGATATGTCAATCGTTGTGTATCTTATGAGAGTCATCGTTACTCCTTCTATAGGTTACTGATATTATCTGATTCAATACTACTCGTGACGAAGCATTGGCTATTTTAATAGTGCCGTAGTTCTTCCTCCCAGTTGCTCACAGTTTCCTACTTTTTGTGAACTTGTCCAGTCTGCCAGAATCGATATATCATTAGTAATGTATCATAAAAGAGTCATCTTTACTTCTCCATAGGGTTATTCGAGATTTCTTAATCCAAACACCTAGTAACGAAGCATTCGCTAACTTGAGAGAGTCATAGTTACTCGTCCCAATTGCTCACCCAGTCTCCCATTTCTTCTTACTGCGGCCAGTTTGCCAGCAGCGGTATGTCACTAGTTGTGTATCACAAAAGAGACATCGATACTCCTCCCAGAGGTTATACGAGATTTCTTAATCCAAATCCCTAGTAACAAGACATTGGTAACCTTAAGAGAGTCATAGTTACTCGTCTCAATTGCTCACCCAGTCTGCCATTTATTCTTACTGCGGCCAGTCTGCCAGAAGCGATATGTCAATAGTAGTGTACCATAAAAGAGTCATCGTTACTTCTCCCAAAGGTTATTCGAGATTTCTTAATCCAAAACCCTAGTAACGAGGCATTGGTTACCTCAAGAGAGTCACCAAGTCTCCCATTTTTTCATACTGTGGCCAGTTTGCCAGAAGCGATATGTCACTAGTTGTATATCATGAAAGAGTCATCGTTACTCCTCCTAGGTGTTATTGGAGATTTCTTAATCCACCCCCAATAACGAGGCATTGGCTACGTTAAGAGAGTCATAGTTACTCGTCCCAATTGCTCACCAAGTCTGCCATTTTTTCTTACTGCGGCCTGTCTGCCAGAAGCGATATGTCAATAGTAGTGTATCATAAAAGAGTCATCGTTACTCCCCCCTGGGGTTATTAGAGATTTCTTAATCCAAACCACTAGTAACGACTCATTGGCTACCTCAAGAGAATCATAGTTACTCGTCCCAATTGCTCACCAAGTCTCCCATTTTTTCATACTGTGGCCAGTTTGCCAGAAGCGATATGTCACTAGTTGTGTATCATAAAAGACTCATCGTTACTTCCCCCTGGGGTTATTCGAGATTTCTTAATCCAAACCTCTAGTAACGAGTAATTGGCTTCCTCAAGAGAGTCATAGTTACTCGTCCCAATTGCTCATTAAGTCTCCCGTTTTTCATACTGTTTCCAGTTTGCCAGAAGCGATATGTCACTAGTTGTGTATCATAAAAGAGTCGTGACTACTCCTCCCAGAGGTTATTCGAGATTTCTTAATCCAAATCCCTAGTAACATGGCATTGGCTACCTTAAGACAGTCATAGTTACTTGTCCCAATTGCTCACCCAGTCTGCCATTCTTTCTTACTGCGGCCAGTCTGCCAGAAGCGATATGTCAATAGTAGTGTATCATAAAAGAGTCGTCGTTACTTCCCCCTGGGGTTATTCGAGATTTCTTAATCCAAACCATTAGTAACGAGTCATTGGCTACCTCAAGAGAGTCATAGTTACTCGTCCCAATTGCTCACCAAAACTCCCATTTTCTCATACTGTGGCCAGTTTGCCAGAAGCGATATGTCACTAGTTGTGTATCATAAAAGAGACATCGTTACTCCTCCTAGGTGTTATTCGAGATTTCTTAATCCCCCCCAATAACGAGGAATTGGCTACGTTAAGAGAGTCATAGTTACACGTCCCAATTGCTCACCGAGTCTGCCATTTCTTCTTACTGCGGCCAGTCTGCCAGAAGCGATATGTCACCAGTTGTGTATCATAAAAGAGTCAGCGTTACACCTCCCACGGGTTATTCGAGATTTCTTAATCCAAAACCCTAGTAACGAGGCATTGGTTACCTTAAAAGAGTCATAGTTACTCGTCCCAATTGCTCACCCAGTCTGCCATTTTTCTTACTGCGGCCAGTCTGCCAGAACCGATATGTCAATCGTTGTGTATCTTAAGAGAGTCATCGTTACTCCTTCTATAGGTTACTGATATTATCTGATTCAATACTACTCGTGACGAAGCATTGGCTATTTTAATAGTGCCGTAGTTCTTCCTCACAGTTGCTCACAGTTTCCTACTTTTTGTGAACTTGTCCAGTCTGCCAGAATCGATATATCATTCGCAATGTATCATAAAAGAGTCATCTTTACTTCTCCATAGGGTTATTCGAGATTTCTTAATCCAAACACCTAGTAACGAAGCATTCGCTAACTTGAGAGAGTCATAGTTACTCGTCCCAATTGCTCACCCAGTCTCCCATTTCCTCTTACTGCGGCCAGTTTGCCAGCAGCGGTATGTCACTAGTTGTGTATCACAAAAGAGACATCGTTACTCCTCCCAGAGGTTATACGAGATTTCTTAATCCAAATCCCTAGTAACAAGACATTGGTAACCTTAAGAGAGTCATAGTTACTCGTCCCAATTGCTCACAAAGTCTGCCATTTTTTCTTACTGTGGCGTCTGCCAGAAGCGATATGTCAATAGTAGTGTATCATAAAAGAGTCATCGTTACTTCTCCCAAAGGTTATTCGAGATTTCTTAATCCAAAACCCTAGTAACGAGGCATTGGTTACCTCAAGAGAGTCACCAAGTCTCCCATTTTTTCATACTGTGGCCAGATTGCGAGAAGCGATATGCCACTAGTTGTATATCATAAAAGAGTCATCGTTACTCCTCCTAGGTGTTATTCGAGATTTCTTAATCCACCCCCAATAACGAGGCATTGGCTACGTTAAGAGAGTCATAGTTACTCGTCCCAATTGCTCACCAAGTCTGCCATTTTTTCTTACTGCGGCCAGTCTGCCAGAAGCGATATGTCAATAGTAGTGTATCATAAAAGAGTCATCGTTACTCCCCCCTGGGGTTATTAGAGATTTCTTAATCCAAACCACTAGTAACAAGTCATTGGCTACCTCAAGAGAAACATAGTTACTCGTCCCAATTGCTCACCAAGTCTCCCATTTTTTCATACTGTGGCCAGTTTGCCAGAAGCGATATGTCACTAGTTGTGTATCATAAAAGAGTCGTGATTACTCCTCCCAGAGGTTATTCGAGATTTCTTAATCCAAATCCCTAGTAACATGGCATTGGCTACCTTAAGAGCGTCATAGTTACTTGTCCCAATTGCTCACCCAGTCTGCCATTCTTTCTTACTGCGGCCAGTCTGCCAGAAGCTATATGTCAATAGTAGTGTATCATAAAAGAGTCGTCGTTACTTCCCCCTAGGGTTATTCGAGATTTCTTAATCCAAACCACTAGTAACGAGTCATTGGCTACCTCAAGAGAGTCATAGTTACTCGTCCCAATTGCTCACCAAAACTCCCATTTTTTCATACTGTGGCCAGTTTGCCAGAAGCGATATGTCACTAGTTGTGTATCATAAAATAGTCATGATTACTTCTCCCAGAGGTTATTAGAGTTTTCTTAATCCAAATCCCTAGTAACATGGCATTGGCTACCTTAAGAGAGTCATAGTTACTCGTCCCAATTGCTCACAAGGTCTGCCATTTTTTCTTACTGTGGCGTCTGCCAGAAGCGATATGTCAATAGTAGTGTATCATAAAAGAGTCATCGTTACTTCTCCCAAAGGTTATTCGAGATTTCTTAATCCAAAACCCTAGTAACGAGGCATTGGTTACCTCAAGAGAGTCACCAAGTCTCCCATTTTTTCATACTGTATCCAGTTTGCCAGAAGCGATATGTCACTAGTTATGTATCATAAAAAAGTCATGATTACTCCTCCCACAGCTTATTCGAGATTTCTTAATCCAAATCCCTAGTAACATGGCATGGGATACCTTAAGAGAGTCATAGTTACGTGTGCCAATTGCTCACCCAGTCTGCCACTTTTTCTTACTGCGGCGTCTGCCAGAAGCGATATGTCAATAGTAGTGTATCATAAAAGAGTCAGCGTTACTTGTCCCAAAGGTTATTCGAGATTTCTCAATCCAAAACCCTAGTAATGATTCATTGGTTACCTCAAGAGAGTCACCAAGTCTCCCATTTTTTCATACTGTGGCGAGTTTGCCAGAAGCGATATGTCACTAGTTGTATATCATAAAAGAGTCATGATTATTCCTCCCAGAGGTTATTCGAGATTTCTTAATACAAATCCCTAGTAACATGGCATTGGCTACCTTAAGAGAGTCATAGTTACTTGTCCCAATTGCTCACCCAGTCTGCCATTTTTTCTTACTGCGGCGTCTGCCAGAATCGATATGTCAATAGTAGTGTACCATAAAAGAGTCATCGTTACTTCTCCCAAAGGTTATTCGAGATTTCTTAATCCAAAACCCTAGTAACGAGGCATTGGTTACCTCAAGAGAGTCACCAAGTCTCCCATTTTTTCATACTGTGACCAGTTTACCAGAAGCGATATGTCACTAGTTGTATATCATAAAAGAGTCATCGTTACTCCTCCTAGGTGTTATTCGAGATTTCTTAATCCACCCCCGATAACGAGGCATTGGCTACGTTAAGAGAGTCATAGTTACACGTCCCAATTGCTCACATAGTCTGAAATTTTTTCTTACTGCGGCCAGTCTGCCAGAAGCGATATGTCACCAGTTGTGTATCATAAAAGAGTCAACGTTACACCTCCCACGGGTTATTCGAGATTTCTTAATCCAAACCCCTAGTAACGAGGCATTGGTTACCTTAAAAGAGTCATAGTTACTCGTCCCAATTGCTCACCCAGTCTGCCATTTTTCTTACTGCGGCCAGTCTGCCAGAACCGATATGTCAATCGTTGTGTATCTTAAGAGAGTCATCGTTACTCCTTCTATAGGTTACTGATATTATCTGATTCAATACTACTCGTGACGAAGCATTGGCTATTTTAATAGTGCCGTAGTTCTTCCTCCCAGTTGCTCACAGTTTCCTACTCTTTGTGAACTTGTCCAGTCTGCCAGAATCGATATATCATTAGTAATGTATCATAAAAGAGTCATCATTATTTCTCCATAGGGTTATTCGAGATTTCTTAATCCAAACACCTAGTAACGAAGCATTCGCTAACTTGAGAGAGTCATAGTTACTCGTCCCAATTGCTCACCCAGTCTCCCATTTCTGCTAACTGCGGCCAGTTTGCCAGCAGCGGTATGTCACTAGTTGTGTATCACAAAAGAGACATCGTTACTCCTCCCAGAGGTTATACGAGATTTCTTAATCCAAATCCCTAGTAACAAGACATTGGTAACCTTAAGAGTGTCATAGTTACTCGTCTCAATTGCTCACCCAGTCTGCCATTTATTCTTACTGCGGCCAGTCTGCCAGAAGCGATATGTCACTAGTTGTGTATCATAAAAGAGTCATCGTTACTCCTCCCAGGGGTTATTCGAGATTTATTAATCCAACCCCAATAACGAGGCATTGGCTACGTTCAGAGGGTCATAGTTACTCGTCCCAATTGCTCACAAGGTCTGCCATTTTTTCTTACTGTGGCGTCTGCCAGAAGCGATATGTCAATAGTAGTGTATCATAAAAGAGTCATCGTTACTTCTCCCAAAGGTTATTCGATATTTCTTAATTCAAAACCCTAGTAACGAGGCATTGGTTACCTCAAGAGAGTCACCAAGTCTCCCATTTTTTCATACTGTATCCAGTTTGCCAGAGGCGATATGTCACTAGTTATGTATCATAAAAAAGTCATGATTACTCCTCCCACAGCTTATTCGAGATTTCTTAATCCAAATCCCTAGTAACATGGCATGGGCTACCTTAAGAGAGTCATAGTTACGTGTCCCAATTGCTCACCCAGTCTGCCACTTTTTCTTACTGCGGCGTCTGCCAGAAGCGCTATGTCACTAGTTGTGTATCATAAAAGAGTCATGATTACTTTCCCAGAGGTTATTCGAGATTTCTTAATCCAAATCCCTAGTAACATGGCATTGGCTACCTTAAGAGTGTCATAGTTACTCGTCCCAATTGCTCACCCAGTCTGCCATTTTTTCTTACTGCGGCCAGTCTGCCAGAAGCGATATGTCAATAGTAAAGCATCATAAAAGAGTCATCGTTACTTCCCCCTGGGGTTATTCGAGATTTCTTAATCCAAACCACTAGTAACGAGTCATTGGCTACCTCAAGAGAGTCATAGTTACTCGTCCCAATTGCTCACCAAGTCTCCCATTTTTTCATACTGTAGCTAGTTTGCCAGAAGCGATATGTCACTAGTTGTGTTTCAAAAAAGAGTCATGATTACTCCTCCCTGAAGTTATTCGAGAATTCTTTTTCCAAATCCCTAGTAACATGGCATTGGCTACCTTAAGAGAGTCATAGTTACTTGTCCCAATTGCTCACCCAGTCTGCCATTTTTTCTTACTGCGGCGTCTGCCAGAAGCGATATGTCAATAGTAGTGTATCATAAAAGAGTCATCGTTAATTCTCCCAAAGGTTATTCGAGATTTCTTAATCCAAAACCCTAGTAACGAGGCATTGGTTACCTCAAGAGAGTCATAGTTACTCGTCCCAATTGCTCACCAAGTCTCCCATTTTTTCATACGGTAGCTAGTTTGCCAGAAGCGATATGTCACTAGTTGTGTATCAAAAAAGAGTCAGCGTTACACCTCCTTCGGGTTATTCGAGATTTCTTAATCCAAACCCCTAGTAACGAGTCATTGGCTACCTCAAGAGAGTCATAGTTACGTGTCACAATTGCTCACCCAGTCTGCCATTTTTGCCTACTGCGGCGTCTGCCAGAAGCGATATGTCACTAGTTGTGTACCATAAAAGAGTCATGATTACTCCTCCAAGAGGTTATTCGAGATTTCTTAATCCAAATCCCTAGTAACATGGCATTGGCTACCTTAAGAGAGTCATAGTTACTTGCTCCAATTGCTTACCCAGTCTGCCATTTTTTCTTACTACGGCCAGTCTGCCAGAAGCTATATGTCACTAGTTGTGTATCATAAAAGAGTCAGCGTTACACCTCCCACGGGTTATTCGAGATTTCTTAACCCCAACCGCTAGTAACGAGGCATTGGTTACCTTAAAAGAGTCATAGTTACTCGTCGCAATTGCTCACCCAGGCTGCCATTTTTTCTTACTGCGGCCAGTCTGCCAGAACCGATATGTCACTCGTTGTGTATCTTAAGAGAGTCATCGTTACTCCTTCCATAGGTTACTGGTATTCTCTGATTCAATACTACTCGTGACGAAGCATTGGCTATTTTAATAGTGCAGTAGTTCTTCCTCCCAGTTGCTCACAGTTTCCTACTTTTTGTGAACTTGTCCAGTCTGCCAGAATCGATATATCATTAGTAATGTATCATAAAAGAGTCATCGTTACTCCTCCATAGGGTTATTCGAGATTTGTTAATCCAAACACCTAGTAACGAAGCATTGGCTAACTTAAGAGAGTCACAGTTACTCGTCCCAATTGCTCACTCAGTCTACCATTTCTTCTTACTGCAGCCAGTTTGCCAGCAGCGGTATGTCACTAGTTGTGTATCATAAAAGAGACATCGTTACTCCTCCCAGAGGTTATACGAGATTTCTTAACCCAAATCTTTAGTAACAAGACAGTGGTAACCTTAAGAGAGTGATAGTTACTCGTCTCAATTGCTCACCCATTCTGACATTTTTTCTTACTGTGGCCAGTCTGCCAGAAGCGATATGTCAATAGTAGTGTATCATAAAAGAGTCAGCGTTACTTATCCCAAAGGTTATTCGAGATTTCTTAATCCAAAACCCTAGTAACGAAGCATTGGTTACCTCAAGAGAGTTACCAAGTCTCCTATTTTTTCATACTGTGGCGAGTTTGCCAGAAGCGATCTGTCACTAGTTGTATATCATAAAAGAGTCATCGTTCCTCCCCCCAGGGGTTATTCGAGATTTCTTCATCCAACCCCAATAAGGAGGCATTGGCTACGTTAAGAGAGTCATAGTTACTCGTCAAAATTGCTCACCCAGTCTGCCATTTTTTCTTACTGTATCGTCAGCCAGAAGCGATATGTCAATAGTAGTGCATCATAAAAGAGTCATCGTTACTTCTCCCAAAGGTTATTCGAGATTTCTTAATCCAATACCCTAGTAACCAGGCATTGGTTACCTCAAGAGAGTCACCAAGTCTCCCATTTTATCATACTGTATCCAGTTTGCCAGAAGCGATATGTCACTAGTTAAGTATCATAAAAGAGTCATGATTACTCCTTCCAGAGGTTATTCGAGATTTCTTAACACAAATCCCTAGTAAAATGCATTGGCTACCTTAAGAGAGTCATAGTTACTTGTCCCAATTGCTCACCCAGTCTGCCATTTTTTCTTACTGCGGCGTCTGCCAGAAGCGGTATGTCAATAGTAGTGTATCATAAAAGAGTCATCGTTACCTCTCCCAGGGGTTATTCGAGATTTCTTAATCCAATACCCTAGTAACGAGGCATTGGTTACCTCAAGAGAGTCACCAAGTCTCCCATTTTTTCATACTGTATCCAGTTTGCCAGAAGCGATTTGTCACTAGTTATGTATCATAAAAGAGTCATGATTACTCCTCCCAGAGGTTATTCGAGATTTCTTAATCCAAATCCCTAGTAATATGGCATTGGCTACCTTAAGAGAGTCATAGTTACGTGTCCCAATTGCTCACCCAGTCTGCCATTTTTTCTTACTGCTGCGTCTGCCAGAAGCGATATGTCACTAGTTGTGTATCATAAAAGTGTCATCGTTACTCCTCCCAGGGGTTATTCGGGATTTGTTAATCCAACACCAATAACGAGGCATTGGCTATGTTCAGAGGGTCATAGTTACTCGTCCCAATTGCTCACCCATTCTGCCATTTTTTCTTACTGCGGCGTCTGCCAGAAGCAATATGTCAATAGTAGTGTATCATAAAAAAGTCATCGTTACTTCTCCAAAAGGTTGTTCGAGATTTCTTAATCCAAAACCCTAGTAATGAGGCATTGGTTACCTTAAAAGAGTCATAGTTACTCGTCCCAATTGCTCACCCAGTCTGCCATTTTTTCTTACTGCGGCCAGTCTGCCAGAAGCGATATGTCAATAGTAAAGCATCATAAAGGAGTCATCGTTACTTCCCCCTGGGGTTATTCGAGATTTCTTAATCCAAACCACTAGTAACGAGTCATTGGCTACCTCAAGAGAGTCATAGTTACTCGTCCCAATTGCTCACCAAGTCTCCCATTTTTTCATACTGTAGCTAGTTTGCCAGAAGCGATATGTCACTAGTTGTGTATCAAAAAAGAGTCATGATTACTCCTCCCTGAGGTTATTCGAGAATTCTTTATCCAAATCCCTAGTAACATGGCATTGGCTACCTTAAGAGAGTCATAGTTACTTTTCCCAATTGCTCACCCAGTCTGCCATTTTTTCTTACTGCGGCGTCTGCCAGAAGCGATATGTCAATAGTAGTGTATCATAAAAGAGTCATCGTTAATTCTCCCAAAGGTTATTCGAGATTTCTTAAACCAAAACCCTAGTAACGAGACATTGGTTACCTCAAGAGAGTCAACAAGTGTCCCATTTTTTCATAATGTATCCAGTTTGCCAGAAGCGATATGTCGATAGTTGTGTATCATAAAAGAGTCAGCGTTACACCTCCCACGGGTTATTCGAAATTTCTTAATCCAAACCCCTAGTAACGATGTATTGGTTACCTTAAAAGAGTCACAGTTACTCGTCACAATTGCTCACCCAGTCTGCCATTTTTTCTTACTGCGGAAAGTCTGCCAGAACCGATATGTCATTCGTTGTGTATCTTAAGATAGTTATCGTTACTCCTTCCATAGGTTACTGATATTCTCTGATTCAATACTACTCGTGACGAAGCACTGGCTATTTTAATAGTGCCGTAGTTCTTCCTCCCAGTTGCTCAGAGTTTCATACTTTTTGTGATTTGTCCAGTCTGCCAGAGCCGATATATCATTAGGAATGTATCATAAAAGAGTCATCGTTACTCCTCCATAGGGGTATTCGAGATTTCTTAATCCAAACACCTAGTAACGAAGCATTCGCTAACTTAAGAGAGTCATAGTTACTCATCCCAATTGCTCACCCAGTCACCCATTTTTTCTAACTGCGGCCAGTTTGCCAGCAGCGGTATGTCACTAGTTGTGTATCATAAAAGAGACATCGTTACTCCTCCCAGAGGTTATACGAGATTTCTTAATCCAAATCCCTAGTAACAAGACATTGGTAACCTTAAGAGAGTCATAGTTACTCGTCTCAATTTGCTCACCCAGTCTGCCATTTTTTCTTACTGCGGCCAGTCTGCCCGAAGCGATATGTCACTAGTTGTGTATCATAAAGGAGTCATCGTGACTCCTCCCAGGGGTTATTTGAGATTTATTAATCCAACCCCAATAACGAGGCATTGCCTACGTTCAGAGGGTCATAGTTACCCGTCCCAATTGCTCACCCATTCTGCCATTTTTTCTTACTGCGGCGTCTGCCAGAAGTGATATGTCAATAGTAGTGTATCATAAAAGAGTCATCGTTACTTCTCCCAAAGATTATTCGAGATTTCTTAATCCAATACCCTAGTAACGAGGCATTGGTTACCGCAAGAGAGTCACCTAGTCTCCCATTTTTTCATACTGTATCCAGTTTGCATGAAGCGATATGTCACTAGTTGTGTATCATAAAAGAGTCATGATTACTCCTCCCAGAGGATATTCGAGATTTCTTAATCCAAACCACTAGTAACGAGTCATTGGCTACCTCAAGAGAGTCATAGTTACGTGTCCCAATTGCTCACCCAGTCTGCCATTTTTTCTTACTGCGGCGTCTGCCAGAAGCGATATGTCACTAGTTGTGTATCATAAAAGAGTCATGATTACTCCTCCCAGAGGTTATTCGAGATTTCTTAATCCAAATCCCTAGTAACATGGCCTTGGCTACCTTAAGAGAGTCATAGTTACTTGTCCCAATTGCTTACCCAGTCTGCCATTTTTTCTTACTGCGGCCAGTCTGCCAGAAGCGATATGTCACTAGTTGCGTATCATAAAAGAGTCAGCGTTACACCTCCCACGGGTTATTCGAGATTTCTTAATCCCAACCGCTAGTAACGAGGCATTGGTTACCTTAAAAGAGTCATAGTTACTCGTCCCAATTGCTCACCCAGTCTGCCATTTTTTCTTACTGCGGCCAGTCTGCCAGAACCGATATGTCACTCGTTGTATATCTTAAGATAGTCATCGTTACTCCTTCCATAGGTTACTGATATTCTCTGATTCAGTACTACTCGTGACGAAGCATTGGCTATATTAATACTGCCGTAGTTCTTCCTCCCAGTTGCTCACAGTTTCCTACTTTTTGTGAACTTGTCCAGTCTGCCAGAATCGATATATCATTAGTAATGTATCATAAAAGAGTCATAGTTACTCCTCCATTGGGTTATTCGAGATTTCTTAATCCAAACACTTAGTAACGAAGCATTGGCTAACTTAAGAGAGTCATAGTTACTCGTCCCGAATTGCTCATCCAGTCTCCCATTTCTTCTTACTGCGGCCAGTTTGCCAGCAGCGGTATGTCACTAGTTGTGTATCATAAAAGAGACATCGTTACTCCCCCCAGAGGTTATACGAGATTTCTTAATCCAAATCTCTAGTAACAAGACATTGGTAACCTTAAGAGAGTTATAGTTACTCGTCTCAATTCCTCACTCATTCTGCCATTTTTTCTTACTGTGGCCAGTCTGCCAGAAGCGATATGTCACTAGTTGTGTATCATAAAGGAGTCATCGTTACTCCTCCCAGGGGTTATTCGAGATTTATTAATCCAACCCCAATAACGAGGCATTGTCTATGTTCAGAGGGTCATAGTTACTCGTCCCAATTTCTCACCCATTCTGCCACTTTTTCTTACTGCGGCGTCTGCCAGAAGCGATATGTCAATAGTAGTGTATCATGAAAGAGTCAGCGTTACTTATCCCATAGGTTATTCGAGATTTCTTAATCCAAAACCCTAGTAACGAGGCATTGGTTACCTCAAGAGAGTCACCAAGTCTCCTATTTTTTCATACTGTGGCGAGTTTGCCAGAAGCGATATGTCACTAGTTGTATATAATAAAAGAGTCATCGTTAATCCTCCCAGGGGTTATTCGAGATTTCTTCATTCAACCCCAATAAGGAGGCATTGGCTACGTTAAGAGAGTCATAGTTACTCGTCCCAATTGCTCACGCAGTCTGCCATTCTTTCTTACTGCGGCGTCTGCCAGAAGCGATATGTCAATAGTAGTGTATCATAAAAGAGTCATCGTTACATCTCCCAAAGGTTATTCGAGATTTCTTAATCCAAAACCCTAGTAACGAGGCATTGGTTACCTCAAGAGAGTCACCAAGTCTCCCATTTTTTCATACTGTATCCAGTTTGCCAGAAGCGATATGTCACTAGTTATGTATCATAAAAGAGTCATGATTACTCCTCCCACAGCTTATTCGAGATTTCTTAATCCAAATCCCTAGTAACATGGCATTGGCTACCTTAAGAGAGTCATAGTTACGTGTCCCAATTGCTCACCCAGTCTGCCACTTTTTCTTACTGCGGCGTCTGCCAGAAGCGATATGTCACTAGTTGTAGATCATAAAAGAGTCATGATTACTACTCCCAGAGGTTATTCGAGATTTCTTAATCGAAATCCCTAGTAACATGGCATTGGCTACATTAAGAGTGTCATAGTTACTTGTCCCAATTGCTCACCCAGTCTGCCATTTTTTCTTACTGCGGCCAGTCTGCAAGAACCGATATGTCACTAGTTGTGAATCATAAAAGAGTCATCGTTACTTCCCCCTGCGGTTATTCGAGATTTCTTAATCCAAACCACTAGTAACGAGTCATTGGCTACCTCAAGAGAGTCATAGTTACTCGTCCCAATTGCTCACCAAGTCTCCCATTTTTTCATACTGTAGCTAGTTTGCCAGAAGCGATATGTCACTAGTTGTGTATCAAGAAAGAGTCATGATTACTCCTCCCTGAGGTTATTCGAGAATTCTTTATCCAAATCCCTAGTAACATGGCATTGGCTACCTTAAGAGAGTCATAGTTACTTGTCGCAATTGCTCACCCAGTCTGCCATTTTTTCTTACTGCGGCGTCTGCCAGAAGCGATATGTCAATAGTAGTGTATCATAAAAGAGTCATCGTTAATTCTCCCAAAGGTTATTCGAGATTTCTTAATCCAAAACCCTAGTAACGAGGCATTGGTTACCTCAAGAGAGTCACCAAGTCTCCCATTTTTTCATACTGTATCCAGTTTGCCAGAAGCGATATGTCAATAGTTGTGTATCATAAAAGAGTCAGCGTTACACCTCCCACGGGTTATTCGAGATTTCTTAATCCATACCCCTAGTAACGATGCATTGGTTACCTTAAAAGAGTCACAGTTACTCGTCACAATTGCTCACCCAGTCTGCCATTTTTTCTTACTGCGGCCAGTCTGCCAGAACCGATATGTCACTCGTTGTGTATCTTAAGGTAGTTATCGTTACTCCTTCCATAGGTTACTGATATTCTCTGATTCAATACTACTCGTGACGAAGCACTGGCTATTTTAATAGTGCCGTAGTTATTCCTCCCAGTTGCTCAGAGTTTCCTACTTTTTGTGAACTTGTCCAGTCTGCCAGAGTCGATATATCATTAGGAATGTATCATAAAAGAGTCATCGTTACTCCTCCATAGGGTTATTCGAGATTTCTTAATCCAAACACCTAGTAACGAAGCATTCGCTAACTTAAGAGAGTCATAGTTACTCATCCCAATTGCTCACCCAGACTCCCATTTTTTCTAACAGCGTCCAGTTTGCCAGCAGCGGTATGTCACTAGTTGTGTATCATAAAAGAGACATCGTTACTCCTCCCAGAGGTTATACGAGATTTCTTAATCCAAATCCCTAGTAACGAGACATTGGTAACCTTAAGAGAGTCATAGTTACTCGTCTCAATTTGCTCACCCAGTCTGCCATTTTTTCTTACTGCGGCCAGTCTGCCCGAAGCGATATGTCACTAGTTGTGTATCATAAAGGAGTCATCGTTACTCCTCCCAGGTGTTATTTGAGATTTATTAATCCAACACCAATAAGGAGGCATTGGCTACGTTAAGAGAGTCATAGTTACTCGACCCAATTGCTCACCCAGTCCGCCACTTTTTCTTACTGCGGCGTCCGCCAGAAGCGATATGTCAATAGTAGTGTATCATAAAAGAGTTATCGTAACTTCTCCCAAAGATTATTCGAGATTTCATAATCCAATACCCTAGTAACGAGGCATTGGTTACCTCAAGAGAGTCACCTAGTCTCCCATTTTTTCATACTGTATCCAGTTTGCCAGAAGCGATATGTCACAAGTTGTGTATCATAAAAGAGTCATGATTACTCCTCCCAGAGGATATTCGAGATTTCTTAATCCAAACCACTAGTAACGAGTCATTGGCTACCTCAAGAGAGTCATAGTTACTCGTCCCAATTGCTCACCAAGTCTCCCATTTTTTCATACTGTAGCTAGTTTGCCAGAAGCGATATGTCACTAGTTGTGCATCAAGAAAGAGTCATGATTACACCTCCCTGAGGTTATTCGAGAATTCTTTATCCAAATCCCTAGTAACATGGCATTGGCTACCTTAAGAGAGTCATAGTTACTTGTCCCAATTGCTCACCCAGTCTGCCATTTTTTCTTACTGCGGCGTCTGCCAGAAGCGATATGTCAATAGGAGTGTATCATAAAAGAGTCATCGTTAATTCTCCCAAAGGTTATTCGAGATTTCTTAATCCAAAACCCTAGTAACGAGGCATTGCTTACCTCAAGAGAGTCACCAAGTCTCCCATTTTTTCATACTGTATCCAGTTTGCCAGAAGCGATATGTCAATAGTTGTGTATCATAAAAGAGTCAGCGTTACACCTACCACGGGTTATTCGAGATTTCTTAATCCAAACCCCTAGTAACGATGCATTGGTTACCTTAAAAGAGTCACAGTTACTCGTCACAATTGCTCACCCAGTCTGCCATCTTTTCTTACTGCGTCCAGTCTGCCAGAACCGATATGTCACTCGTTGTGTATCTTAAGATAGTTATCGTTACCCCTTCCATAGGTTACTGATATTCTCTGATTCAATACTACTCGTGACGAAGCACTGGCTATTTTAATAGTGCCGTAGTTCTTCCTCCCAGTTGCTCAGGGTTTCCTACTTTTTGTGAACTTGTCCAGTCTGCCAGAGTCGATATATCATTAGGAATGTATCATAAAAGAGTCATCGTTACTCCTCCATAGGGTTATTCGAGATTTCTTAATCCAAACACCTAGTAACGAAGCATTCGCTAACTTAAGAGAGTCATAGTTACTCATCCCAATTGCTCACCCAGTCTCCCATTTTTTCTAACTGCGGCCAGTTTGCCAGCAGCGGAATGTCACTAGTTGTGTATCATAAAAGAGTCATGATTACTCCTCCCAGAGGTTATTCGAGATTTCTTAATCCAAATCCCTAGTAACATGGCATTGGCTACCTTAAGAGTGTCATAGTTACTTGTCCCAATTGCTTACCCAGTCTGCCATTTTTTCTTACTGCGGCCAGTCTGCCAGAAGCGATATGTCACTAGTTGTGTATCATAAAAGAGTCAGCGTTACACCTCCCACGGGTTATTCGAGATTTCTTAATCCCAACCGCTAGTAACGAGGC
This sequence comes from Schistocerca gregaria, assembly GCF_023897955.1. Lineage (NCBI taxonomy): Eukaryota > Metazoa > Arthropoda > Insecta > Orthoptera > Acrididae > Schistocerca > Schistocerca gregaria. The sequence continues at coordinate 7,114,590 of NC_064931.1, forward strand.
ATTGGTTACCTTAAAAGAGTCATAGTTACTCGTCCCAATTGCTCACCCAGTCTGCCATTTTTTCTTACTGCGGCCAGTCTGCCAGAACCGATATGTCACTCATTGTATATCTTAAGATAGTCATCGTTACTCCTTCCATAGGTTACTGATATTCTCTGATTCAGTACTACTCGTAACGAAGCATTGGATATTTTAATAGTGCCGTAGTTCTTCCTCCCAGTTGCTCACAGTTTCCTACTTTTTGTGAACATGTCCAGTCTGCCAGAATCGATATATCATTAGTAATGTATCATAAAAGAGTCATAGTTACTCCTCCATTGGGTTATTCGAGATTTCTTAATCCAAACACCTAGTAACGAAGCATTGGCTAACTTAAGAGAGTCATAGTTACTCGTCCCAATTGCTCACCCAGTCTCCCATTTCTTCTTACTGCGGCCAGTTTGCCAGCAGCGGTATGCCACTAGTTGTGTATCATAAAAGAGACATCGTTACTCCCCGCAGAGGTTATACGAGATTTCTTAATCCAAATCTCTAGTAACAAGACATTGGTAACCTTAAGAGAGTCATAGCTACTCGTCTCAATTGCTCACTCATTCTGCCATTTTTTCTTACTGTGGCCAGTCTGCCAGAAGCGATATGTCACTAGTTGTGTATCATAAAGGAGTCATCGTTACTCCTCCCAGGGGTTATTCGAGATTTATTAATCCAACCCCAATAACGAGGCATTGTCTATGTTCAGAGGGTCATAGTTACTCGTCCCAATTTCTCACCCATTCTGCCATTTTTTCTTACTGCGGCGTCTGCCAGAAGCGATATGTCAATAGTAGGGTAACATAAAAGAGTCAGCGTTACTTATCCCAAAGGTTATTCGAGATTTCTTAATCCAAAACCCTAGTAACGAGGCATTGGTTACCTCAAGAGAGTCACCAAGTCTCCTATTTTTTCATACTGTGGCGAGTTTGCCAGAACCGATATGTCACTAGTTGTATATCATAAAAGAGTCATCGTTAATCCTCCCAGGGGTTATTCGAGATTTCTTCATCCAACCCCAATAAGGAGGCATTGGCTACGTTAAGAGAGTCATAGTTACTCGTTCCAATTGCTCACCCAGTCTGCCATTTTTTCTTACTGCGGCGTCTGCCAGAAGCGATATGTCAATAGTAGTGTATCATAAAAGAGTCATCGTTACATCTCCCAAAGGTTATTCGAGATTTCTTAATCCAAAACCCTAGTAACGAGGCATTGGTTACCTCAAGAGAGTCACCAAGTCTCCCATTTTTTCATACTGTATCCAGTTTGCCAGAAGCGATATGTCACTAGTTATGTATCATAAAAGAGTCATGATTACTCCTCCCACAGCTTATTCGAGATTTCTTAATCCAAATCCCTAGTAACATGGCATTGGCTACCTTTAGAGAGTCATAGTTACGTATCCCAATTGCTCACCCAGTCTGCCACTTTTTCTTACTGCGGCGTCTTCCAGAAGCGATATGTCACTAGTTGTATATCATAAAAGAGTCATGATTACTCCTCCCAGAGGTTATTCGAGATTTCTTAATCCAAATCCCTAGTAACATGGCATTGGCTACCTTAAGAGTGTCATAGTTACTTGTCCCAATTGCTCACCCAGTCTGCCATTTTTTCTTACTGCGGCCAGTCTGCAAGAAGCGATATGTCACTAGTTGTGAATCATAAAAGAGTCAGCGTTACACCTCCCACGGGTTATTCGAGATTTCTAAATCCAAGCCCCTAGTAACGAGGCATTGGTTACCTTAAAAGAGTCACAGTTACTCGTCACAATTGCTCACCCAGTCTGCCATTTTTTCTTACTGCGGCCAGTCTGCCAGAACCGATATGTCACTCGTTGTGTATCTTAAGATAGTTATCGTTACTCCTTCTCTAGGTACTGATATTCTCTGATTCAATACTACCCGTGACGAAGCATTTGCTATTTTAATAGTGCCGTAGTTCATCCACCCAGTTGCTCACAGTTTCCTACTTTTTGTGAACTTGTCCAGTCTGCCAGAGTCGATATATCATTAGTAATCTATCATAAAAGAGTCATCGTTACGCCTCCATAAGGTTATTCGAGATTTCTTAATATAAACACCTAGTAACGAAGCATTCGCTAACTTAAGAGAGTCATAGTTACTCATCCCAATTGCTCACCCAGTCTCCCATTTTTTCTAACTGCGGCCAGTTTGCCAGCAGCGGTATGTCACTAGTTGTGTATCATAAAAGAGACATCGTTACTCCTCCCAGAGGTTATACGAGATTTCTTAATCCAAATCCCTAGTAACAAGACATTGGTAACCTTAAGAGAGTCATAGTTACTCGTCTCAATTGCTCACCCAGTCTGCCATTTTCTCTTACTGCGGCCAGTCTGCCAGAAGCGATATGTCACTAGTTGTGTATCATAAAGGAGTCATCGTTACTACTCCAAGGGGTTGTTTGATATTTATTAATCCAACCCCAATAACGAGGCATTGGCTACGTTCAGAGGGTCATAGTTACCCGTCCCAATTGCTCACCCATTCTGCCATTTTTTCTTACTGCGGCGTCTGCCAGAAGCGATATGTCAATAGTAGTGTATCATAAAAGAGTCTGCGTTACTTCTCCCTAAGGTTATTCGAGATTTCTCAATCCAAATCCCTAGTAACGGGGCATTGGTTACCTCAAGAGAGTCACCAAGTCTCTCATTTTTTCATACTGTATCCAGTTTGCCAGAAGCGATATGTCACTAGTTATGTATCATAAAAGAGTCATGATTATTCCTCCCAGAGGTTATTCGAGATTACTTAATACAAATCCCTAGTAACATGACATTGGCTACCTTAAGAGAGTCATAGTTACTTGTCCCAATTGCTCACCCAGTCTGCCATTTTTTCTTACTGCGGCGTCTGCCAGAAGCGATATGTCAATAGTAGTGTATCATAAAAGAGTCATCGTTACTTCTCCCAAAGGTCATTCCAGATTTCTTAATCCACTACCCTAGTAACGAGGCATTGGTTACTTCAAGAGAGTCACCAAGTCGCCCATTTTTTCATACTGTATCCAGTTTGCCAGAAGCGATATGTCACTAGTTGTGTATCATAAAAGAGTCATGATTACTCATCCCAGAGGATATTCGAGATTTCTTAATCCAAACCACTAGTAACGAGTCATTGGCCACCTCAAGAGAGTCATAGTTACGTGTCACAATTGCTCACCCAGTCTGCCATTTTTTCCTACTGCGGCGTCTGCTAGAAGCGATATGTCACTAGTTTTGTATCATAAAAGAGTCATGATTACTCCTCCAAGAGGTTATTCGAGATTTCTTAATCCAAATCCCTAGTGACATGTGCATTGGCTACCTTAAGAGAGTCATAGTTACTTGCCCTAATTGCTTACCCAGTCTGCCATTTTTTCTTACTACAGCCAGTCTGCCAGAAGCGATATGTCACTAGTTGTGTATCATAAAAGAGTCAGCGTTACACGTATCACGGGTTATTCGAGATTTCTTAATCCCAACCGCTAGTAACGAGGCATAGGTTACCTTAAAAAAGTCATAGTTACTCGTCCCAATTGATCACCCAGTCTGCCATTTTTTCTTACTGCGTCCAGTCTGCCAGAACCGATATGTCACTCATTGTATATCTTAAGATTGTCATCGTTACTCCTTCCATAGGTTACTGATATTCTCTGATTCAATACTACTCGTGACGAAGCATTGGCTATTTTAATAGTGCCGTAGTTGTTCATCCCAGTTGGTCACAGTTTCCTACTTTTTGTGAACTTGTCCAGTCTGCCAGAATCGATATATCATTAGTAATGTATCATAAAAGAGTCATCGTTACTCCTCCATAGGGTTATTCGAGATTTCTTAATCCAAACACCTAGTAACGAAGCATTGGCTAACTTAAGAGAGTCACAGTTACTCGTCCCAATTGCTCACCCAGTCTCCCATTTCTTCTTACTGCAGCCAGTTTGCCAGCAGCGGTATGTCACTAGTTGTGTATCATAAAAAAGACATCGTTACTCCTCCCAGAGGTTATACGAGATTTCTTAACCCAAACCTCTAGTAACAAGACATTGGTAACCTTAAGAGAGTCATAGTTACTCGTCTCAAATGCTCACCCATTCTGACATTTTTTCTTACTGTGGCCAGTCTGCCAGAAGCGATATGTCACTAGTTGTGTATCATAAAGGAGTCATCGTTACTCCTCCCAGGGGTTATTCGAGATTTATTAATCCAACCCCAATAACGAGGCATTGTCTACGTTCAGAGGGTCATAGTTACTCGTCCCAATTGCTCACCCATTCTGCCATTTTTTCTTACTGCGGCGTCTGCCAGAAGCGATATGTCAATGGTAGTGTATCATAAAATAGTCAGCGTTACTTATCCCAAAGGTTATTCGAGATTTCTTAATCCAAAACCCTAGTAACGAGGCATTGGTTACCTCAAGAGAGTCACCAAGTCTCCTATTTTTTCATACTGTGGCGAGTTTGCCAGAAGCGATATGTCACTAGTTGTATATCATAAAAGAGTCATCGTTACTCCTCCCAGGGGTTATTCGAGATTTCTTCATCCAACCCCAATAACGAGGCATTGGCTACGTTAAGAGAGTCATAGTTACTCGTCCCAATTGCTCACCCAGTCTGAGATTTTTTCTTACTGTATCGTCTGCCAGAAGCGATATGTCAATAGTAGTGTATCATAAAAGAGTCATCGTTACTTCTCCCAAAGGTTATTCGAGATTTCTTAATCCAATACCCTAGTAACGAGGCATTGGTTACCTCAAGAGAGTCACCAAGTCTCCCATTTTATCATACTGTATCCAGTTTGCCAGAAGCGATATGTCACTAGTTATGTATCATAAAAGAGTCATGATTACTCCTTCCAGAGGTTATTCGAGATTTCTTAACACAAATCCCTAGTAAAATGCACTGGCTACCTTAAGAGAGTCATAGTTACTTGTCCCAATTGCTCACCCAGTCTGCCATTTTTTCTTACTGCGGCGTCTGCAAGAAGCTGTATGTCAATAGTAGTGTATCATAAAAGAGTCATCGTTACTTCTCCCAAAGGTTATTCGAGATTTCTTAATCCAATACCCTAGTAACTAGGCATTGGTTACCTCAAGAGAGTCACCAAGTCTCCCATTTTTTCATACTGTATCCAGTTTGCCAGAAGCGATTTGTCACTGGTTATGTATCATAAAAGAGTCATGATTACTCCTCCCAGAGGTTATTCGAGATTTCTTAATCCAAATCCCTAGTAATATGGCATTGGCTACCTTAAGAGAGTCATAGTTACGTGTCCCAATTGCTCACCCAGTCTGCCATTTTTTCTTACTGCGGCGTCTGCCAGAAGCGATATGTCACTAGTTGTGTATCATAAAAGAGTCATCGTTACTCCTCCCAGGGGTTATTCGAGATTTCTTAATCCAAACCACTAGTAACGAGTCATTGGCTACCTCAAGAGAGTCATAGTTACTCGTCCCAATTGCTCACCAAGTCTCCCATTTTTTCATACTGTGGCCAGTTTGCCAGAAGCGATATGTCACTAATTGTATATCATAAAAGAGTCATCGTTACTCCTCCTAGTTGTTATTCGAGATTTCTTAATCCAAACCCAATAACGAGGCATTGGCTACGTTAAGAGAGTCATTGTTACTCGTCCCAATTGCTCACCCAGGCTGCCATTTTCTCTTACTGCGGCCAGTTTGCCAGAAGCGATATGTCATTAGTTGTGTACCATAAAAGACTCATCGTTACTTCCCCTGGGATTTATTCGAGATTTCTTAATCCAAACCACTAGTAACGAGTCATTGGCTATCTCAAGAGAGTCATAGTTGCTCGTCCCAATTGCTCACCATGTCACCCATTTTTTCATACTGTGGCCAGTTTGCCAGATGCGATATGTCACTAGTTGTGTATCATAAAAGACTCATCGTTACTTCCCCCTGGGGTTATTCGAGATTACTTAATACAAACCACTAGCAACGAGTCATTGGCTACCTCACGAGAGTCATAGTTACTCGTCCCAATTGCTCACCAAGTCTCCCATTTTTCATACTGCGGCCTGTTTGCCAGAAGCGATATGTCACTAGTTGCGTATCATAAAAGAGTCAGCGTTACACTTACCACGGGTTATTCGAGATTTCTTAATCCAAACCCTCAGTAACGAGGCATTGGTTACCATAAAAGAGTCATAGTTACTCGTCCCAATTGCTCACCCAGTCTGTCATTTTTTCTTACTGCGGCCAGTCTGCCAGAACCGATATGTCACTCGTTGTGTATCTTAAGAGAGTCATCGCTACTCCTTCCATAGGTTACTGGTATTCCCTGATGCAATACTACTCGTGACGAAGCATTGGCTATTTTAATAGTGCCGTAGTTCTTCCTCCCAGTTGCCCACAGTTTACTACTTTTTGTGAACTTGCCCAGTCTGCCAGAATCGATATATCATTAGTTATGTATCATAAAAGAGTCATCGTTACTCCTCCATAGGGTTATTCGAGATTTCTTAATCGAAACACCTAGTAACGAAGCATTGGCTAACTTAAGAGAGTCATAGTTACTCGTCCCACTTGCTCACCCAGTCTCCCATTTCTTCTGACTGCGGCCAGTTTGCCAGCAGCGGTATGTCACTAGTTGTGTATGTAAAAGAGACATCGTTACTCCTCCCAGAGGTTATACGAGATTTCTTAATCCAAATCCCTAATAACAAGACATTGGTAACCTTAAGAAAGTCATAGTTACTCGTCTCAATTGCTCACCCAGTCTGCCATTTTTTCTTACTGCGGCCAGTCTGCCAGAAGCGAAATGTCACTAGTTGTGTATCATAAAAGAGTCATCGTTACTCCTCCCAGGAGTTATTCGAGATTTCTTCATCCAACCCCAATAACGAGGCATTGGCTACGTTAATAGAGTCATAGTTACTCGTCCCAATTGCTCACCCATTCTGCCATTTTTTCTTACTGCGGCGTCTGCCAGAAGCGATATGTCAATAGTAGTGTATCATAAAAAAGTCATCGTTACTTCTCCCAAAGGTTATTCGAGATCACTTAATCCAAAACGCTAGTAATGAGGCATTGGTTACCTTAAAAGTATCATAGTTACTCGTCCCAATTGCTCACCCATTCTGCCATTTTTTCTTACTGCGGCGTCTGCCAGAAGCGATATGTCAATAGTAGTGTTTCATAAAAGAGTCATCGTTACTTCTCCCAAAGGTTATTCGAGATTTCTTAATCCAAAATCCTAGTAACGAGGCATTGCTTACCTCAAGAGTGTCACCAAGTCTCCCATTTTTTCATACTGTGGCCAGTTTGCCAGTAGCGATATGTCACTAGTTGTGTATCATAAAAGACTCATCGTTATTTCCCCCTGGGGTTATTCGAGATTTCATAATCCAAACCCCTAGTAACGAGGCATTGGTTACCTTTAAAGAGTCATAGTTACTCGTCCCAATTGCTCACCCAGTCTGTCATTTTTTCTTACTGCGGCCAGTCTGCCAGAACCGATATGTCACTCGTTGTGTATCTTAAGAGAGTCATCGTTACTCCTTCCATAGGTTACTGGTATTCCCTGATGCAATACTACTCGTGACGAAGCATTGGCTATTTTAATAGTGCCGTAGTTCTTCCTCCCAGTTGCTCACAGTTTACTACTTTTTGTGAACTTGCCCAGTCTGCCAGAATCGATATATCATTAGTTATGTATCATAAAAGAGACATCGTTACTCCTCCCAGGGGTTATTCGAGATTTATTAATCCAAACACCTAGTAACGAAGCATTCGCTAACTTAAGAGAGTCATAGTTACTCGTACCAATTGCTCACCCAGTCTGCCATTTTTTCTTACTGCGGCCAGTCTGCCAGAGGCGAAATGTCACTAGTTGTGTATCATAAGAGAGTCATCGTTACTACTGCCAGGGGTTATTCTAGATTTATTAATCCAACCCCAATAACGAGGCATTGGCTACGTTCAGAGGGTCATAGTTACTCGTCCCAATTGCTCACCCATTCTGCCATTTTTTCTTACTGCGGCGTCTGCCAGAAGTGATATGTCAATAGTAGTGTATCATAAAAAGGTCATCGTTACTTCTCCCAATCGAGATTTCTTAATCCAAAACCCTAGTAACGAGGCATTGGTTACCCCAAGAAAGTCACCAAGTCTCCCATTTTTTCATAATGTGGCCAGTTTGCCAGAAGCGATATGTCCCTAGTTGTATATCATAAAAGAGTCATCGTTACTCCTCCCAGGAGTTATTCGAGGTTTCTTCATCCAACCCCAATAACGAGGCATTGGCTACGTTAATAGAGTCATAGTTACTCGTCCCAATTGCTCACCCAGTCTGCCATTTTTTCTTACCCTGGCCAGTCTGCCAGAAGCAATATGTCAATAGTAGTGTATCATAAAAAAGTCGTCGTTACTTCTCCCACAGGTTATTCGAGATCACTTAATCCAAAACGCTAGTAATGAGGCATTGGTTACCTTAAAAGAGTCATAGTTACTCGTCCCAATTGCTCACCAAGTCTCCCATTTTTTCATACTGTAGCTAGTTTGCCAGAAGCGATATGTCACTAGTTGTGTATCATAAAAGAGTCATGATTACTCCTCCCTGAGGTTATTCGAGATTTCTTAATCCAAATCCCTAGTAACATGGCATTGGCTGCCTTAAGAGAGACATAGTTACTTGTGCCAATTGCTCACCCAGTCTGCCATTTTTTCTTACTGCGGCGTCTGCCAGAAGCGATATGTCAATAGTAGTGTATCATAAAAGAGTCATCGTTACTTCTCCCAAAGGTTATTCGAGATTTCTTAATCCAAAATCCTAGTAACGAGGCATTGCTTACCTCAAGAGTGTCACCAAGTCTCCCATTTTTTCATACTGTGGCCAGTTTGCCAGAAGCGATATGTCACTAGTTGTATATCATAAAGGAATCATCCTTACTCCTCCTAGGTGTTATTCGAGATTTCTTAATCCAACCCCAATAACAAGGCATTGGCTACGTTAAGAGAGTCATAGTTAGTCGTCCCAATTGCTCACCCAGTCTGCCATTTTTTCTTACTGCGGCCAGTTTGCCAGAAGCGATATTTCACTAGTTGTGTATCCTAAAAGACTCATCGTTACTTTCCGCTGGGGTTATTCGAGATTTCTTAATCCAAACCACTAGTAACGAGTCATTGGCTACCTCATGAGAGTCATAGTTACACGTCCCAATTGCTCACCAAGTCTCCCATTTTTTCATACTGTGGGCAGTTTGCCAGAAGCGATATGTCACTAGTTGTGTATCATAAAAGATTCATTGTTACTACTCCCAGGGGTTATTCGAGATTTATTAATCCAGCCCCAAAACGAGGCATTGGCTACGTTCAGAGGGTCATAGTTACGCGTCCCATTTGCTCACCCATTCTGCCATTTTTTCTTACTGCAGCCAGTTTGCCAGAAGCGATATGTCACTAGTTGTATATCATAAAAGAGTCAATCTTACTCCTCCTAGGTGTTATTCGAGATATCTTAATCCAAACCACTAGTAACGAGTCATTGGCTACCTCAAGAGGGTCATAGTTACTCGTCCCAATTGCTCACCAAGTCTCCCATTTTTTCATACTGTGGCCAGTTTGCCAGAAGCAATATGTCACTAGTTGTGTATCATAAAAGACTCATCGTTATTTCCCCCTGGGGTTATTCGAGATATCATAATCCAAACCCCTAGTAACGAGGCATTGGTTACCTTAAAAGAGTCATAGTTACTCGTCCCAATTGCTCATCCAGTCTGTCATTTTTTCTTACTGGGGCCAGTCTGACAGAACCGATATGTCACTCGTTGTGTATCTTAGGAGAGTCATCGTTACTCCTTCCATAGGTTACTGGTATTCCCTGATTCAATACTACTCGTGACGAAGCATTGGCTGTTTTAATAGTGCCGTAGTTGTTCATCCCAAATGCACACAGTTTACTACTTTTTGTGAACTTGCCCAGTCTGCCAGAATCGATATATCATTAGTTATGTATCATAAAAGAGTCATCGTTACTACTCCACAGGGTTATTCGAGATTTCTTAATCCAAACAAATAGTAACGAAGCATTGGCTAACTTAAGAGAGTCATAGTTACTCGACCCAATTGCTCACCCAGTCTCCCATTTCTTCTTACTGCGGCCAGTTTGCCAGCAGCGGTATGTCACTAGTTGTGTATCATAAAAGAGACATCGTTACTCTTCCCAGAGGTTATACGAGATTTCTTAATCCAAATCCCTAATAACAAGACATTAGTAACCTTAAGAAAGTCATAGTTACTTGTCTCAATTGTTCTCCCAGTCTGCCATTTTTTCTTACTGCGGCCAGTCTGCCAGAAGCGATATGTCACTAGTTGTGTATCATAAAAGAGTCATCGTTACTACTCCCAGGGGTTATTCGAGATATATTCATCCAACCACAATAACGAGGCATTGGCTACGTTCAGAGGGTCATAGTTACTCGTCCCAATTGCTCACTCATTCTGCCATTTTTTCCTATTGCGGCGTCTGCCAGAAGTGATATGTCAATAGTAGTGTATCATAAAAAGTCATCGTTACTTCTCCCAAAGGTTATTCGAGATTTCGTAATCCAAAACCCTAGTAACTAGGCATTGGTTACCTCAAGAGAGTCACCAAGTCTCCCATTTTTTCATAATGTGGCCAGTTTGCCAGAAGCGATATGTCACTAGTTGTATACCACAAAAGAGTCATCGTTACTCCTCCCAGGGATTATTCGAGATTTCTTCATCCAACCCCAATAACGAGGCATTGGCTACGTTAAGAGAGTCATAGTTACTCGTCCCAATAGCTCACCCAGTCTGCCATTTTTTCTTACTGCGGCGTCTGCCAGAAGCGATATGTTAATAGTAGTGTATCATAAAAGTGTCATCGTTACTTCTCCCGAAGGTTATTCGAGATTTCTGAATCCAAAACCCTAGTAACGAGGCATTGTTACCTCAAGAGGGTCACCAAGTCTCCCATTTTTTCATACTGTATCCAGGTTGCCAGAAGCGATATGTCACTAGTTGTGTATCATAAAAGAGTCATGATTACACCTCCCAGAGGATATTCGAGATTTCTTAATCCAAACCACTAGTAACGAGTCATTGGCTACCTCAAGAGAATCATAGTTACTCGTCCCAATTGCTCACCAAGTCTCCCATTTTTTCATACTGTAGCTAGTTTGCCAGAAGCGATATGTCACTAGTTGTGTATCATAAAAGAGTCATGATTACTCCTCCCTGAGGTTATTCGAGATTTCTTAATCCAAATCCCTAGTAACATAGCATTGGCTACCTTAAGAGAGTCATAGTTACTTGTCCCAATTGCTCACCCAGACTGCCATTTTTTCTTACTGCGGCGTCTGCCAGAAGCGATATGTCACTAGTTGTGTATCATAAAAGACTCATCGTTACTTCCCCCTGGAGTTATTCGAAATTTCTTAATCCAAACCAGTAGTAACGAGTCATTGGCTACCTCAAGACAGTCATAGTTACTCGTCCCAATTGCTCACCAAGTCTCCCATTTTTTCATACTGTGGCCAGTTTGCCAGAAGCGATATGTCACTCGTTGTGTATCATAAAAGACTCATCGTTACTTCCCACTGGGCTTATTCGAGATTTCTTAATCCAAACCACTAGTAACGAGTCATTGGCTACCTCAAGAGAGTCATACTTACTCGTCCCAATTGCTCACCAAGTCTTCCATTTTTCATACTGCGGCCAGTTTGCCAGAAGCGATATGTCACTAGTTGTGTATCATAAAAGAGTCATCGTTACTACTCCCAGGGGTTATTCGAGATTTATTAATCCAACCCCAATAACGAGGCATTGGCTACATTCAGAGGGTCATAGTTACTCGTCCCAATTGCTCACCCATTCTGCCATTTTTTCTTACTGCGGCGTCTGCCAGAAGCGATATGTCAATAGTAGTGTATCATAAAAAAGTCTTCGTTACTTCTCCCAAAGGTTATTCGAGGTTTCTTAATCCAAAACCCTAGTAACGAGGCATTGGTTACCTCAAGAGAGTCACCAAGTCTCCCATTTTTTCATAATGTGGCCGGTTTGCCAGAAGCGATATGTCACTAGTTGTATATCATAAAAGAGTCATCGGTACTCCTCCCAGGGGTTATTCGAGATTTCTTCATCCAAACACAATAACGTGGCATTGGCTACGTTAAGAGAGTCATAGTTACTCGTCCCAATTGCTCACCCAGTCTGCCATTTTTTCTAACTGCGGCGTCTGCCAGAAGCGATATGTCAATAGTAGTGTATCATAAAAGAGTCATCGTTACTTCTCCCATAGGTTATTCGAGATTTCTTAATCCAAAACCCTAGTAACGAGTCATTGGTTACCTCAAGAGAGTCACCAAGTCTCCCATTTTTTCATACTGTATCCAGTTTGCCAGAAGCGATATGTCACTAGTTGTGTATCATAAAAGAGTCATGATTACTCCTCCCAGAGGATATTCGAGATTTCTTAATCCAAACCACTAGTAACGAGTCATTGGCCACCTCATGACAGTCATAGTTACTCGTCCCAATTGCTCACCAAGTCTCCCATTTTTTCATACTGTAGCTAGTTCGCCAGAAGCGATATGTCACTAGTTGTGTATCATAAAAGAGTCATCGTTACTATTCCCAGGGGTTATTCGAGATTTATTAATCCAACCCCAATAACGAGGCATTGGCTACGTTCAGAGGGTCATAGTTACTCGTCAAAATTGCTCACCCATTCTGCCATCTTTTCTTACTGCGGCGTCTGACAGAAGCGATATGTGAATAGTAGTGTATCATAAAAAAGTCTTCGTTACTTCTCCCTAAGGTTATTCGAGATTTCTTAATCCAAAACCCTAGTAACGAGGCATTGGTTACCTCAAGAAAGTCACCAAGTCTCCCATTTTTTCATAATGTGGCCAGTTTGCTAGAAGCGATATGTCACTAGTTGTATATCATAAAAGAGTCATGGTTACTCCTCCCAGGGGTTATTCGAGATTTCTTCATCCAACCCCAATAACGAGGCATTGGCTACGTTAAGAGAGTCATAGTTACTCGTCCCAATTGCTCACCCAGTCTGCCATTTTTTCTTACTGCGGCCAGTTTGCCAGACGCGATATGTCACTAGTTTTGTATCATAAAAGACTCATCATTACTTCTCCCAAAGGTTATTCGAGATTTCTTAATCCAATACCCTAGTAACGAGGCATTGGTTACCTCAAGAGAGTCACCAAGTCTCTCATTTTTTCATACTGTATCCAGTTTGCCAGAAGCGATATGTCACTAGTTATGTATCATAAAAGAGTCATGATTACTCCTCCCAGAGGTTATTCGAGATTTCTTAATACAAATCCCTAGTAACATGGCATTGGCTACCTTAAGAGAGTCATAGTTACTTGTCCCAAATGCTCACGAAGTCTGCCATTTTTTCTTACTGCGGCCAGCTTGCCAGAAGCGATATGTCACTAGTTGTGTATCATAAAAGACTCATCGTTACTTCCCCCTGGGTTTATTCGAGATATCTTAATCCAAACCACTAGTAACGAGTCATTGGCTACCTCAAGAGAGTCATAGTTGCTCGTCCCAATTGCTCACCATGTCTCCCATTTTTTCATACTGTGGCCAGTTTGCCAGAAGCAATATGTCACTAGTTGTGTATCATAAAAGACTCATCGTTATTTCCCCCTGGGGTTATTCGAGATATCATAATCCAAACCCCTAGTAACGAGGCATTGGTTACCTTAAAAGAGTCATAGTTACTCGTCCCAATTGCTCATCCAGTCTGTCATTTTTTCTTACTGGGGCCAGTCTGACAGAACCGATATGTCACTCGTTGTGTATCTTAGGAGAGTCATCGTTACTCCTTCCATAGGTTACTGGTATTCCCTGATTCAATACTACTCGTGACGAAGCATTGGCTGTTTTAATAGTGCCGTAGTTGTTCATCCCAAATGCACACAGTTTACTACTTTTTGTGAACTTGCCCAGTCTGCCAGAATCGATATATCATTAGTTATGTATCATAAAAGAGTCATCGTTACTACTCCACAGGGTTATTCGAGATTTCTTAATCCAAACAAATAGTAACGAAGCATTGGCTAACTTAAGAGAGTCATAGTTACTAGACCCAATTGCTCACCCAGTCTCCCATTTCTTCTTACTGCGGCCAGTTTGCCAGCAGCGGTATGTCACTAGTTGTGTATCATAAAAGAGACATCGTTACTCTTCCCAGAGGTTATACGAGATTTCTTAATCCAAATCCCTAATAACAAGACATTAGTAACCTTAAGAAAGTCATAGTTACTTGTCTCAATTGTTCTCCCAGTCTGCCATTTTTTCTTACTGCGGCCAGTCTGCCAGAAGCGATATGTCACTAGTTGTGTATCATAAAAGAGTCATCGTTACTACTCCCAGGGGTTATTCGAGATATATTCATCCAACCACAATAACGAGGCATTGGCTACGTTCAGAGGGTCATAGTTACTCGTCCCAATTGCTCACTCATTCTGCCATTTTTTCCTATTGCGGCGTCTGCCAGAAGTGATATGTCAATAGTAGTGTATCATAAAAAGTCATCGTTACTTCTCCCAAAGGTTATTCGAGATTTCATAATCCAAAACCCTAGTAACTAGGCATTGGTTACCTCAAGAGAGTCACCAAGTCTCCCATTTTTTCATAATGTGGCCAGTTTGCCAGAAGCGATATGTCACTAGTTGTATACCACAAAAGAGTCATCGTTACTCCTCCCAGGGATTATTCGAGATTTCTTCATCCAACCCCAATAACGAGGCATTGGCTACGTTAAGAGAGTCATAGTTACTCGTCCCAATAGCTCACCCAGTCTGCCATTTTTTCTTACTGCGGCGTCTGCCAGAAGCGATATGTTAATAGTAGTGTATCATAAAAGTGTCATCGTTACTTCTCCCGAAGGTTATTCGAGATTTCTGAATCCAAAACCCTAGTAACGAGGCATTGTTACCTCAAGAGGGTCACCAAGTCTCCCATTTTTTCATACTGTATCCAGGTTGCCAGAAGCGATATGTCACTAGTTGTGTATCATAAAAGAGTCATGATTACACCTCCCAGAGGATATTCGAGATTTCTTAATCCAAACCACTAGTAACGAGTCATTGGCTACCTCAAGAGAATCATAGTTACTCGTCCCAATTGCTCACCAAGTCTCCCATTTTTTCATACTGTAGCTAGTTTGCCAGAAGCGATATGTCACTAGTTGTGTATCATAAAAGAGTCATGATTACTCCTCCCTGAGGTTATTCGAGATTTCTTAATCCAAATCCCTAGTAACATAGCATTGGCTACCTTAAGAGAGTCATAGTTACTTGTCCCAATTGCTCACCCAGACTGCCATTTTTTCTTACTGCGGCGTCTGCCAGAAGCGATATGTCACTAGTTGTGTATCATAAAAGACTCATCGTTACTTCCCCCTGGAGTTATTCGAAATTTCTTAATCCAAACCAGTAGTAACGAGTCATTGGCTACCTCAAGACAGTCATAGTTACTCGTCCCAATTGCTCACCAAGTCTCCCATTTTTTCATACTGTGGCCAGTTTGCCAGAAGCGATATGTCACTCGTTGTGTATCATAAAAGACTCATCGTTACTTCCCACTGGGCTTATTCGAGATTTCTTAATCCAAACCACTAGTAACGAGTCATTGGCTACCTCAAGAGAGTCATACTTACTCGTCCCAATTGCTCACCAAGTCTTCCATTTTTCATACTGCGGCCAGTTTGCCAGAAGCGATATGTCACTAGTTGTGTATCATAAAAGAGTCATCGTTACTACTCCCAGGGGTTATTCGAGATTTATTAATCCAACCCCAATAACGAGGCATTGGCTACATTCAGAGGGTCATAGTTACTCGTCCCAATTGCTCACCCATTCTGCCATTTTTTCTTACTGCGGCGTCTGCCAGAAGCGATATGTCAATAGTAGTGTATCATAAAAAAGTCTTCGTTACTTCTCCCAAAGGTTATTCGAGGTTTCTTAATCCAAAACCCTAGTAACGAGGCATTGGTTACCTCAAGAGAGTCACCAAGTCTCCCATTTTTTCATAATGTGGCCGGTTTGCCAGAAGCGATATGTCACTAGTTGTATATCATAAAAGAGTCATCGGTACTCCTCCCAGGGGTTATTCGAGATTTCTTCATCCAAACACAATAACGTGGCATTGGCTACGTTAAGAGAGTCATAGTTACTCGTCCCAATTGCTCACCCAGTCTGCCATTTTTTCTAACTGCGGCGTCTGCCAGAAGCGATATGTCAATAGTAGTGTATCATAATAGAGTCATCGTTACTTCTCCCATAGGTTATTCGAGATTTCTTAATCCAAAACCCTAGTAACGAGTCATTGGTTACCTCAAGAGAGTCACCAAGTCTCCCATTTTTTCATACTGTATCCAGTTTGCCAGAAGCGATATGTCACTAGTTGTGTATCATAAAAGAGTCATGATTACTCCTCCCAGAGGATATTCGAGATTTCTTAATCCAAACCACTAGTAACGAGTCATTGGCCACCTCATGACAGTCATAGTTACTCGTCCCAATTGCTCACCAAGTCTCCCATTTTTTCATACTGTAGCTAGTTCGCCAGAAGCGATATGTCACTAGTTGTGTATCATAAAAGAGTCATCGTTACTATTCCCAGGGGTTATTCGAGATTTATTAATCCAACCCCAATAACGAGGCATTGGCTACGTTCAGAGGGTCATAGTTACTCGTCAAAATTGCTCACCCATTCTGCCATCTTTTCTTACTGCGGCGTCTGACAGAAGCGATATGTGAATAGTAGTGTATCATAAAAAAGTCTTCGTTACTTCTCCCTAAGGTTATTCGAGATTTCTTAATCCAAAACCCTAGTAACGAGGCATTGGTTACCTCAAGAAAGTCACCAAGTCTCCCATTTTTTCATAATGTGGCCAGTTTGCTAGAAGCGATATGTCACTAGTTGTATATCATAAAAGAGTCATGGTTACTCCTCCCAGGGGTTATTCGAGATTTCTTCATCCAACCCCAATAACGAGGCATTGGCTACGTTAAGAGAGTCATAGTTACTCGTCCCAATTGCTCACCCAGTCTGCCATTTTTTCTTACTGCGGCCAGTTTGCCAGACGCGATATGTCACTAGTTTTGTATCATAAAAGACTCATCATTACTTCTCCCAAAGGTTATTCGAGATTTCTTAATCCAATACCCTAGTAACGAGGCATTGGTTACCTCAAGAGAGTCACCAAGTCTCTCATTTTTTCATACTGTATCCAGTTTGCCAGAAGCGATATGTCACTAGTTATGTATCATAAAAGAGTCATGATTACTCCTCCCAGAGGTTATTCGAGATTTCTTAATACAAATCCCTAGTAACATGGCATTGGCTACCTTAAGAGAGTCATAGTTACTTGTCCCAAATGCTCACCCAGTCTGCCATTTTTTCTTACTGCGGCCAGCTTGCCAGAAGCGATATGTCACTAGTTGTGTATCATAAAAGACTCATCGTTACTTCCCCCTGGGTTTATTCGAGATTTCTTAATCCAAACCACTAGTAACGAGTCATTGGCTACCTCAAGAGAGTCATAGTTGCTCGTCCCAATTGCTCACCATGTCTCCCATTTTTTCATACTGTGGCCAGTTTGACAAAAGCGATATGTCACTAGTTGTGTATCATAAAAGACTCATCGTTACTTCCTCCTGGGGTTATTCGAGATTTCTTAATCCAAACCCCAAGTAACGTGGCATTGGTTACCTTAAAAGAGTCATAGATACTCGTCCCAATTGCTCACCCAGTCTGTCATATTTTCATACAGTGGCCAGTTTGCCAGAAGCGATATGTCACTAGTTGTGTATCATAAAAGAGTCATCGTTACTATTCCCAGGGGTTATTCGAGATTTCTTCATCCAACCCCAATAACGTGGCATTGGTTACCTTAAAAGAGTCATAGATACTCGTCCCAATTGCTCACCCAGTCTGTCATATTTTCATACAGTGGCCAATTTGCCAGAAGCGATATGTCACTAGTTATGTATCATAAAAGAGTCATGATTACTCCTCCCAGAGGTTATTCGAGATTTCTTAATACAAATCCCTAGTAACATGGCATTGGCTACCTTAAGAGAGTCATAGTTACTTGTCCCAAATGCTCACCCAGTCTGCCATTTTTTCTTACTGCGGCCAGCTTGCCAGAAGCGATATGTCACTAGTTTTGTATCATAAAAGACTCATCGTTACTTCCCCCTGGGGTTATTCGAGATTTTTTAACCAAACCACTAGTAACGAGTCATTCTCTACCTCAAGAGAGTCATAGTTACTCGTCCCAATTGCTCACCAAGTCTCCCATTTTTTCATACTGTGGCCAGTTTGCCAGAAGCGATATGTCAATAGTTGTGTATCATAAAAGACTCATCGTTACTTCCCCCTGGGGTTATTCGAGATTTCTTAATCCAAACCACTAGTAACGAATCATTGGCTACCTCAAGAGAGTCATAGTTACTCGTCCCAATTGCTCACCAGGTCTCCCATTTTTTCATTCTGTGGCCAGTTTGCCAGAAGCGATATGTCACTAGTTGTGTATCATAAAAGAGTCATCGTTACTATTCCCAGGGGTTATTCGAGATTTATTAATCCAACCCCAATAACGAGGCATTGGCTACGTTCAGAGGGTCATAGTTACTCGTCAAAATTGCTCACCCATTCTGCCATTTTTTCTTACTGCGGCGTCTGCCAGAAGCGATGTCAATAGTAGTGTATCATAAAAAAGTCTTCGTTACTTCTCCCAAAGGTTATTCGAGATTTCTTAATCCAAAACCCTAGTAACGAGGCATTGGTTATCTCAAGAGAGTCACCAAGTCTCCCATTTTTTCATAATGTGGCCAGTTTGCTAGAAGCGATATGTCACTAGTTGTATATCATAAAAGAGTCATCGATACTCCTCCCAGGGGTTATTCGAGATTTCTTCATCCAACCCCAATAACGAGGCATTGGCTACGTTAAGAGAGTCATAGTTACTCGTCCCAATTGCTCACCCAGTCTGCCATTTTTTCTTACTGCGGCGTCTGCCAGAAGCGGTATGTCAATAGTAGTGTATCATAAAAGAGTCATCGTTACTTCTCCCAAAGGTTATTCGAAATTTCTTAATCCAAAACTCTAGTAACGAGTCATTGGTTACCTCAAGAGAGTCACCAAGTCTCCCATTTTTTCATACTGAATGCAGTTTGCCAGAGGCGATATGTCACTAGTTGTGTATCATAAAAGAGTCATGATTACTCCTCCCTGAGGTTATTCGAGATTTCTTAATCCAAATCCCTAGTAACATGGCATTGGCTACCTTAAGAGGGTCATAGTTACTTGTCCCAATTGCTCTTCCAGTCTGTCATTTTTTCTTACTGCGGCGTCTGCCAGAAGCGATATTACAATAGTAGTGTGTCATAAAAGAGTCATCGTTACTTCTCCTAAAGGTTATTCGAGATTTCTTAATCCAAAACCCTAGTAACGATGCATTGGTTGCCTCAAGAGTGTCACCAAGTCTCCCATTTTTTCATAATGTGGCCAGTTTGCCAGAAGCGATATGTCACTAGTTGTATATCATAACAGAGTCATCCTTACTCCTCCTAGGTGTTATTCGAGATTTCTTAATCCAACCCCAATAACGAGGCATTGGCTACGTTAAGAGAGTCATAGTTACTCGTCCCAATTGCTCACCCAGTCTGATATTTTTTCTTACTGCGGCGTTTGCCAGAAGCGATATGTCACTAGTTGTGTATCATAAAAGACTCATCGTTACTTCTCCCAAAGGTTATTCGAGATTTATTAATCCAAAACCCTATTACCGAGGCATTGGTTACCTCAAGAGAGTCACCAAGTCTCCCATTTTTTCATAATGTGGCCAATTTGCTAGAAGCTATATGTCACTAGTTGTATATCATAAAAGAGTCATCGTTACTCCTCCCAGGGGTTATTCGAGATTTCTTCATCCAACCCCAATAACGAGGCATTGGCTACGTTAAGAGAGTCATAATTACTCGTCCCAATTGCTCACCCAGTCTGCCATTTTCTCTTACTGCGGCCAGTTTGCCAGAAGCGATATGTCAATAGTAGTGTATCATAAAAGAGTCATCGTTACTTCTCCCAAAGGTTATTCGAGATTTCTTAATCCAAAACCCTAGTAACGAATCATTGGTTACCTCAAGAGAGTCACCAAGTCTCCCATTTTTTCATACTGTATCCAGTTTGCCAGAAGCGATATGTCACTACTGTGTATCATAAAAGAGTCATGATTACTCCTCCCAGAGGATATTCGAGATTTCTTAATCCAAACCACTAGTAACGAGTCATTGGCTACCTCAAGAGAGTCATAGTTACTCGTCCCAATTGCTCACCAAGTCTCCCATTCTTTCATACGGTAGCTAGTTTGCCAGAAGCGATATGTTACTAGTTGTGTATCATAAAAGAGTCATGATTACTCCTCCCTGAGGTTATTCGAGATTTCTTAATCCAAATCCCTAGTAACATGGCATTGGCTACCTTAAGAGAGTCATAGTTACTTGTCTCAATTGCTCACCCAGCCTGCCATTTTTTCTTACTGCGGCGTCTGCCAGAAGCGATATGTCAATAGTAGTGTGTCATAAAAGAGTCATCGTTATTTCTCCTAAAGGTTATTCGAGATTTCTTAATCCAAAACCCTAGTAACGAGGCATTGGTTACCTCAAGAAAGTCACCAAGTCTCCCATTTTTTCATAATGTGGCCAGTTTGCTAGAAGCGATATGTCACTAGTTGTATATCATAAAAGAGTCATCGTTACTCCTCCCAGGGGTTATTCGAGATTTATTAATCGAACCCCAATAACGAGGCATTGGCTACGTTCAGAGGGTCATAGTTACTCGTCAAAATTGCTCACCCATTCTGCCATTTTTTCATACTGCGGCGTCTGCCAGAAGCGATATGTCAATAGTAGTGTATCATAAAAAAGTCTTCGTTACTTCTCCCAAAGGTTATTCGAGATTTCTTAATCCAAAACCCTAGTAACGAGGCATTGGTTACCTCAAGAAAGTCACCAAGACTCCCATTTTTTCATAATGTGGCCAGTTTGCTAGAAGTGATATGTCAATAGTAGCGTATCATAAAAAAGTCTCGTTACTTCTCCCAAAGGTTATTCGAGATTTCTTAATCCAAAACCCTAGTAACGAGGCATTGGTTACCTCAAGAGAGTCACCAAGTCTCCCATTTTTTTCACAATGTGCCCAGTTTGCCAGAAGCGATATGTCACTAGTTGCATATCATAAAAGAGTCATCGTTACTCCTCCCAGGGGTAATTCGAGATTTCTTCATCCAACTCCAATAACGAGGCATTGGCTACGTTAAGAGAGTCATAGTTACTCGTCCCAATTGCTCACCCAGTCTGCCATTTTTTCTTACTGCGGCCAGTTTGCCAGAAGCGATATGTCACTAGTTGTGTATCATAAAAGACTCATCGTTACTTCTCCCAAAGGTTATTCGAGATTTCTTAATCCAAAACCCTAGTAACGAGGCATTGGTTACCTCAAGAAAGTCACCAAGTCTCCCATTTTTTCATAATGTGGCCAGTTTGCCAGAAGCGATATGAAACTAGTTGTATATCATAAAAGAGTCATCCTTACTCCTCCTAGGAGTTATTCGAGATTTCTTAATCCAACCCCAATAACGAGGCATTGGCTACGTTAAGAGAGTCATAGTTACTCGTCCCAATTGCTCACCCAGTCTGCCATTTTTTCTTACTGCGGCGTCTGCCAGAAGCGATATGTCAATAGTAGTGTGTCATAAAAGAGTCATCGTTATTTCTCCTAAAGGTTATTCGAGATTTCTTAATCCAAAACCCTAGTAACGAGGCATTGGTTACCTCAAGAAAGTCACCAAGTCTCCCATTTTTTCATAATGTGGCCAGTTTGCTAGAAGCGAAATGTCACTAGTTGTATATCATAAAAGAGTCATCGTTACTCCTCCCAGGGGTTATTCGAGATTTATTAATCGAACCCCAATAACGAGGCATTGGCTACGTTCAGAGGGTCATAGTTACTCGTCAAAATTGCTCACCCATTCTGCCATTTTTCATACTGCGGCGTCTGCCAGAAGCGATATGTCAATAGTAGTGTATCATAAAAAAGTCTTCGTTACTTCTCCCAAAGGTTATTCGAGATTTCTTAATCCAAAACCCTAGTAACGAGGCATTGGTTACCTCAAGAAAGTCACCAAGTCTCCCATTTTTTCATAATGTGGCCAGTTTGCTAGAAGTGATATGTCACTAGTAGTATATCATAAAAGAGTCATCGTTACTCCTCCCAGGGGTTATTCGAGATTTCTTCATCCAACCCCAATAACGAGGCATTGGCTACGTTAAGAGAGTCATAGTTACTCGTCCCAATTGCTCACCCAGTCTGCCATTTTTTCTTACTGCGGCCAGTTTGCCAGAAGCGATATGTCACTAGTTTTGTATCATAAAAGGCTCGTCGTTACTTCCCCCTGGGGTTATTCGAGATTTCTTAACCAAACCACTAGTAACGAGTCATTCTCTACCTCAAGAGAGTCATAGTTACTCGTCCCAATTGCTCACCAAGTCTCCCATTTTTTCATACTGTGGCCAGTTTGCCAGAAGCGATATGTCAATAGTTGTGTATCATAAAAGACTCATCGTTACTTCCCCCTGGGGTTATTCGACATTTCTTAATATAAACCCGAAGTAACGAGGCATTGGTTACCTTAAAAGAGTCATAGTTACTCGTCCCAATTGCTCACCCAGTCTGTCATATTTTCTTACTGCGGTCAGTCTGCCAGAACCGATATGTCACTCGTTGTGTATCTTAAGAGAGTCATCGTTACTCCTTCCATAGGTTACTGGTATTCCCTGATTCAATACTACTCGTGACGAAGCATTGACTATTTTAATAGTGCCGTAGTTGTTCATCCCAGTTGCTCACAGTTTACTACTTTTTGTGAACTTGCCCAGTCTGCCAGAATCGATATATCATTAGTTATGTATCATAAAATAGTCATCGTTACCCCTCCAAAGGGTTATTCTAGAATTCTTAATCCAAACACCTAGTAACGAAGCATTGGCTAACTTAATAGAGTCATAGTTACTCGTCCCAATTGCTCCCCCATTCTGGCATTTTTCTTACTGCGGCCAGTCTGCCAGAAGCGATATGTCACTAGTTGTGTATCATAAAAGACTCATCGTTATTTCCCCCTAGAGTTATTCGAGATTTCTTAATCCAAACCACTAGTAACGAGTCATTGGCTACCTCAAGAGAGTCATAGTTACTCATCCCAATTGCTCACCCAGTCTGCCATTTTTTCTTACTGCGGCGTCTGCCAGAAGCGATATGTCAATAGTAGTGTATCATAAAAGAGTCATCGTTACTTCTCCCAAAGGTTATTCGAGATTTCTTAATCCAAAACCCTAGTAACGAATCATTGGTTACCTCAAGAGAGTCACCAAGTCTCCCATTTTTTCATACTGTATCCAGTTTGCCAGAAGCGATATGTCACTACTGTGTATCATAAAAGAGTCATGATTACTCCTCCCAGAGGATATTCGAGATTTCTTAATCCAAACCACTAGTAACGATTCATTGGCTACCTCAAGAGAGTCATAGTTACTCGTCCCAATTGCTCACCAAGTCTCCCATTCTTTCATACGGTAGCTAGTTTGCCAGAAGCGATATGTCACTAGTTGTGTATCATAAAAGAGTCATGATTACTCCTCCCTGAGGTTATTCGAGATTTCTTAATCCAAATCCCTAGTAACATGGCTTTGGCTACCTTAAGAGAGTCATAGTTACTTGTCCCAATTGCTCACCCAGCCTGCCATTTTTTCTTACTGCGGCGTCTGCCAGAAGCGATATGTCAATAGTAGTGTGTCATAAAAGAGTCATCGTTATTTCTCCTAAAGGTTATTCGAGATTTCTTAATCCAAAACCCTAGTAACGAGGCATTGGTTACCTCAAGAATGTCACCAAGTCTCCCATTTTTTCATAATGTGGCCAGTTTGCTAGAAGCGATATGTCACTAGTTGTATATCATAAAAGAGTCATCGTTACACCTCCCAGGGGTTATTCGAGATTTATTAATCGAACCCCAATAACGAGGCATTGGCTACGTTCAGAGGGTCATAGTTACTCGTCAAAATTGCTCACCCATTCTGCCATTTTTTCATACTGCGGCGTCTGCCAGAAGCGATATGTCAATAGTAGTGTATCATAAAAAAGTCTTCGTTACTTCTCCCAAAGGTTATTCGAGATTTCTTAATCCAAAACCCTAGTAACGAGGCATTGGTTACCTCAAGAAAGTCACCAAGACTCCCATTTTTTCATAATGTGGCCAGTTTGCTAGAAGTGATATGTCAATAGTAGCGTATCATAAAAAAGTCTCGTTACTTCTCCCAAAGGTTATTCGAGATTTCTTAATCCAAAACCCTAGTAACGAGGCATTGGTTACCTCAAGAGAGTCACAAAGTCTCCCATTTTTTTCACAATGTGCCCAGTTTGCCAGAAGCGATATGTCACTAGTTGCATATCATAAAAGAGTCATCGTTACTCCTCCCAGGGGTAATTCGAGATTTCTTCATCCAACTCCAATAACGAGGCATTGGCTACGTTAAGAGAGTCATAGTTACTCGTCCCAATTGCTCACCCAGTCTGCCATTTTTTCTTACTGCGGCCAGTTTGCCAGAAGCGATATGTCACTAGTTGTGTATCATAAAAGACTCATCGTTACTTCTTATAAAGGTTATTCGAGATTTCTTAATCCAAAACCCTAGTAACGAGGCATTGGTTACCTCAAGAAAGTCACCAAGTCTCCCATTTTTTCATAATGTGGCCAGTTTGCCAGAAGCGATATGAAACTAGTTGTATATCATAAAAGAGTCATCCTTACTCCTCCTAGGAGTTATTCGAGATTTCTTAATCCAACCCCAATAACGAGGCATTGGCTACGTTAAAAGAGTCATAGTTACTCGTCCCAATTGCTCACCCAGTCTGCCATTTTTTCTTACTGCGGCGTCTGCCAGAAGCGATATGTCAATAGTAGTGTGTCATAAAAGAGTCATCGTTATTTCTCCTAAAGGTTATTCGAGATTTCTTAATCCAAAACCCTAGTAACGAGGCATTGGTTACCTCAAGAAAGTCTCCAAGTCTCCCATTTTTTCATAATGTGGCCAGTTTGCTAGAAGCGATATGTCACTAGTTGTATATCATAAAAGAGTCATCGTTTCTCCTCCCAGGGGTTATTCGAGATTTATTAATCGAACCCCAATAACGAGGCATTGGCTACGTTCAGAGGGTCATACTTACTCGTCAAAATTGCTCACCCATTCTGCCATTTTTCATACTGCGGCGTCTGCCAGAAGCGATATGTCAATAGTAGTGTATCATAAAAAAGTCTTCGTTACTTCTCCCAAACGTTATTCGAGATTTCTTAATCCAAAACCCTAGTAACGAGGCATTGGTTACCTCAAGAAAGTCACCAAGTCTCCCATTTTTTCATAATGTGGCCAGTTTGCTAGAAGTGATATGTCACTAGTAGTATATCATAAAAGAGTCATCGTTACTTCTCCCAGGGGTTATTCGAGATTTCTTCATCCAACCCCAATAACGAGGCATTGGCTACGTTAAGAGAGTCATAGTTACTCGTCCCAATTGCTCACCCAGTCTGCCATTTTTTCTTACTGCGGCCAGTTTGCCAGAAGCGATATGTCACTAGTTTTGTATCATAAAAGGCTCGTCGTTACTTCCCCCTGGGGTTATTCGAGATTTCTTAACCAAACCACTAGTAACGAGTCATTCTCTACCTCAAGAGAGTCATAGTTACTCGTCCCAATTGCTCACCAAGTCTCCCATTTTTTCATACTGTGGCCAGTTTGCCAGAAGCGATATGTCAATAGTTGTGTATCATAAAAGACTCATCGTTACTTCCCCCTGGGGTTATTCGAGATTTCTTAATATAAACCCGAAGTAACGAGGCATTGGTTACCTTAAAAGAGTCATAGTTACTCGTCCCAATTGCTCACCCAGTCTGTCATATTTTCTTACTGCGGTCAGTCTGCCAGAACCGATATGTCACTCGTTGTGTATCTTAAGAGAGTCATCGTTACTCCTTCCATAGGTTACTGGTATTCCCTGATTCAATACTACTCGTGACGAAGCATTGACTATTTTAATAGTGCCGTGGTTGTTCATCCCAGTTGCTCACAGTTTACTACTTTTTGTGAACTTGCCCAGTCTGCCAGAATCGATATATCATTAGTTATGTATCATAAAAGAGTCATCGTTACCCCTCCATAGGGTTATTCTAGAATTCTTAATCCAAACACCTAGTAACGAAGCATTGGCTAACTTAAGACAGTCATAGTTACTCGTCCCAATTGCTCACCCAGTCTGGCATTTTTTCTTACTGCGGCCAGTCTGCCAGAAGCGATATGTCACTAGTTGTGTATCATAAAAGAGTCATCGTTACTACTCCCAGGGGTTATTCGAGATATATTAATCCAACCCCAATAACGAGGCATTGGCTACGTTCAGAGAGTCATAGTTACTCGTCCTAATTCCTCACCCAGTCTGCCACTTTTTCTTACTGCGGCCAGTTTGCCAGAAGCGATATGTCACTAGTTGTGTATCATAAAAGACTCATCGTTACTTCTCCCAAAGGTTATTCGAGATTTCTTAATCCAAAACCCTAGTAAAGAGGCATTGGTTACCTCAAGAGAGTCACCAAGTCTCCCATTTTTTTCATAATGTTTCCAGTTTGCCAGAAGCGATATGAAACTAGTTGTATATCATAAAAGAGTCATCCTTACTCCTCCTAGGTGTTATTCGAGATTTCTTAATCCAACCCCAATAACGAGGCATTGGCTACGTTAAGAGAGTCATAGTTACTCGTCCCAATTGCTCACCCAGCCTGCCATTTTTTCTTACTGCGGCCAGTTTGCCAGAAGCGATATGTCACTAGTTGTGTATCATAAAAGACTCATCGTTATTTCCCCCTAGAGTTATTAGAGATTTCTTAATCCAAACCACTAGTAACGAGTCATTGGCTACCTCAAGAGAGTCATAGTTACTTGTCCCAATTGCTCACCCAGTCTGCCATTTTTTCTTACTGCGGCGTCTGCCAGAAGCGGTATGTCAATAGTAGTGTATCGTAAAAGAGTGATCGTTACATCTCCCAAAGGTTATTCGAAATTTCTTAATCCAAAACTCTAGTAACGAGTCATTGGTTACCTCAAGAGAGTCACCAAGTCTCCCATTTTTTCATACTGGATCCAGTTTGCCAGAGGCGATATGTCACTAGTTGTGTATCATAAAAGAGTCATGATTACTCCTCCCTGAGGTTATTCGAGATTTCTTAATCCTAATCCCTAGTAACATGGCATTGGCTACCTTAAGAGGGTCATAGTTACTTGTCCACATTGCTCACCCATTCTGCCATTTTTTCTTACTGCGGCGTCTGCCAGAAGTGATATGTCAATAGTAGTGTATCATAAAAAAGTCTCGTTACTTCTCCCAAAGGTTATTCGAGATTTCTTAATCCAAAACCCTAGTAACGCGGCATTGGTTACCTCAAGAGAGTCACCAAGGCTCCCATTTTTTTCACAATGTGCCCAGTTTGCCAGAAGCGATATGTCACTAGTTGCATATCATAAAAGAGTCATCGTTACTCCTCCCAGGGGTAATTCGAGATTTCTTCATCCAACTCCAATAACGAGGCATTGGCTACGTTAAGAGAGTCATAGTTACTCGTCCCAATTGCTCACCCAGTCTGCCATTTTTTCTTACTGCGGCCAGTTTGCCAGAAGCGATATGTCACTAGTTGTGTATCATAAAAGACTCATCGTTATTTCCCCCTGGAGTTATTCGAGATTTCTTAATCCAAACCACTAGTAACGAGTCATTGGCTACCTCAAGAGAGACATAGTTACTCGTCCCAATTGCTCACCCAGTCTGCCATTTTTTCTTACTGCGGCGTCTGCCAGAAGCAGTATGTCAATAGTAGTGTAACATAAAAGAGTCATCGTTACTTCTCCCAAAGGTTATTCGAAATTTCTTAATCCAAAACTCTAGTAACGAGTCATTGGTTACCTCAAGAGAGTCACCAAGTCTCCCATTTTTTCATACTGTATCCAGTTTGCCAGAGGCGATATGTCACTAGTTGTGTATCATAAAAGAGTCATGATTACTCCTCCCTGTGGTTATTCGAGATTTCTTAATCATACTCCCTAGTAACATGGCATTGGCTACCTTAAGAGGGTCATAGTTACTTGTCCCAATTGCTCTTCCAGTCTGCCATTTTTTCTTACTGCGGCGTCTGCCAGAAGCGATATTACAATAGTAGTGTGTCATAAAAGAGTCATCGTTACTTCTCCTAAAGGTTATTCGAGATTTCTTAATCCAAAACCCTAGTAACGATGCATTGGTTGCCTCAAGAGTGTCACCAAGTCTCCCATTTTTTCATAATGTGGCCAGTTTGCCAGAAGCGATATGTCACTAGTTGTATATCATAATAGAGTCATCCTTACTCCTCCTAGGTGTTATTCGAGATTTCTTAATCCAACCCCAATAACGAGGCATTGGCTACGTTAAGAGAGTCATAGTTACTCGTCCCAATTGCTCACCCATTCTGCCATTTTTTCTTACTGCTGCGTTTGCCAGAAGCGATATGTCACTAGTTGTGTATCATAAAAGACTCATCGTTACTTCTCCCAAAGGTTATTCGAGATTTCTTAATCCAAAACCCTAGTAACGAGGCATTGGTTACCTCAAGAGAGTCACCAAGTCTCCCATTTTTTCATAATGTGGC
Organism: Schistocerca gregaria; assembly: GCF_023897955.1. Lineage (NCBI taxonomy): Eukaryota > Metazoa > Arthropoda > Insecta > Orthoptera > Acrididae > Schistocerca > Schistocerca gregaria. The sequence goes on from NC_064931.1 coordinate 7,143,420, forward strand.
CAATTTGCTAGAAGCTATATGTCACTAGTTGTATATCATAAAAGAGTCATCGTTATTCCTCCCAGGGGTTATTCGAGATTTCTTCATCCAACCCCAATAACGAGGCAGTGGCTACGTTAAGAGAGTCATAGTTACTCGTCCCAATTGCTCACCCAGTCTGCCATTTTTTCTTACTGCGGCCAGTTTGCCAGAAGCGATATGTCACTAGTTGTGTATCATAAAAGAGTCATGATTACTCCTCCCTGAGGTTATTCGAGATTTCTTAATCCAAATCCCTAGTAACATGGCATTGGCTACCTTAAGAGAGTCATAGTTACATGTCCCAATTGCTCACCCAGTCTGCCATTTTTTCTTACTGCGGCGTCTGCCAGAAGCGATATGTCAATAGTAGTGTGTCATAAAAGAGTCATCGTTATTTCTCCTAAAGGTTATTCGAGATTTCTTAATCCAAAACCCTAGTAACGAGGCATTGGTTACCTCAAGAAAGTCACCAAGTCTCCCATTTTTTCATAATGTGGCCAGTTTGCTAGAAGCGATATGTCACTAGTTGTATATCATAAAAGAGTCATCGTTACTCCTCCCAGGGGTTATTCGAGATTCATTAATCTAACCCCAATAACGAGGCATTGGCTACGTTCAGAGGGTCATAGTTACTCGTCAAAATTGCTCACCCATTCTGCCATTTTTTCTTACTGCGGCGTCTGCCAGAAGCGATATGTCAGTAGTAGTGTATCATAAAAAAGTCTTCGTTACTTCTCCCAAAGGTGATTCGAGATTTCTTAATCCAAAACCCTAGTAACGAGGCATTGGTTACCTCAAGAAAGTCACCAAGTCTCCCATTTTTTCATAATGTGGCCAGTTTGCTAGAAGCGATATGTCACTAGTTTTGTATCATAAAAGACTCATCGTTACTTCCCCCTGGGGTTATTCGAGATTTCCTAACCAAACCACTAGTAACGAGTCATTCTCTACCTCAAGAGAGTCATAGTTACTCGTCCCAATTGCTCACCAAGTCTCCCATTTTTTCATACTTTGGCCAGTTTGCCAGAAGCGATATGTCAGTAGTTGTGTATCATAAAAGACTCATCGTTACTTCCCCCTGGGGTTATTCGAGATTTCTTAATCCAAACCCCAAGTAACGAGGCATTGGTTACCTTAAAAGAGTCATAGTTACTCGTCCCAATTGCTCACCCAGTCTGTCATATTTTCTTACACACTCGTTGTGTATCTTAAGAGAGTCATCGTTACTCCTTCCATAGGTTACTGGTATTCCCTGATTCAATACTACTCGTGACGAAGCATTGACTATTTTAATAGTGCTGTAGTTGTTCATCCCTGTTGCTCACAGTTTACTACTTTTTGTGAACTTGCCCAGTCTGCCAGAATCGATATATCATTAGTTATGTATCATAAAAGAGTCATCGTTACCCCTCCATAGGGTTATTCTAGAATTCTTAATCCAAACACCTAGTAACGAAGCATTGGCTAACTTAAGAGAGTCATAGTTACTCGTCCCAATTGCTCACCCCGTCTCACATTTCTTCTTACTGCGGCCAGTTTGCCAGCAGCGGTATGTCACAAGTTGTGTATCATAAAAGAGACATCGTTACTCCTCCAAGAGGTTATACGAGATTTCTTAATCCAAATCGCTAATAACAAGACATTGGTAACCTTAAGAAAGTCATAGTTACTCGTCTCAATTGCTCACCCAGTCTGGCATTTTTTCTTACTGCGGCCAGTCTGCCAGAAGCGATATGTCACTAGTTGTGTATCATAAAAGAGTCATCGTTACTACTCCCAGGGGTTATTCGAGATATATTAATCCAACCCC